>NC_135494.1:17097135-17456463 GCF_052094955.1 Ictidomys tridecemlineatus
GCTTCTGCACCCAAGTCTCCAAACTCTGCTCTCTGCAACAGTCGTTCTGCACCCCAGTCTTTAATTTCTGCTCTCTATAGCAGTCCTTCTGTACTGGAGTTTCTAATGTCTTCTCTCTTTATCCGTCCTTCTGCACCCCAGTCTCCAACATCTGCTTTCTCTATAAGTCCTCCTGCACCCCAGCCTCCAACCTCTGCTCTCTTTAACAGTCTTTTTGCACCTCAGTCTCCAACCTCTTGTTTCTGCAACAGTTCTCCTGCACCCCCGTCTCCAACCTCTGCTCTCTGCAACATTCCTTCTGCACCCGAGTCTCCTACCTGTGCTCTCTGTAAGAGTCCTTCTTCACCCCAGTCTCCAAACTCTGCTCTCTGCAACCGTCCTTATGCACCACAGTCTCCAACCTCTGCTCTCTGCAACGATCCTTCTGCACCCCAGTCTCCAACGTCTCCTCTCCTTAAGACTCCTTCTGCACCCCAGTCTCCAAACTTTGTTCTCTGTAAGGTCCTTCTGCACTCCAGTTTCCAAACTCTGCTCTCTGTAACATTCCTTCTCCACCCCAGTCGCCAACCTCTGCTTTCTTCAACGGTCCTTCTCCAACCCAGTCTCCAACCTCTGTTCTCTGAAACAGTCTTTCTGCTCCTCAATTTCCAATCTCTGCTCTCTGTAACAGTCGTTCTGTACCGCAGTCTCCAACTTCTGCACTCTGTAATGGTCTTTCTGCACCCTAGTCTCCAACCTCTGCTTTCTGTATCACTCCTTCTGCACCACAGACTCCAAACTCTGCTCTCTGTTACAATCCTTATGCACCTCAGTCTCCGAATTCTGCTTTCTGTAAGATCCTTCTGCAACCAAGTTTCCAAACTCTGCTATCCTTAACACTCCTTCTGCACACCAGTCACCAACCTCTGCTCTCTGTAACGATCCTTCTTCACCCCAGTCTCCAACCTCTGCTCTTTGCAACATACATTCTGAACCCCAGTCTCCAACATCTGCTCTCTGTAACAGTTTTTCTGCACCTCAGTCTAAAAACTCTGCTCTCTGCAACGATCCTTGTGCACCCCAGTCTCCAAACTCTGCTTTCTGTAACAGTCCTTCTGCACCTCAGTCTCCAACTTCTGCTCTCTGCAACAGTTCTTCTGCACCCCAGTCTTTAACATCTACTCTCTGAAACAGTCCTTATACACCCCTGTCCAAATGCAGAAGAATGAGACCTGAACTATCGCTCACCCTGCAGAAAATTAACTAAAAATGCATTAAAGACCCAGGCACTAGACCAGAAATTATGCAGTTTCTGGGAAAAAAACAAAGTCAATACTCCAACCTACAGGCAGAGGCAATGACTTTCTCAATAGGATGCCAAACCTTAGGAGATAATACCAAAAGTTAGCTAATAGGATGGCATCAAATTAAGAAGGTTCTGCACAGCAAAGGAGACAATTAGAATATGAAGAGAGAACCTACAAAAAGGGAGAAAATCTTTATGAGGTGCTCTTCTAAAAGAGGATGAAGATTCAGAATATTAATAAAGATCTCAAAAAACTTAACATCAAGCCCACAATTATTAAATAACTCAATTATCAAATAACCCAATTACCAAATGGGAAACTAAATGAACTAAACAGAAAAGTCTTAGAAGAAAATATGTGAGTGGCCAACAAATATATGAAAATACTTGCAAGTCAAGACTACCCTGAGATTTCATCTCACTTCAGTGACAAAGACAACCACCAAGAATAGAAACAGAAACCAGTGTGACAAGGAGAGAATTGGAGAGAAAGGAGCACTCTCATCCTGTTGGTGGGCATGTAAATCAGCACAACCACCACGGAAATCGGGATGGAGGCTCCTCAGGAGTAGCCATGGACCACCCTGCGACCCAGCTCTAGCTCTGCTTGGTATTTATCACAGCGGATCGAAGTCATCATACTATAATAACACATACATGCCCATGAACCAGCCGAGGTGACATCAGTGAACAAATGGATAAAGAACATCTGGTATATGCACACTGGAATTTCATTCAGCCATAAAGAAGAACGAAATTATGTCATGCTGGAAGATGGATGGATCTTCAGAACATTAAGGGAAATAAGCAACTCAGAATGTTAAGGGCCGTATGTTTTTCCTCTGTTAAAGCTAGAGGGGGAAAAGGAAGGAAAGTTGGGAAAGGAGTCTCATCATGAAAGTTGAAGGAAGATCAGTAGAGTCAAGGCACCAGTGGAGGAGGTGAGGAAAAGGGAAATATTTGAATGATATTGGCCAAAGTTTACGGTTATTTTGTGTGCATGTTCAAATATGTATCAACAAATCCCACCATTATGGACCACTACAATGCACCAATGAAGTGTGAAAAGAAGAGTTTCACATTACATGGGACAGGCACTATTCGAGGAGGGTGCCCATTTTTTCCCATCTATAAATACCACGATCATTTACCACTGTCAAAAATCTCTACAGATTCAAATGTTCTGATCACTGTTCTACCACATGGCCTCTTCTACTTCAGGATCCCCTTATTCTCACTGAAATCAGAGAGCCCGTTTCAAGAATGCCATCTGTTAATGTCTTTCCAGGATGCCGAGGACAGCGGCTGCGGGTTTCACAAGGATCTGGTGCTGCCTTCTGAACGCGTGTCCATGAGGCCTTGGCGAAGGCTGGTGCTCCAGGCCCTCCTCCAGATCCAGCTGTGAGGTGAGGGAAGGGGTCACATAACACGCTATCCAACACCTTATTTATTTCTGATAACCATCTTCGCCATTATTCCAGGATCATATTGGTCATTGAACTTAAGCAAACACTGAGTCCAGATTTCAGTCCATCAACCAAAGAGAGTCTAATAGCCACTCCCCGTGGCTCAGGAAAATCCTTGGCCCTAAAATTTCTGGTGATTACGTTCCTGTGACTGCATTCAAGATGATCCAGCAATATGTCCTGACTTCTTTGGTCTAGAAGACTCAAACAAATTTTTTTATATATTCTTAAGGCTCCTATTAACAAAATACAGTAAAATATTTACCTTTTATTTGGTGTGACCCTAATACTCTCCTGGGCTATATTTTATACTCTTACTTGAGGCGTTCTAGGATCAGACCCCAATAAAGAGTCTGGTGACAATGTGGGATGATGGATGAGCATCTTAAAGACAATTGGGCTTGGGATGTGGCTCAAGCAGCAGTGCGCTTGCCTGGCACGTGTTCGGCCCGGGTTCAATCCTCAGCACAACATACCAACAAAGATGTTGTGTCCGCCGAGAACTAAAAAATGAATATTAAAAATTCTCTCTCTCTCTCTCTCTCTCTCTCTCTCTATTTCTCTCTCTTTCTCTCCCCTTTCCTCTCCTCTCCTCTCCTCTCTCACTCTCTATAAAAAAAAAAGGCAACTGCCCAGGTAGAGTCACCATAGGGTCTTTAAATTAGGGAAAGCTAGTCTCCTCGGGGGAGGAGGGGCTGCTTCTGACAGAAAAGAGGGTTAATGGAGATTTCAGGGTTCAAGGCTCTGAGATTTGTTTAATTCCACTGGTATTTTGCAATTCTAATTAACAGGGTCTCAATCATTCCCCCATTAATGTCCTAATTGACATAAGAGAGACCTGAAGAAATTGTGGATTTATAATTTTCTTTGTACTTCTGCAATTTGGAGAATTGGATGTTTTATTCTGATATTAACCTTTATCAGTTTCTAGAGAGAAAATATTTCTGATGATCTGAACCTGAATTGAAGGAGGAATATAGTGCTTGAACCTATCATTTTCTTTCTGTAAGTCTCCCACTTCAGTCAGTAACAGCAGTCTGTAGTCATGTTGTAATGTTCATTCCCACCCTGAAGGTCGATGGTGTTATTCCAAAGCTCAGTTTTCCATAGACATTTGATTTCAGGCCACGATAACTTAAAGTCTCTGTTGGGTCATTGCACACCAGGAATTGTTAGGTCTCCTTTCCCATGGGCTGTGACATCATCAACATATTCAATTCCCTCAGGTCAGATATCCAAACTACCTCCTCAGATCTGTTATCTAGAACCATCTCTGATGTAAACCACTATTGTGGTCAGTGTCACCGTGGTCAGGTAGAGATGAAGAACGACTCTTGATGTCTTAGGGTAGAGGAAGTTGACACAGAAAAAAGTTATAATATGGTTGGGAGATCTGGAAGAAAAAAGGAAAATAGGGCAGGTGACACCATCTCATATATGGAAACCCTAACTTCCCTGGAAAGAGATGGTCATTCCACGCTACTGTGACCCACATTCAGGAACAGCTGTCTAGGAGCCTGCACACACAGCTCCTGGCACCAAGGAGATTAGTTCCTGCCTCTACAGGGCTGGTTTGCAGCTGCTGCTATGGGATCCAAAAGAACCCGCTTTCTTCCTTTCCTTTCTTCCTCTCTGCCTAGTGTTTGGCTGATCTTGAAAGAACCTCCTAAAATAGAGGCCTTCAGGCAGAGGAGTGTGGGAAACGAGGTTCTCGTACTATCTGTCCCTCTGGTGTGGGGAGAACACAGACGGACAGAGATGGTGCTGAACACCCACACAAGGTGTCCGACACACTTGAACCTGAAAGTCGGAAAAGGGTGTTTGTGAAAAGAGAGAAGAGAAAGGAGTCTCAGAGATTTTAAAAGCGGGAGTTGGAGTTGAAGCTCTAGATACAAACTCTCTTACCAGGTGCCTACAAGTCTCTGGGAGGCATCTTTTTTCAGATGACTGTATACTCCAGTTTGAAGATTGGTCTATACTTTGATCGTGCAAAGTGATGCACATTCTCCAGCCAGCTTCCTCAGGGCACTCTGGACCTCGTTGCTTCTCAGGCTGTGAGTGACGCGGCTCAACAGGGGGCTCACCGCACAGAAGAGCACAGAGACCAGGATGTCCATGTCCAGCCTTCTCTGGGCCTGTCATAGTGGAAGTTGGCTGTTCCATAGAAGACCACCACGACAGTGAGGGGGGACGCACAGGTGGAGAAGGCCTTCCTCCTGCCCTGGGGAGAGGGAATCCCCAGGATGGCCGCCATGATGAGTGCGTAGGAGCCTTCAGTGAAGAGGCAGAAGCTCAGGCCCATGGTGGCACTGACCACGTGGAGCGCTGACTCGTTGACAGACCTGTCTGAGCAGGAGAGCTTCAGGAGAAATGGGGTGTCACAGAGAAAGTGGCTGAACTAGTGGGGCCCACACAGAGTGAGTGTGATGGCCAGCACCGTGTGTGTGACCAAATTCACCAGCCCACACAGCCAGGACCCAGTCACCAGGCCAACACAGACCTTCACACTCATGATGACTGGGTACTGAGGAGGACGGCAGGTGGCCACACAGCAGTCATACTGGCCACACAGCCAGTAAGACGCCTTCTGTGCCAGCACTTGTCACCAAGAAGAAGATCTGGGAAAGGCAGCCCTCATAAGAAATGGCCTTCTTCTCCCAGAAGAAGATCACCAGCAGTACTGGGAGCATGGTGGATCTGTAGCAGATGTCCAAGAAGCTCAAATTGCTGAGGAAGAAGTACATTGGAGTGCAGAGAGCAGGACTGAGCCTGGTGGCCACTATTATGAGCATGTTCCCCAGGAGAGTGGTCAGGTAAATGACCAGAAACAGCAGAAAGAACCAGCCCTGTAGGTTGGAGTGGTTGGAAAATCCCAAGAATATGAATTCAGTGACAAATGATTGATTGCTCATTTCCAATGGTATCATAGCTTCAAAACAGAGAAAAAGAGACCATGACTAGAATGGACTGAGAGCACCCCAAAAAGGCTTGTTAATCTGCAGCAACATGGCAAATAATATTGTATACAGAGATGCCTGGACTCTGGAAAGAGATGTATAGGAGTGACTTTAGAGAGAGCATAACTTCTCACAGACTTTTGCATGGGTGCTCTTTTGTAAGAATAAATAGAGACTTGGTCAAAATGCACGACTAGCTATCAACCCCTGTGTCTCATTGAATCTGCAGTATCTCCCTCCTAACACTGTGCTTCACTGTGATGAATTCTTTTTTGTATGTCTGTTATTTCAAGTAATAAGTTTTCATTGTGGAAAAATGAGGAAAATGCAGAAAGTTATTCAGAAGAATAGAACAGGTCACAAAATCAAAGCTCTCTTTGCATTCATCCCATTCTACCTCTATCTATCTTTAGAATATCCAAAGCAAAATTTCCCAATATTGTTGTACTCTATTTAGTTGTTTGCCTTGTAATCTTAATTTCCTAACATGAAATTAAGTTAATATCTCCCTTTTTATTGAACATAGAAACCTTCCATTCCATTTACTATCATAAATATTGGAATAGAAGCTTTCATACATATGTATCTGTGATCATCTCTGATTATTTCTTAAAAGTAAAATTATAAGTCACCTGCTTTTAAATACATTGATCTATTTTTTTTCAGTAGAAACATTTATTTTTTTAAGTTTTATAAGATACAAGAAATTTTGACAAATGATATATACTTAGGTATTTTTCTTCTTTTGTATTATTTAACTAGTAGTTTTTTTTTTTTTTTTTTTTTTTTTGGCATATGTGTGCTCGGTTTCGAATTCAGAGCTAAGCATGCACTCTACCACTGGACTTTGCCCCTAGTTTCAATTAGTTATACTTTTTATCATAAATAGATATTGAATTTTTTTATTTTCTCTGCATCTATTGAAATGATATATATATTTTTTATTTAGTCTGTTACTATGGAAATTCGGTTGATTGAATTTTTGAATATTGAACCAGCCTTGCATTCTGGGATTTATCTCAATTGACTGTAATGTTATCCTTATTCTATATGGCTGAGTTCAGTTTGTTAATATTGTTCCCTGCTTGCTTTTGTGTATTCTATTTTTGCTGTTGTCCAGAGATAATCTATTTCTTGAAGAATTCTCAGCTGTATTCTACTGTTATTTTCAGTCAATACATGTTAGTGGACTAGTGGGAAACAGAGAAGGGATTTCTGATGTTTCCAGGAAGCCCTGCCTTAGGTACTGTAAACTCAGTAACAGAGATATGGCCTTCACAGTGACCCACTTTCTAGCAATATGGCTGAGCCTAGTTCTTATTCCTCCCGACGTTAGACATTTCGGCCTGTTCCTTTCCATAGCTACAAAGGTTTTCCTTTGAGTGTCCTAATGTAACAGTTTCTGTTACTCTTGCCCCTGAAGACTACAGCTTTTGTTATATGCAAAAAATCAGGAAATGGGTCTGGGAGGAGTTTTGGCTGCTGTTGCTGCTCTTTGTTCCTCCACCTATCCAAGAAATGATACCGTTAAAGACACTTTCTCAGAGTACTTCCCTATTTTCCTGGGAGAATTTGGTGGAATCCATGAAGAAAAGAAAAAATACAAACATCTTATGTCTATAGCCCTCTGGGTCTTTATGCTCTTAAAACAGTCTATACTTAGTCTTTAGCAATCCATTAACTATTTTTTATTTGAGTTTTTTTTTATAAATAAACTCCTATGTATCTAGTGGGTTCTCCCATAGTTAAAAAAATGCCTTGATTATTTTGGTTGCTTATCTCTCCCCAGACTTCAGTTAGTTGTTTGCCTTATAATCTTCATCCCTAATAAAGTCAAGGAAAGTCATTAATTTGCATTTTATTTTGCTCTTTTTGGTTATTATAATGATGAAAACAACATGCTTTCTAGCTATTTCGATAGATACTCAAGGTGAAATTTGAAGTCTATACACTTACTTTTCAAAAATATTTAGTAATTTCTAATTTAGTTAAATATGTAGTTATTCTATTCAAAACAATCCCATTCCTAGCATATTTTCAAGGAAATTAATGCACAGTTCACAAAAATTCTTGTGTAAAGATTCATAATAACTCAAACAAATATTATGCCTTCAGCAGAATGACAGAAGACAAATCACGGTTTATCATGCAGTGGAATAATTCAGTTACTTTAGAAACACAAATACTGGAACATTAATAACATTGACAAATCTAAAAAAAAATTTCTGGGTGAAAGAAGCCAGTTACAAAATATATACTCTATGTTTCCTTTAAATAAACTTCAAAAATTAGCAAAAGAGCTATAATGGTCAAGTAATAATGGTTGTCTTTTTTTTTTTTTTTTGGAGCTCAGGGGTGATATCAGTTGAAGCATGAAGGAATTTTCTAAAATGATGGAAATGTTTTGTATCCTGATTTTTGGTAGTTCATATATATGTAAAATATTATAAACCTGTACACTTTAGATCTGTGCATTCTTTGAGTACAAATTATAGTTCAATTTTTAAAAATAGCCTTATTTTAAAAATAAGTAATTAATGGGGAAGAGTTGTACCTGCCTGTAATCCCAGGTACTTGGGAGACTAAGGCAGGAGGATCATAAATTTGAAACTCTGCAAGGCCCCCCGCCCCCGATAATTGAAAGGGCTTGGGATATAGCTTCATGGTAGAGTGCCACTGGGTTCAATCCCCAGTACTGCAGTAAGTAAGTAAGTAAGTAAGTAAGTAAGTAAGTAAGTAAGTAAGTAAATTGATAAACAGAAGTGAAAGCATTTTTTCAAGATGATTTTTAACTCAGGATTGGTTGGAACCACATCTAAATATTTTTATATGTCTCTAAGAGGTTAAGTATTTTCTCCCATTTTTTGCATTTCTCTACTTCTTTTTTACCACAGTGATAGTCCAGGACATATCACATTTTACAAGTGACATCAGTTGTTTCCTGATCACGATCTATTTGAAGCAGTGAAAGTGATTGGTGGGTGCATTTGGTCTGTATCACAGATACAAAGCCTTGCTCACCATGATGGATGGGCGTGTGCATGTGTGTGTGTGTGTGTGTGTGTGTGTGTGTGTGTGTGTGTGTGTGTGTTATTGGTTGTGGGATTGGTCTTGACTGAGAACACTGTCTTATAGTTAGTGGGATGGCAAGTTGGCATCACAGGCAACATTGATGGCAGAAATCTCAAAGAATATAGCAGGAATCTGCCATCTAAGGCTCAGCAAGCTCAGAACACTTGGTTATGCTAATTGCTATAAATGGAAAGACCCTCACTATTGAGCTTCTCTGAGAGCTGCATCACACTGGGAAGGGAGGAGCGAGCCCATTTCCATAGAGATGTACCCTGTTTCTATGGAGACTCCAGCTAGGCTTCAAGGGGCTGGTGGGATAGTACCAGTGGATGCTGCCAAGCCCTGGGTTATTCTGAGGAGCCTGCTACTTCAGGGGAGGTGGCAGGGTATCAGCCTATGGGGCCAGGACTAGGCTCTGTGAAGCTGTGTCAGGCCTGATTTCTAAGCAAGGTACTTGGCAATAGAAACCTCGGGAAACGTCCCACCCCCCACCATGCCATGGGCCACCAGAGAGCCCAGGTGTGTCTCTGGAAGCCAGGCTTGGGTATGAGCATGGACATCAATGATTGCAGAGTATCAACAATAGGGGACCATAAATTTCTTTCAGGTGAGTGCAGACTAAAAACAGGGACATCTGGAGGGAGATAGACTGGGTTTTAGAAAATCATCAGATCTCTAGGTCTAGAACACGCAGATAGACCCACTCATGTAATTGTGCGTGTGAGTCCAAAGAGCAGGGGTCCATAACTGTGAAACCTGGTTTCCCAGGTTTTAGACTCACCTGTTTAGTTCAAAAGAGTGATCTGAGTGCTAAAACAAGATCAAAATGAAGTGGTCTGTATCTGAAGACGTGTTGTGTTGAAGGTGGGAGAAAATCTCTGAAGCCCTCATGGAGAAGGATATGAATAACTTTAAAGTCCTAGTTGAAGAGGACACAGTAAAGACAACAAATCAGTTTTGGCAGGCTGGCCAGCTTGTGGGATCACTCAGGAAAACAGGAATATGTGAGGAATAGCAGATGTAGAGGAGGCTTTGGTGGATTTGATTTGAGTAATGTTGAATGTGAGTTATTTGTGGAATAATCAAGTGGAAATGCCCTTCACAGACAGCCTAGAACTGCAGGTGTGGATTTGGGAGTCATTGTCTTGAAGGCAACTGTTACAACAAAGCTGAAAATGAAATCCCCCAGGAAAATAGAGAAAGTAGAGAAGGAAATAGAGAAAGTAGAAATTCTTGTGATACTTGGTGTTCACGAAAATTGTAGTAAAAGTTTATCCAGAAATGACTAAAAACACCACACTATCTAGTTCAGTTGTAGGTATCCCATTCTCTAAATAATTTCCCTAAACAAGAGGTTACCTTATTAGCATTGATTTACAATAAATCAACTTTGAAATGGAGCTGGAAGCTACATGTACTTGACATTTCTTACGTTCTCTGTTTTCTCTATCAACTACCTTGATGAACTTCAAGTCATTTAGAAATCAGTGACATGTACTTTTTTTAACTCCCCGTATCAAAAAGATCAATATGACAATCTCTTTTATAGGTAGATATCTAGATGTTTTCCAAAAAAGAAATAAAATTCCACATAGAAGGCAGTTCCAGCAGATTTTACTATGGGAAATTGGTACATGGTCTGTGGGTGTGTAAAAGAGAAAACTAAACGTAAATGTTCAGGGATTTAAAAGTACAATCTCTGAAGTTGTGCATACTGCTATTGTAAAGGTCTTAAATATAAAGGTCAGTTCAGGAGGGACAATTTCATTGGGCATTAAAAAAATCTCCCAATGTATGTTTATATAATTTTATCTACATATAAGTCTTTCCTTGGTTTTACTGGCTAATTTCTTGTAGGTCACAGGTGTGGGGTAGGGTGAATGATGATACCCAAACAATTTTTCTTATCCTCTATGCTTTTTATTAATGTAGGACATTAGATTGAATCATCATCATGGTCACCATTAGAATCCATTATTAACAATCATAACTCATGAATGACACTTTGTGACACAATATGTACTTGCTCCTTAGAATTTATATAATGCAGCATAGGAATTAGATCAACTTAATAGTGAACCCTCTGCTCTGCAATAATAATAACCATAATCATCATAATCATCTAGGGCATATTTCATAGAAAAACAATTCGAGTGTGAGTCTTCGTAGATTGCTTCAATACACATAAATGCCTGACTTTAAAAACCTTGTTTAATGTAGTTTAAAAGTGGCATGTTTTCTGTAAAAATTAGATTGAATTTCGGATAATCCATTCTATCAAAACTCAGTGAATTTCTTTGAAAAGATGAATTTTTACATACCTGAATCCAATCAGGATTTTTCAAATTGAGTAACGAATAGAGACACACATTAGATAAAAATACCTAACACTTATTAAATGCCTATAAAACTTTTACATGCATTAACTTATTTTGTTTACACAACAACCTATAAGATAACCTATTATCCCCATTTTGCAGAAAAAAGAATTGATATTAATGCACAATATATTAATGCAAGTAGGGAAACATCAATGAATCCCTTTAATTTGCATAATGTACATTAATTTGTACATTTAATGTGTATTAACAGTTATGATTTAAGAAACAAAAAAGAAATTGACTCAGAAAATTTATCATGTAATAACTCTTATTTGTAGTGATACTTTGTTACCTGATGATAATACCATATATTAGTAAACTGTCTTATTATCTTAAATGCCCAGACATTCTTGTCTTTGGTTCTAATAATTCATTGCACATGATTAATAGGCCAACACAGCTTTCATTAAAATTTCAAATCTCAGGGACTTAAGAAGCTTAAACTATTTAAATTTCAATAGAAAGTCAGTGCTTCAGTTAAGAACAACTAATTTTAATATCTAAATATAAACAAAATAAAATAAATAAGTCTAGAGTCTTAAAAGAATAACTTTTTTTTTTTTTTGCTTTGGCAATAAGTGAAATGTTTTGCTGACTAACCTTAGGGATTCATTTCCTCAAACGAAAAAAAAAAAAATGGGCATGACCAAAACGAGAAAGAATGGTGTGATCATGAAAACCTTATGCACATCAGGGAAACAATGATTCCTATTTGATCTCAATAGCACAAGCAATGATTAAAATTTTTGAATCCAATTTTCATGTTGCCCAGTAAATTGCTTGGGAATTTGTCCCTATACTTTCTCCCTAAAAATAAATTGGGAATGTGTCCCTATACTTTCTCCCTAAAAATTATTCCTTTTTGTCCTGCTCATCAAAAGCAGAGGATTAACACTTAGCATTATCTATTGTTTACCATAAGTAATTTTCCACACACATCATCTCACTTAAGAAATTTAGGCATCCCAGGGTTTCTGGTTATGTTTTGGGTTTTCTTCCAGTACTGGAGGCATCATGCGAAATTCCTCAGGTTTTGTGATAACCTCTAAAGTTATTTCTACTCTGGCAATACAAGTAGTATTGTGGAAACTTAGACACACATAGAAAAGGTGCTATGATAGGTCATTACATAAATGCCATCAAAATGGTAATGAAAATATGTACAATATTCTGTAATATGTTTTTAAGGTGTAGGTATATCCTGATTCTGGGATAGTGTTTTTGAAAATTGTGATGGTAATTAAACTACTTACCAGCAACTCTCACAGAGAGGCGAAGATTTCTGGTTTTGGTGTGGCCCTTGCTGCTCTCCATACTAGCACCTGGGCTGCAAAGAAAGCTCTTGGTAAAACTGGCTGTTGGTCTCCATTCACCACAAAACGGACCTGTTATTCTGAAAGTTGCCTGTCGCATATTTGTGGCCTCATGAATGAGTCAAAATCCTCTGATCTCTCACAATTCATTTTCCTGTGATGGACATTTATAGAGGTCTGGGGCTGACCTGTTGGGAATATGCAACGAGCCTTTCCTCTGCAGCTGCTCTGGGACTCCTCAATGTGCAAACACAACTCAAGGGCAATGGCTTGAGTTCAACTGCAACAATGGAGAGCAGTTAATTCGCTGTTGGATTCATTAATGTCTTGGCAATCACCTGTTCCCAGCATGCAGCGAGAAGATCAGCGTCCTCTCTCTTCTAGGATGTGGGTGAGTGAAGTTCAGAGTGAGATTTCTGCTAAGAAGTTGTGGGTGGCTGAAACCTCAAGACTGCCTTCCTTTCCCACTAGGGAGAGAAGGACTCAGGGGGGGTGTACACTTATTGGGATGGATTTCGCATGGCATATTAAGTTTTTCCTTCATGTTACATACTTTGCCAGATGGACAGATATCAGAAGCCACAATATTAAAAGCATCCCCACTATCTTCAGCTGATCCACTCCTGCTAAGGGCTGATCCCTTACCAAACCCTTTATGACTTTGTGCCCCTTAATTTTATGATCCTGCTGATGCTCATGACCTGGTGAAGAAATTGTTTGCTATGGAGTTTAAAAGTAGGAGAAAAAAAAAGAGTCATCGAACAGCTCTTTCGGGCACAGATGAAGAAAAGACAACATGCTTGAAAGTCTTGTAGTATTTTACTGCACAAAAATAATAATAAAAGTATTAGATAAAGAGGTAAGTCTCTAAAACTTAAAATTTCCCATAATACAATGGGGTTTTCCTCATGCTTAGGAGAGACACATTAACAGTACTCCTAAAAGATCTTAGAATGATTAGCCATTAGGGAAAGGCAAAGCTAAAGCACATTTGATGAAGCACTTCACATATTCCAGGGTCGTCACAATAAAAGGAATGACAATGATGTGTTGTTAAGGGAGTGAGGAAATCAGAAGCTTTATTCACCACTCTTAATAATATGGTAAGCTGGTTCCACTAGTCTGAAAATGATCTGGAACTTCTTCAGAAAGTTAAATATGGAGTTAATGATCCACCTCTTCCACTCCTACTTACAAACTCAAGATAAATAAAAAAGTTGTCCACCAATGATTTGTACATGAATGTTGATATAATTTTCATATTATATATAATGTTCATATTATATATACTAAACTTATTCATATTAGTCAAAAAGTGAAAATGACAAGGCAGGTCTGTAATCTAGCTACTCAAGAAGCTGAGGCAGGAGGATCACAAATTAAGGGACAACCTGGGCAAATTTGCAAGACACTGTCTCAAAACAAAATTTTTAAAAGTGTTGGGCTCTGGCTTAATGGTAGAACATTGTTTAGTGTGCAGGAGGCTCCGGGTTCAATCTGCAGTACGACACCACACAGACACAAAGTAAAAATTACTATCCAGTGGAAAATGAACAAAGAAATGCGGCATTTTTATAAGATAAAAATCAGTCACAATAAGGAGGAATAAACTAAAATACTAATACAAGCTACAATATAACTGAAAATTGCAAACATCCTAAGTGAAAGGAGTCAGATCCAAAAGGCGTATATAGTATTACTTCATTAAAAATATCCACAGAAACTTGAGTGTATACATGGGTCTTTCCACATGTGAAGGAGAAACACAGAAATGGTGTTTATTTAAAACTTAGAATCAAGATCCATTAGGAAAATGCAAGTCAAGTCACATTGCACATAGCACTTCACATTCACTAGTGTTGGCTAGAACTGCAATATTGGGGGAAAGGAGATTGACTGCTTTGGGTATAAGCTTTTTTTGGAGAGAAAAGTAATAAAAATATTCTGAAATACCTGTGGATTAGAGAACCCAGGTGAGGTCACCATACTTAGCACAGTGTGCTTCCCCTGGTTGGGGCACCACAGTGGTCATGAGACACTGTGTATGGAGAGAGCGCTCTTGTAATTTGCTGCTGAAGAGTTCACATATTTCTACAACTAAGACATCTCCTAGAATGAAACCATCATCTAGTTCTAATCTCACTATACAGTCTGTCTCCCAGCCAGCTTCCTCAATTCACTCTGGACCTCGTTGCTTCTCAGGCTGTGAATGATTGGCTTCAACATAGGTGTCACCACACAGAAGAGCACAGAGACCAGGGTGTCCGTGTCCAGCCTTCTCTGGGCCTGTCATAGTGGAAGTTGGCTGTTCTATAGAAGACCACCACGACAGTGAGGAGGGACGCACAGGTGAAGAAGGCCTTCCTCCTGCCCTGGGCAGAGGGAATCCCCAGGATGGCCGCCATGATGAGTGCGTAGGAGCCTGCAGTGAAAAGGCAGGGGCTCAGGCCCATGGTGGCACTGACAACGTGGAGCACTGACTCGTTGACAGAGGTGTCTGAGCAGGAGAGCTTCAGGAGCAATGGGGTGTCACAGAGAAAGTGGCTGATCTGGTGGGGCCCACACAGAGTGAGTGTGATGGCCAGCACCGTGTGTGTGACCAAATTCACCAGCCCACACAGCCAGGACCCAGTCACCAGGCTAACACAGACCTGGCTAACACAGTCATACTGGCCACACAGCCAGTAAGAAGCCTTCTGGGCCAGCACGTGTCACCAAGAAGAAGATCTGGGAAAGGCAGCCCTCATAAGAAATGGCCTTCTTCTCCCAGAAGAAGTTCATCAGCAGTACTGGGAGGGTGGTGGATTTGTAGCAGATGTCCAAGAAGCTTAAATTGCTGAGGAAAAAGTACATTGGAGTGTGGAGAGCAGGACTGACCGTGGTGGTCACTATTATGAGCATGTTCCCCAGGAGAGTGGTCAGGTAAATGACCAGAAAGAGCAGGAAGAACCATCCCTGTAGGTTGGAGTGGTTGGAAAATCCCAAGAAGATGAATTCAGTGACAAATGATTGATTGCTCATTTCCAATGCTGTCATAGCTACAAAACAGAGAAAAAGAGACCAGGATGAGAATGGACTGAGAGCACCCCAAACAGGCTTGTTAATCTGCAGCAACATGGCAAATAATATCAAATGAAAAGCAGCCTGGAGACTGATAATCTGTGGGACTGGTCTCAGGGAATCAGACCCATGGAGCTGCACACATTTGCAGGGGTGATGGTGGGTGGGAGTAACCAGAGAATTGCTAGAATCCAACAGAAAGCTATTCGACCTCATCATGGTGTGAAGTCATTTCTCACTGTCTCAGTAATCTCTGTCTCCTTTTGTCCTTTTATGTAAACAGAGGATTTTTGAGAAGTTCATTTTCATTGCAAATGTTAAGAAAAAAATTTACAAAGCAGAGTCATCATCTGCAGAAGCAGTAGGTGTTGCCTTCAGTGTTTTCCTATGTAGAGTTTTTCTCATTTTACATCAATCTTGATCTCTGTGTTCGGAAAGGCAGAAGTTAACTATTCCTGTACAATGCTGAAATTATCAGGGCCAGAGCAAAATAGAGGAAAGAAGTTGATGAAGAGGGGTTGGACTGGCTATCTTAAGTATACAGGGAAGATCAGTGGAGTAGAAGGAGAATGAGAGGGCGTAAAGGTTTGTGAAGGGAGGGAATGTGAAAGGTCTTTACGCAGATCATGTTATGTGCACATGGAAGTCTACCACAGGGGACTGCACCTGTATGCATATGTAGAAAGCACCAGTCAGAAATTAACAGATAAATGACCTAAAGAAAGATCAGTAGAGAAAGGAGAATGGGGGCTGAAAGGGGAGAGAGATGGGGGGTGGTGACTGAATGGAGTAAATCAGATTCCATGCACGTAGGATCTTTTCCAAATCAACCCAACTTCTATGTATAACTATTATGCTCTAATAAAAAATTTAAGAAGATGACATGATCCTATCAGCAAAGAGTGAGATTTGAATACTTCTTGACCTATTTGTATACCTTAAATTTCTTTTTTTTTTTTTTGTCCAATGGCTCTGGCAATTTCAATGATGAAGTTGAATAGAAGTGGTGAAAGAGAGTGCACCCTGTCTGCTTCCAGTTTTTAGAGTGAATGCATTAAACCTTTCTCCACTTAGAATGATGCTGCCTTGGGTTTAGCATAGATAGCTTTTACAATGCTTTTACAAAGTTCCTTCTGTCCCTAGTGTTTCTACTGTTTTGACAGGTAGGGGTGCTATATTTTGTTAAATGCTTTTTCTGCATCTATTGAGATGATCAATAAACTTACATCTCTCTTAAATAAACTTAATCTCTCCCCTTTGGCTAAACATTCAGATCATCTCCAGTCCTATAAATATTTTAATGAACATTTTCCTACATAAACATATGTGACAATTTTGAATTATCTCTTCAGAATAAAATTTAAATCTGACATAAAAGAATTTGTTGTGCAGTTTCTATTTAAAACTAGCTCATGGGAGACATTATATTAAGTGAAATAAGCCAGACACATAAAGAGAAATAGCAGTTTTTCACTTCTTTTTGGAAGCTAAAAAGTTTATCTCAGAGAAGTAGGGAGTAGAGCGGTGGTTATTGGAGCCTGGGAGAGAATCACAAAAATTATTGTGAGTCTGATTTCTCAAAGACGCATGTGAAGGACTGCCTGAAACATGCCCTCTGAGTGTGGTCTTTAAAAAAAAAATAAGAGTGGACTTCTAACAGGGTCCTCAGAAAATCTCTCTTCTCTCCTCAGTGGGCTGCAGGAGGTCCATGGGTCTGGCTGCCTAAGAGGTAGCTGTGGTGTGCAAATGGGCAGGACCAGGACGGCTGGAGAATCTCAATAATCACTAGTAGACCGCATTATATGTGAGGGCAGGCTGGAAAGAGGCCATCCAGAAGGAAATGGCTTGAGCTCTGAAAATGACAGAATCTGTGGATTTAGGAAACGGTTGTAGGTCCAATCCACTCATAACACCTACTCCCTGGGTCAGTCCACGGTTGCCACAGTTACCACAGGCCTGACCAGAACAACCCGGAGGGGGAGATGCACTCTGGCCTCCTGGCTTGGAGGTTTGGTCTGGGGCCAGCTGACACATTGCTGCCGGCCTGAGATGAGGTGGGACGCTGAGGTGGAAGGGAACAAGGGGGGGAAGCATCCCTAGCTCATGGCAGCCAGAAGGTTGGGGCGGGGGAGGGGTCAGGAGGAGACAGTTCACAGGGGACAAGATGTAGTTCCCCAGGGCATGTCCCCGGCCACACTCCACCTGCCCACACACCTCTCAGTAGAGTGGGCCTTTCAGATAATTAACCCACAAAATGGATGGATCCACAGATTAGGTCACAAGTCTCACAGTCTAATCATTTCACCTCATAACATTGCAACTGTGGCTGACCCTGAGCTTTTGGTGGGGGAATACCTTATTTCTAAGCCATAATAGTCTCTACAGTCCATGTGCTTCGGTTAGAATTCCTTCATGTCGTCTGGGAGAGTAATCGGGTGCCAAAACAAGATTAAAAGGAAATATCTGGTAAGTGAAGATGTGACATTTGGAGCTTGGGGAAAAGCTCTGAAGAGGAGCCCTGGGTGGAGCACTTTAAAATCCTGGTGACGAGGAAACAAGAGGGCACCTGGTCTGTGGGGTAGCTGAGTGGCAGTGGGATCACTCATTAAAACATAAAAAAAAAGAGAAGGAGCATGTCTGGGTAGAGGAAAGGAGGAAAGAAGGATGGGCCTGGAGTCTGGGTACCTTCGGGGTCTCCCCAAGGAGATTCCAGGAGGCAGCGGGACAGGTTCCCAGGAGATAGGCCTGGGAGTCATGGCTTAGAGTGACTGTGGAAGTCACAGGTGCTCATAAAGCCAAAAAAGAGCAGGGTGAGGAGAGAGGGCCTGATGGACTGTGCGGAAAAGAAGGTATCCAGAAAGAGGCTCACAAGCTATCAGCAATCATTCTGCACCACAGTGTCAAAGCTCTGCTCTCTGTAGCAGGCCTTCTGCACCCCAGTCTAAAACCTCTGCTCTTTATAACAGTCCTTCTGCATCCCAGTCTACAACCTCTGCTCCCTGCAACAATTTTTATCCATCCCAGTCTCCAAGTTCTGCTCTCGGGAACACTCTTTCTGCACCCCAGTCTCGAACATCTGCTCTCTGCAACAGTCCTTCTGCACCTCAGTCTGAAAACTCTCCTCTCTTCAACAATCATTCTGCACCCCAGTATCCAACCTCTGCTCCCTGCAAGAAAACTTCTGCACCCCATTCTCCAAGTTCTGCTCTCGGGAACACTCTTTCTGCACCCCACTCTAGAACATCTGCTCTCTGCAACAGTCCTTCTGCACCTAAGTCTGAAAACTGCTCTCTACAACAATCATTCTGCAACCCAGTCTTTAATCTCTGCTCTCTGTAACAGTCCTTCTGCACCTCAGTCTCCAAACTCTGCTCTCCATAATATTTTTCTGCACACCAGTCTCCAAACTGTGATATGTGTAACAGGCCTTCTGCACCCCAGTCTCCAACCTCTGCTCCCTGAAAGAATCCTTCTGCACCCCAGTCTCCAAGTTCTGCTCTCTGAAAGAGTCCTTCTGCACCCCACTCTCGAACATCTGCTCTCTGCAACAGTCCTTCTGCACCTAAGTTTGAAAACTCTGCTCCCTGCAACAATCATTCTGCAACCAAGTCTCCAAACTCTGCTCTCTGTAACAGTCCTTCTGCTCCTCAGTCTCCAAACTCTGCTCTCTATAATATCCTTCTGCACACCAGTCTACAAACTGTGCTATCTATAATAGTCCTTCTTCACCCCAGTCTCCAACCTCTGCTCTCTGTAACAGGCCTTCAGCACCCCAGTCTCCAAACTCTGCTCTCTATAACAGGCCTTCTTAACCCCAGTCTCTAACCTCTTCTCTCTGAAACCATCATTCTGCACCTCAGTCTCAAACATCTGCTCTCTGCAACAGTCCTTCTGCACTTCAGTCTCCAAACTCTGCTCTCTGTAACATCCTTCTGCACCCCAGTCTCCAAACTCTGCTCTCTGCAACGGTTCTTCTGCACCCCAGTCTCCAAACTCTGCTCTCTGTAACGGTCCTTCCGCACCCCATTCTCCAAACTCTGCTTTGTGTATCAGTCGTTCTGCAACCCAGAATCTAACCTCTGCTCTCTGTAACAGTCCTTCTGCACCCCAGTCTCAAATCTATGCTCTCTGCAACATTTCTTCTGCACCCCAGTATACAACCTCTGCACTCTGTAAGATCCTTCTGCACGCCCGTCTCCAACCTCTGCTCTCTGTAATGATCCTTCTGCACCTCAATCTTCAACTTCTGCTCTCTGTAACAGTCCTTCTGCATCCCAGTCTCCAACATCTGCTCTCTGCATTGATCCTTCTTCTCCCCAGGCTCCAACCTCTGCTCTCTGCCATGGTCCTTCTGAACCCCAGTCTCCAAACTCTGCTCTCTGTACCACAGTCTTCAATCTCTTCTCTCTGCCATGGTCCTTCTGAACCCCAGTCTCCAAACTCTGCTCTCTGTACCACAGTCTTCAATCTCTTCTCTCTGTAACGGTCCTTCTGTACCCCAATTGCCAAACTCTTTTTTCTATAATAGTGCTTCTGCACCTCAGACTCCAACTTATGCTCTGTGTAACAGTCCATCGGCACCTCAGTCTGAAACCTCTGCTCTCTGCAACGATCCTTCTGCACCCCAGTCTCCAACATCTGCTCTCTGTAAAACGCCTTCTGCACTCCAGTTTCCAAACTCTGCTCTCTGTAACAGGCCTTCTGCACTCCAGTCTCCAACCTCTTCTCTCTGCAACGATCTTTCTGTACCTCAGTTTTCAACCTCTACTCTCTGCAACAGTTATTCTGCACCCCAGTCTCTAACCTCTGCTCTCTGTAAGATTCTTCTGCACCCCAGTCGCCACCCTCTGCTCTCTGTAACAATCCTTCTGCACTGCAGTCTCTAAACTCTGCTCTACATAATATTCTTCTGCAACCCAGTCTCCAAACTCTGTTCTCTGCAACAGTCCTTCTGCACCACAGTCTCCAAAGTCTGCTTTCTGTATCAGTTCTTCTGTACCCCAGTCTCTAACCTCTGCTCTCTGTAACAGTCCTTCTGCACCTCAGTCTACAACCTCTGATCTCTGTAACAGTCCTTCTGCAACCTAGTCTCCAACCTCTACTCTCTGCAACATTTTTTCTGCACCCCAGTCTCCAACCTGTGCTCTCTGTAACTGTCCTTCTGCACCCCAGTCTCCAACATCTGCTCTCTGTAAGTATCGTTCTCCACCATAGTCTCCAACCTCTGCTCTCCTCAACGATCATTCCGCACCTCAGTCTCCAACCTCTGCTCTCTGCAACGATCATTCTGAACCCCAGTCTTCAGCCACTGGTCTCTGTAATAGTACTTATGCAGCTCAGTCTTCAACCTATGCTCTCTGTAAAATACTTCTGCACACCAGTCTACAACATCTGCTCTCTGCAATGATCCTTTAGAACCCCAGTCTCCAACTCTGCTCCCTGTAATAGTCCTTCTCTACAGCAGTCTCAAAACTCTGCTCTCTGTAACGGTCCTTCTACACCCCAGTCTCCAACCTCTACTTTCTGTATCAGTCTTTCTGCACCCCTGTCTCCAAAGTCTGCTCTCTGTAACAGTTCTTCTGCACCTCAGACTCCAAACTCTGCACTGTGCAACAGTCCTCTGCACCCCAGTCTCCAGCCTCTGCTCTTGGTAACAGTTCTCCTGCACCCCAATCTCCAAACTCTGCTCTCTGTAGCACTCCTTCTGCACTCCAGTCTCTACCCAGTGATCTCTGTAACAATTCCTCTGGACATCAGTCTCCAACCTCTGCTCTCTACAACGTTCCTTCTGCTCCTCAGTCTCCAAATTCTACTATCAATAAAAGTCCTTCTGCACCTCAGTCTCCAAACTTTGCTCTCTGTAAGATCCTTCTGCAACCAATTCTCCAAACTCTGCTCTCTGTAATAGTCCTTCTGCACCCAAATCTCCAAACTATGCTCTCTGTAACAGGCCTTCTGTACCCCAGTCTTATAACTCTGCTCTCTTTAATAGGCCTTCTGCACCCAAGTCTCAAACCTCTGCTCTCTGCAATGATCCTTCTTCAACCCAGGATCCAACATCTGCTCTCTGCAACAGTACTTCTGCACCTCAGTCTGAAAACGCTGCTCTCTGCAACAATCCTTCAGCAACTCAGTCTTAAACCTCTGCTCCTGTAACACTTCTTCTGCACCTCTGTCTCCAAAATGCTCTCTGTATTACCCTTCTGCAACCCAGTCTCGCGACTGTGCTATCTGTAACAGTCCTTCTGCACCCCCATCTCTAACCTCTGCTCTCTGCAACAGTCCTTCTGCACTGCAGTCTCCAACCTCTACTCTCTGTAAGATCCTTCTGCACCACAGTCTCCAACCTCTTCTCTCTGTATCAGTCCTTCTGCACCCAGGTCTCCAAACTCTGCTCTCTGCAATATTTCTTCTGCACCCCAGTCTCCAACCTGTGCTCTCTGTAACAGTCCTTCTGCACCCCAGATTCCAACATCTGCTCTCTGGAATGATCCTTCTTCTACCCTGTCTCTAAACTTTGCTCTCTGTAAAAGTTCTTTTGTTTCACAGTCTCGACCCTCTTCTCTTTGTAAGGGTCCATCTGCTCCCCAGTTGCCGACCTCTGCTTTCTGTAACAGTCCTTCTGAAACCCAGTCTCCAAACTCTTCTCTCTGAAACGATCTTTCTTCACCTCAGTATCCTAACTCTGCTCTCTGTAAAAGTCTTCTGCACCTCAGTCTACATTCTTTGCTCTCTGTAATGCTATTTCTGCACCCCAATATTCAATCTCTGCTCTCTGTAACAATCCGTCTGCACCTCTGTGTCCAACGTCTGCTCTCACTAACAGTCTTTCTGCACCCCAGTCTCCAAACTCTGCTCTCTGTAACAGTCCTTCTGTACTGCAGTCTTCAACCTCTACTCTCTATAACGGCCTTTCTGCACCCTAATTGCCAACTTCTGCTTTCTGAAACAGTTCTTCTGCACCTCAGACTCAAACCTCTGCTCTCTGTAACAGACCTTCAAAGCCTCAGTCTGAAATCTCTGCTGTCAGCAACAATCCTTCTAAACCCCAGTCTCCAAACTCTGCAATCTGTAACAATCCTTATGCACTCCAGTCTCCAACATCTGCTCTTCATAACAGGTCTTCTGCAACTCAGTCTCCAACGTCTGCTCTCTGTAACAGGCCTTCTGCACCCCAGTCTCCAACCTCATCTCCCTGCAACAGTTCTACTGCACCCTAGTCTCCAAACTCTGCTCTCTGTAAGATCCTTCTGCACCCCATTTTCCAAACTTTTCTCCCTGTAACAGTCATTCTGCACCTCAGTCTCCAACCTCATCCCTCTGCAACGGCCCTTCTTCACCCCAGTATCCAACCTCTGTTCTCTGCAGCAGTCCTTCTGCAACCCAGCCTACAAACTCTGCTCTCTGTAACAGTCCTTCTGCACCCCAGTCTTCAAACTTTACTTTCCGTATCAGTTATTCTGCACCCCAGTCTAAAACCTCTGTTCTCTGTAACAGTCCTTCTGCACCTCAGTCTCCAACCTCTGCTCTCTGCAACAGTCCTTCTGCAACCCCAGTCTTCAACCTCTGCTCTCTGCAAAAATTTTTCTATACACCAGTCTCCAACATCTGCTCTCTGCAACGATCCTTCCTCTACCCAGTCTCCAAACTCTGCTCTCTGTAAAAGACCTTTTGTATCGCAGTCTCTAAACCTCTTCTCTTTGTAACGGTCCATCTGCTCCCAAATTGCAAACCTCTGCTTTCTGTAACAGTCCTTCTGCACCCCAGTCTCCAAACTCTTCTCTCTGAAACAATCCTTCTGCACCTCAGTCACCAACCTCTGCTCTCTGTAAAAGTCCTTCTGCACCTCAGTCTCCATCCTTTGCTCTCTGTAATGGTCCTTCTGCACCTCTGTCTCCAACATCTGCTCTCTGTAACAGTCCTTATGTACCGCAGTCTCCAAACTCTTCTCTCTATAACGGTACTTCCCCAGCCCAATTGCCAACCTCTGCTTTCTGAAACAGTCCTTCTGCACCTGAGACTCCAACCTCTGTTCTCTGTAACAGTCCTTCTAAGACTCAGTCTGAAAAATCTGCTCTCTGCAACAATCCTTCTAAACCCCAGTCTCCAAACTGTGCTATCTGAAACAATCCTTCTGCACCCCAGTCTCAAACATCTCCTCTCTGTAACAGGCCTTCTGCACCCCAGTCTTTAACCTCTGCTCTCTGCAACGATTCTTCTGCACCTCAGTCTCCAACCTCTGCTCTCTGCAACAGTCCTTCTGCACCCAAGTCTCCAAACTCTGCTCTCTGTAAGATCCTTCTGCACCCCGTTTTCCAAACTTTGCTCTCTCTAATAGTCATTCTGCACCTCAGTCTCCAACCTCCTCCCTCTTCAATGGCACTTCTGCACCCCAGTATCCAACCTCTGTTCTCTGCAGCAGTCCTTCTGCACCCCAGGCTACAAACTCTGCTATCTGTAACAGTCCTTCTGCACCCCAGTCTCCAAACTCTACTTTCCGTATCAGTTATTCTGCACCCCAGTCTAAAACCTCTGCTCTCTGTAATAGTCCTTCTGCACGCCAGTCTCCAACATCTGCTCTCTGCAAAAATTTTTCTACACACCAGTCTCCAACATCTGCTCTCTGCAACGATCCTTCTGCATTCCAGTCTCCAATGTCTTCTCTCTGCAACAGTCCTTCTACACACCAGTTTCAAACCTCTGCTCTCTGCTACAGTCCTTCTGCACCCCAGTCTCCCACCTCTGCTCTCTGCAACATCTCTTCTGCACCCCAGTCTTTAAACTGTGCTCTCTGTAACTATTTTACTGCACCCCGGTCTCCAAAGTCTGCTCTTGTAGCAATCCTTCTGCACCTCAGTCTCCAACCTCTGCTCTCTGCAACAATCCTTCTGCACCCCAGTCTCAAACATCTGTTTTCTGCAAAAGTCCTTCTGACCCCAGTGTCCAGCCTCTGCTCTCTGTAACATCCTTCTGCACCCCAGTTTCCAAACTCTGCTCTAGATGACATTCCTTCTGCACCTCAGTCTACACCCTCTTCTCTTTGTAACAGTACTTCTGTACCGCAGTCTCCAATCTCTGCTCACTGCAACATTTCTTCTGCACCCCAGTCTACAAACTGTGCTCTCTGTAACTGTCTTTCTGACCCCAGTCTCCAACCTCTGCTCTCTGTAACGATCCTTCTGCACCTCAGTCTCCAACCTCTGCTCTCTGCAACGATCCTTCTGCACCCCAGTCTCCAACATCTGTTTTCTGCAACAGTCCTTCTGACCCCAGTGTCAAGCCTCTGCTCTCTGTAACATCCTTCTGCACCCCAGTTTCCAAACTCTTCTCTAGGTGACATTCCTTCTGCACCTCAGTCTACACCCTCTTCTCTTTGTAATAGTACTTCTGTACCGCAGTCTCCAATCTCTGCTCACTGCAACATTTCTTCTGCACCCCAGTCTACAAACTGTGCTCTCTGTAACTGTCTTTCTGACCCCAGTCCCCAACCTCTGCTCTCTGTAACGATCCTTCTGCACCTCAGTCTCTGACCTCTGCTCTCTGCAACGATCCTTCTGCACCCCAGTCTCCAACATCTGTTTTCTGCAACAGTCCTTCTGACCCCAGTGTCAAGCCTCTGCTCTCTGTAACATCCTTCTGCACCCCAGTTTCCAAACTCTTCTCTAGGTGACATTCCTTCTGCACCTCAGTCTACACCCTCTTCTCTTTGTAACAGTACTTCTGTACCGCAGTCTCCAATCTCTGCTCACTGCAACACTTCTTCTTAACCCCAGTCTACAAACTGTGATCTCTGTAACTGTCTTTCTGACCCCAGTCTCCAAACTGTGCTCTCTGTAACGATCCTTCTGCACCTCAGTCTCCAAACTCTGCTCTCTGCAACGATCATTCTGCACCTCAGTTTCCAACCTCTGCTCTCTGCAACGATCCATCTGCACCCCAGTTTCTAAACTCTGCTCTCTGTAACAGTCCTTACACACTTCAGTCTC
Source organism: Ictidomys tridecemlineatus (assembly GCF_052094955.1). Lineage (NCBI taxonomy): Eukaryota > Metazoa > Chordata > Mammalia > Rodentia > Sciuridae > Ictidomys > Ictidomys tridecemlineatus. The sequence goes on from NC_135494.1 coordinate 17,122,656, forward strand.
CAACCTTTCCTCTCTGTACCAATTCTTCTGCACCTCAGTCTCCAAACTCTGCTCTCTGTAACAGGCTTTCTGAACCCCAGTCTCCAAACTTTGCTCTCTGTAACAGTTCTTCTGCACCCCAGTCTCGAACCTCTGCTCTCTGTTACAATCCTTCTGCACCTTAGTCTCCAACGTCTGCTCTCTGAAACAGTCCTTCTGCACCCAAGTCTCCAACCTGTGCTCTCGGTAACTGTCCTGCTGCACCCCAATCTCCAAACTCTGCTCTCTGCAACGATCCTTCTGCACCCCAGTCTCCATCCTTTGCTCTCTGTAAGAATCCTTTTGCACCCCAGTCTCGAACATCTCCTCTCTGTAAAAGTCCTTCTGCACCTCAGTCTTCAAGTTCTGCAATCTCTAACAGTCCTTATGCACCCCAGTCTCAAACCTCTGCACTCAGAAATGATCTTTCTGCACCTCAGTCTCCAAACTCTGTTCTCTTTAATAGTCCTTCTGCACCCCAGTATCCAACATCTACTCTCTGCAAAAACCCTTCTTCTCCCCAGGATCCAAACTCTGCTCTCTGCAAGGGTCCTTATACATCCGATTTTCCAAAATCTGCTCTCTGTAACAGTCTTTCTTCACCTCAGTCTTCAAACTCTGCTCTCTGAAACAGTCCTTCTGCACCCCTGTTTCCAACCTCTGCTCTCAGTAACAGTTCTTCTGCACCTCAATCTCCAAACTCTTCTCTATGTAACACTCTTTCTGCACCCCAGTCTCCACCCTCTACTCTCTGTAAAAGTCCTTCTGCACCTCAGTCTCCAACCTCTGCTTTCTGTAAGATCCTTCTGCAACCAATTCTCCAAACGCTGCTCTCTGTAACAGTCTTCTGCAACCCAGTCCCCAAACTCTGCTCTCTGTAACAGGCCTTCTGCAACCCAGTCTCCAACCTCTGCTCTCTGTAACAGGCTTTCTTAACCCCAGTCTCCAACCTTTTCTCACTGCAACGATCCTTCTGCACCTCAGTCTCCAAACACTTCTCTCTGCAAGAGTCCTTCTGAACCGCATTCTCCAACCTGTGCTCTCTGCAACAATCCTTCTGCACCCCAGTCTACAAACTCTGCTCTCTGTTTCAGTCGCTATGCACAACAAGATCCAACATCAGCTCTCTGAAACAGTCTTTCTGCACCTCAGTCTGAAAACTCGGCTCTCTGCAAAAATCCTTCTGCAACCTAGTTTCCAAACTCTGCTGTATGTAACAGTCCTTCTGAACCTCAGTCTACAAAATGCTCTCTGTAAGATCCTTCTGCAACCCAGTCTTGAAATTGTGCTATCTTTAACAGTCATTCTGAACCCCAGTCTCTAAACTCTGCTCTCTGTAACAGGTGTTCTGCACCCAGTCTCAAATGTCTGCTCTCTGCAACAGTCCTTCTGCACCCCAGTCTCCAACCTCTAGTCTCTGTAACAATCCTTCTGCAACTCAGTCTCCAACTTCTGCTCTCTGCAACGGTTCTTCTGAACCTCAGTCTCCAAACTCTGTTCTCTGCAACAGTCCTTCTGCACCCCAGTCTCCAACCTCTTCTCTCTGCAACAGTCCTTCTGCACCCCAGTGTCCAACCTTTGCTCTCTGCTACAGTACTTCTGCACCCCAGTCTCCAACATCTGCTCTCTGTATCAGTCATTTTGCACCTCAGTCTCCAACCTCTGCTCTCTGCAGCAGTCCTTTTACACCCCAGTAACCAAAATCTGCTCTGTGTAACGACCCTTCTGCACCCTAGTTTCCAACCTCTGCTCTCTGAAACGAATCTTCTGCACCCCAGTCTTCAAACTCTGATCTCTGTATCAGTCCTTCTGCACCACAGTCTCCAAACTTTGCTCTCTGCCAAAGTCCTTATGCACCCAAGTCTTCAAACTCTGCTGTCTGCAACATTTCTTCTGCACCCCAGTCTCCTACCTGTGCTCTCTGTACCAGTCCTTCTGCAACCCAGTCTCCAGCATCTGCTCTCTGATGATCCTTCTTCTATCCAGTCTTCAAACTCTGCTCTCATTAAAAGTCCTTTTGTATCGCAGTCTCCTACCTCTTCTCTTTGTAACGGTCCATCTGATCCCCAATTGCAAACCTCTGTTTTCTGTAACAGTTCTTCTGCACCCCAGTCTCCAAACTCTTCTCTCTGCACCGATCTTTCTACACCTCAGTCTCCAACCTCTGCTCTCTGCAGCAGTCCTTTTACACCCCAGTAACCAAAATCTGCTCTGTGTAACGATCCTTCTGCACCCTAGTTTCCAACCTCTGCTCTCTGAAACGAATCTTCTGCACCCCAGTCTTCAAACTCTGATCTCTGTATCAGTCCTTCTGCACCACAGTCTCCAAACTTTGCTCTCTGCCAAAGTCTTTATGCACCAAAGTCTTCAAACTCTGCTGTCTGCAACATTTCTTCTGCACCCCAGTCTCCTACCTGTGCTCTCTGTACCAGTCCTTCTGTACCCCAGTCTCCAGCATCTGCTCTCTGATGATCCTTCTTCTATCCAGTCTCCGAACTCTGCTCTCATTAAAAGTCCTTTTGTATCACAGTCTCCAACCTCTTCTCTTTGTAACGGTCCATCTGATCCCCAATTGCAAACCTCTGTTTTCTGTAACAGTCCTTCTGCACCCCAGTCTCCAAACTCTTCTCTCTGCACCGATCTTTCTACACCTCAGTCTCCAACCTCTGCTCTCTGCAGCAGTCCTTTTACACCCCAGTAACCAAAATCTGCTCTGTGTAACGATCCTTCTGCACCCTAGTTTCCAACCTCTGCTCTCTGAAACGAATCTTCTGCACCCCAGTCTTCAAACTCTGATCTCTGTATCAGTCCTTCTGCACCACAGTCTCCAAACTTTGCTCTCTGCCAAAGTCTTTATGCACCAAAGTCTTCAAACTCTGCTGTCTGCAACATTTCTTCTGCACCCCAGTCTCCTACCTGTGCTCTCTGTACCAGTCCTTCTGTACCCCAGTCTCCAGCATCTGCTCTCTGATGATCCTTCTTCTATCCAGTCTCCGAACTCTGCTCTCATTAAAAGTCCTTTTGTATCACAGTCTCCAACCTCTTCTCTTTGTAACGGTCCATCTGATCCCCAATTGCAAACCTCTGTTTTCTGTAACAGTCCTTCTGCACCCCAGTCTCCAAACTCTTCTCTCTGCACCGATCTTTCTACACCTCAGTCTCCAACCTCTGCTCTCTGCAGCAGTCCTTTTACACCCCAGTAACCAAAATCTGCTCTGTGTAACGATCCTTCTGCACCCTAGTTTCCAACCTCTGCTCTCTGAAACGAATCTTCTGCACCCCAGTCTTCAAACTCTGATCTCTGTATCAGTCCTTCTGCACCACAGTCTCTAAACTTTGCTCTCTGCCAAAGTTATTATGCACCCAAGTCTTCAAAATCTGCTGTCTGCAACATTTCTTCTGCACCCCAGTCTCCTACCTGTGCTCTCTGTACCAGTTTTTCTGCACCTCAGTCTCCAGCATCTGCTCTCTGATGATCCTTCTTCTATCCAGTCTCCAAACTCTGCTCTCATTAAAAGTCCTTTTGTATCACAGTCTCCAACCTCTTCTCTTTGTAACAGTCCATCTGATCCCCATTTGCAAACCTCTGTTTTCTGTAACAGTCCTTCTGCACCCCAGTCTCCAAACTCTTCTCTCTTCACCGATCTTTCTATACCTCAGTCTCCAACCTCTGCTCTCTGTAAAAGTCCTTCTGCACCTCAGTCTCCATCCTTTACTCTCTGTAATTGTCCTTCGGCACCTCAGTCTCCAATCTCTGCTCTCTGTAACAATCCTTCTGCACCTCTGTCTCCAACGTCTGCTCTCTGTAACAGTCCTACTGCACCCAGACTCCCACATCTGTTCTCTGCAATGCTTTTCCTGCACCCCAGTCTCCAACCTCTTCTTTCTATAACGCTCCTTCTGCACCCCAATTTCCAACCTCTCCTCTCGGTAACAGTCCTTCTAAGCCTCAGTCTGAAACTTCTGCTCTCTGCAACAATCCTTCTAAACAACAGTATCCAAACTGTGCTATCTGTAACAATTTTTCTGCACCCCAGTCTCCAACACCTGCTCTTTGTAACAGGTTTTCTGCAACAGAGTCTCCAAACTGTGCTCTCTGTATCAGGCCTTCTCCACCCCATTCTTTAACCTCTGCTCTCTGCAAAAGTCCTTCTGCACCCCAGTCTCCAACCTCATCTCTCTGCAACATTTCTTCTGCACCGCAGTCTCCAACCTGTGCTCTCTGTAACTATTCTACTGAACCCCGGTCTCCAAACTCTGCTCCCTGTAGAGATCCTTATGCCCCTCAGTCTCCAACCTCTGCTCTCTGCAACGATCCCTTCTGCATCCCAGTCTCCAAACTCTGCTCTCTGCAACAGTCCTTCTGCACCCAAGTCTCCGTGCTCTGCTCACTGTAACAGTCCTTCTGCACATCAGTGTCCAACCTCTGCTCTCTGTAATGATCCTTCTGCACCTCATGTCCAAACTCTGCTCTCTGTAACAGGCCTTCTGCACCACAGTCTCCAATCTCTGCTTTCTTTAAAAGTTCGTCTAAACCCCAATCTCCAAACTCTGCTCTCTGTAACACTCCTGCACCCCAGTCTCCATCCTCTGCTCTCTGTAAGAATCCTTTAACACCCCTGTCTCCAACCTTTCCTCTCTGTAAAAGTCCTTCTGCACCTCAGTATCCAACCTCTGCAATCTGTAACGGTCTTTCTGCACCCCAGTCTCCAACCTCTTTTCTCTGTATCAGTCCGTCTGCACCCAGGTCTCCAAACTCTGCTCTCTGCAACATTTCTTCTGCACCCCAGTCTTCAACCTGTGCTCTCTGTGACAGTCCTTCTGCACCCCAGTCTCCAACATCTGCTCTTTGCAACGATCCTTCTTCAATCCATTCTCCAAACTCTTCTCTCTGTAAAAGTTCTTTTGTATCGCATTCTCCAACCTCTTCTCTTTGTAATGGTCCATCTGCTCCCCAATTGCCAACCTCTGCTTTCTGTAACAGTCCTTCGGCACCCCAGTCTCCAAACTATTCTCTCTGCAATGATCGTTCTGCACCTCAGTCTCCAACCTCTGCTCTCTTTAAAAGTCCTTCTGCACCTCAGTCTCCATTCTTTGTTCTCTCTAATGGTCCTTCTGCACCCCAGTCTCCAATCTCTGCTCTCTGTAACAATCCTATTGCACCTCTGTCTCCAACGTCTGCTCTCTGTAACAGTCCTTCTGCACCCCAGTCTCCAAACTCTGCTCACTGTAACAGTTCTTCTGTACCACAGTCTCCAACCTCTTCTCTCTATAACGGTACTTCTGCACCCCAAATGCCAACCTCTGTTTTCTCAAACAGTCCTTCTGCACCTCAATCTCCAAACTCTGCTCTCTGTAACAGTCCTTCTAAGACACAGTCTGAAATCCCTGCTCTCTTCCACAATCTTTCTAAACCCCAGTCTTCAAACTGTGCTATCTGTAACAATCCTTTTGCTCCCCAGTCTCAAACATCTGCTCTCTGTAACAGGTCTTCTGCAACTCAGTTTCCAAAGTCTGCTCTCTGTAAAAGGCCTTCTGCACCCCAGTCTCCAACCTCTGCTCTCTGCAAGAGTTCTTCTACATCCCAGTCTCCAACCTCTGCTCTCTGCAACGATTTTTCTGCATCCCAGTCTCCAACGTCTGCTCTCTTTAAGATCTTTTTGCACCCCGTTCTCCAAACTTTGCTCTCTGTAACAGTCATTCTGCACCTCAGTCGCCAACCTCATCTCTCTGCAACGGCCCTTCTGCATCTCAGTATCCATCCTCTGTTCTCTGCAGCAGTCCTTCTGCACGCCAGGCTGCAAAATCTGCTCTCTGTAACAATCCTTCTGCACCCCAGTCTCCAAATTCTACTTTCCGTATCAGTTATTCTGCACCCCACTCTGAAACCTCTGCTCTCCGAAACAGTCCTTCTGCACCCCAGTCTCAAACCTCTGCTCTGTGCAAAAGTCCTTCTACACACCAGTCTCAAACATCTGCTCTCTGCAACGATCCTTCTGCATCCCAGTCTCCAAAGTCTGCTCTCTGCAACAGTCCTTCTACACCCTAGTCTCCAAACTCTGCTCTCTGCTACAGTCCTTGTGCACCCAGTCTCCAACCTCTGCTCCCTTCAACATTTCTTCTGCACCCCAGGCTTTAACCTGTGCTCTCTGTAACTATCCTACTGCACCCCGGTCTCCAACCTCTGCTCTCTGTAGCGATCCTTCTGCACTCCAGTCTCAAACCTCTGAACTCAGAAATGATCTTTCTGCACCTCAGTCTCCAAACTATGCTCTCTTTAATAGTCCTTCTGCACCCCAGTCTCCTACATCTGCTCTCTGCAACGATCCTTCTTCTCCCCAGGCTCCAACCTCTACTCTCTGCAACGGTCCTTCTACATCCCAGTTTCCAAAATCTTCTCTCTATAACAGTCCTTCTGCACCTCAGTTTTCAAACTCTGCTCTCTGAAACAGTCCTTCTGCACCCCTGTCTCCAACCTCTGCTCTAGTAACAGTTCTTCTGCACCCCAATCTCCAAACTCTGCTCTCTGTAACATTCCTTCCGCACCCCAGTCTCCATGCTCTACTCTCTGTAAAAGTCCTTCTGCACCTCACTCTCCAACCTCTGCTCTCTGTAAGGTTCTTCTGCAACCCATTCTCCAAACGCTGCTCTCTGTAAGAGTCTTCTGCACCCCAGTCTCCAAACTCTGCTCTCTGTAACAGGCCTTCTGCACCCAAGTCCTAAAACTATTCTCTGTGTAATAGGCCTTCTGCACCTCAGTCTCCAACATCTGCTCTCTGCAACGATCCTTCTTCTACCCAGTCTTCAAACTCTGCTCTCTGTAAAAGTCCTTTTGTATTGCAGTCTCCAACCTCCTCTCTTTGTAACGGTCCATCTGCTCCCCAATTGCCAACCTCTGCTTTCTGTAACAGTCCTTCTGCACCCCAGTCTCCAAACTCTTCCTTCTGTAACGATCTTTCTGCACCTCATTCTCCAAGCTCTGTTCTCCGTAAAAGTCCTTCTGCATCTCAGTCTCTATCCTTTGCTCTCTGTAATTGTCTTTCTGCACCCCAGTCTCCAAATCTGCTCTCTGTAACAATCCTTCTGCACCTCTGTCTCCAACGTCTGCTCTCTGTAATAGTTTTTCTGCACCCCAGTCTCCCACATCTGATCTCTGCAACGGTCCTTCTGCACCCCGGTCTCCAAACTCTGCTCTCTGTAAAAGTCTTTCTGTACGGAATTCTCCAACCTCTTCTCTCTATAATGGTCCTTCTGCACCCAAATTTCCAAACTCTGCTCTCTGTAACAGTCCTTCTAAGCCTCAGTCTGAATCTTCTGCTCTCTGAAACAATCCTTCTAAACAGCAGTCTCCAAACTGTGCCATCAGTAACAATCCTTCTGCACCCAAGTCTCCAACATCTGCTCTCTGTAAAAGGTCTTCTGCAACCCAGTCTCCAAACTCTGCTCTCTGTAACAGGCCTTCTTCACCCCAGTCTCCAACCTCTGCTCTCTGCAAAAGTCCTTCTACACCCCAGTCTCCAACCTCTGCTCTCTGCAACACTCCTTCTGCATCCCAGTCTCCAACGTCTGCTGTCTGTAAGATCCTTCTGCACACCGTTATCCAAACTTTGCTCTCTGTAACAGTCATTCTGCACCTCAGTCTCCAACCTCATCAGTCTGCAATGGCCCTTGTGCACCCCAGTATTCAACATCTGTTTTCTGCAGCTGTCCTTCTGCACCACAGGCTACACACTCTGCTCTCAGTAACAGTCCTTCTGCACCCCAGTCTCTAACGTCTACTTTCAGTATCAGTTATTCTGTACCCCAGTCTAAAACCTCTGCTCTCTGTAACAATTTTTCTGCACCTCAGTCTCCAACGTATGCTCTCTGCAACAGTCCTTTTACACCCCAGTCTCCAACCTCTGCTCTCTGCTACAGTCCTTCTGCACCCCAGTCTCCAACCTCTGCTCTCTGCAACATTTCTTCTTCACCCCAGTCTCCAACCTGTGCTCTCTGAAACTATCCTACTGAGCCCCGGTCCTCAAACTCTGCTCTCTGTAGCGATCCTTCTGAACCTCAGTCTTCTACCTCTGCTCTCTGGAACGATCCTTCTGCATCCCAGTCTCCCACATCTGCTCTCTGCAACGGTCCTTCTGCACCCCAGTCTCCAAACTCTGCTCTCTGTAACAGTCCTTCTGTTCTGCTATCTCCAACTTCTTCTCTCTATAACGTTCCTTCTGCACCCCAATTTTCAACCTCTGCTCTCTGTAACAGTCCTTCTAAGCCTTAAACTGAAACTTCTTCTCTCTCCAACAATCCTTCTAAATCCCAGTCTCCAAACTGTGCTATCTGTAACAATCCTTCTGCACCCCAGTCTCCAACATCTACTTTCTGTAACAGGTTTTCTGCAACCCAGTCTCCAAACACTGCTCTCTGTAACAGGCCTTCTGCACCCCAGTCTCCAACCTCTGCTCTCTGCAAAAGTCCTTCTACATCCCAGTCTCCAAACTCTGCTCTCTGCAACAATCCTACATCCCAGTCTCCAACGTCTGCTCTCTGTAAGATCATTCTGCACCCCGTTCTTCAATCTTTGCTCTCTGTAACAGTCATTCTGTACTTCAGTCTCCAAGCTTATTCCTCTGCAACGGCCCTTGTGCACCCCAGTATCTAACCTCTTCTCCCTGCAACGATCCTTCTTCACCTCAGTGTCCGAACTCTGCTCTCTACAACAGTCCTTCTGGACCCCAGTCTCCAAACTCTGCTCTCTGTAACAATCCTTCTGCACCTCAGTCTCCAACCTCTTCTCTCTGCAACGGTTTTTCTGCACCCCAGTCTCCACCCTCTGTTCTCTGCAACAGTCCTTCTGCACCCCAGTCTCCAAACTTAGCTCTTTGTAAAGGTTCTCTACTGCAGTCTCCAAACTCTGCTGCCTGTAACGGTCCTTCTGAACCCCAGTCTCCAACCTCTGCTTTGAGAATCAGTTCTTCTGCATCCCAGTCTCCAACCTCTGCTCTCTGTATCAGTCCTTTTGCACCTCAGTCTCCAACCTCTGTTCTCTGCAGCAGTCTTTTTACACCCCAAGAACCAAACACTGCTCTGTGTAACAATCCTTCTGCACCATAGTTTCCAACCTCTGCTCTCTGCAACGATCCTTCTGTACCCCAGTATCCAACCTCTGCTCTCTGTATCAGTCCTTCTGCACCACAGTCTCCAAACTTTGCTCTCTGCATCAGTCCTTATGGATCCAAGTCTCCAAAGTCTACTCTCTGCAACATTTCTTCTGCACCACAGTCTCCAACCTGACCTCTATGTAACTGTCCTTCTGCAACTCAGTCTCCAACCTCTGCTCTCTGTAACAGTCCTTCTGCACCCCAGTCTACAACATCTGCTCTCTGCAACAATCCTTTTTCTACCCAGTCTTTAAACTCTGTTCACTGTAAAAGTCCTTTTGTATCGCAGTCTCCAACCTTTTGTCTTTGTAACGGTCCTTCTGCACCCCAATTGCCAACCTCTGCTTTCTATAAAAGTCCTTTTGCACCACAGACTCCAACCTCTCCTCTCTGTAACATCCTTCTAAGCCTCAATCTGAAACCTCTGCTCTCTACATCAGTCCTACTACACCCCAGTCTCCAAACTGTGCTATCTGTAACAATCCTTCTGCACCCAAGTCTCCAACATCTGCTCTCTGTAAAAGGTCTTCTGTAAACCAGTCTCCAAACTCTACTCTCTATAACAGTCCTTCTGCACCTCAGTCTCCAACCTCATCACTCTGCAACGGACCTTCTGCTCCCAAGTCTCCAACCTATGCTTTCTGTAACTATCCTACTGCACCCTGGTCTCCAAACTCTGCTTTCTGTAGAGATCCTTCTGCACCTCAGTCTCCAACTTCTGCTCTCTGTAACGATCTTTCTGCACCCCAGTCTCCAAACTCAGCTCTCTGCAACACTCCTTCTGCACCACAGTCTCCATCCTCTGCTCTCTGTAAGAATCTTTTGACACCCCAGTCTCCAACCTCTCCTCTCTGTAAAAGTCCTTTTGCACCTCAGTATCCAAACTCTGCTCTCTGTAACAGTCCTTCTGCACCCCAGTCTCCAACATCTGCTCTCTGCAACAATCCTTCTTCTGCCCAAGCTCCAAGCTCTGCTCACTGCAACAGTCCTTCTGCACCACAGTTTTCAACCTCTGCTCTCTGTAACAGTCTTTCTGCACCTCATTCTCCAAACTCTGCTCTCTGCAACAGTCTTTCTGCACCCCAGTCTCCAACTTCTGCTCTCGGTAACAGTTCATCTGCACCCCAATCTCAAAATTCTTCTCTCTGTAACACTCATTCTGCACCCCAGTCTCCACACTCTGATCTCTGTAACAACCCTTCTGGACCTCAGTCTCCAACCTCTGCTCTCTGTATCAGTTATTCAGCACCTTTGTCTCCAAATTTGTTCTCTGCAATAGTCCTTCTGAACCCCAGATCCAAACTCTGATCTCTGCAACATTTCTTGTGCTCCCCAGTCTCCGAACTGTGCTTTCTGTAACTTTGTTCCTGACCCCAGTCTCCAACCTCTGCTCTCTGTAAATATCCTTCTGCACCTCAGTCTCCAAACTCTGATCTCTGCAATGATCCTTCTGCACCTCAGGTTCCAACGTCTGCTCTCTGCAATGATCCTTCTGCACCCCAGTTACCAACCTCTGCTCTCTGTAACAGTCCTTCTGCAACTCAGTCGCCAACCTCTCCTCTCTGTCCCAATTTTTCTGCACCTCAGTCTCCAAATTCTGCTCTCTGTAACAGGTCTTCTACACCCCAGTCTCCAACCTCTGCTCTCTGTAATAGTTCTTCTGCACCACAGTCTAGAACCTCTGCTCTCTGTAACAGTTTTTCTGCACCCGAGTCTCCAACCTCTGCTCTCTGTAACAATCCTTCTGCACCCCAGCCTCCAGCCTCGGCTCTCTATACAGTTCTTCTGCATCCCAATCTCTAAACTCTGCTGTCTGTATCACTCCTTCTGCACCCCAGTCTCCATCCTATTCTCTCTGTAAGAATCCTTCTGCACCCCAGTGTCCAAACTCTGCTCTCTGTAAATGTCCTTCTGCACCTCAGTCTCCAAACTCTGCTCTCACTAACGGTCCTTCTGCACCCCAGTCTCCAACCTCTGCTCTCTGTAACGATCCATCTGCAACTCAGTCTCAAACCTCTGCTCTCTGTAACAGTCCTTCTGCACCATAGTCTCCAACATCTGCTCTCTGAAAGGATCCTTCTTCTACCCATTCTCCAACCTCTGCTCTCTGTAACAGTCCTTTTGTATCGCAGTCTCCAACCTCTTCTCTTTTTAACGGTCCTTCTGCTCCCCAATTGCCAGAATCTGCTTTCTGTAACAGTCTTTCTGCACCCCAGTCACCAACCTCTTCTCTCTGCAACGATCCTTCTGCACCTCAGACTCCAACCTCTGCTCTCTGCATCAGTCCTTCTGCACCCTAGTCTCCAGACTCTGCTCTCTGGAAGATCATTTTTCATCACAGTCTCCAAACTCTGCTCTTTTTAGCAGTTCTTCTGCACCCCAGTATCCAAACTCTGCTCTCATTAAAAGTCTTTCTGCACCTCAGTCTCCAACCTCTGCTCTCTGTAACAATCCTTCTGCACCTCAGTCTCAAATATCTGCTCTCTGTAACAGTCCTTCTCCACCCCAGTCTCCAACATCTGCTCTCTGCAATGGTCATTCTGCACCCCAGTCTCCAAACTCTGCTCTCTGTAACAGTCCTCGTTTAGTGCACTCTCAAAAATCTGCTCTATGTAACGGTCCTTCTGCACCCAAGTCTCCAATCTCTGCTCTCTGTAACACTCCTTTTGCACCTCAGTCTCCAAACTCTGCTCTCTGCAACAGACCTTCTGCACCTCAGTCTGAAAACTTTGTTCTCTGCAAGGATCCTTCTGCACCACAGTCTCAAAACTCTGCTCTCTGTAACAGTCCTTCTGCACTCTAGTCTCCAACCTCTGCTCTCTGTAACAGGCCTTTTGCACCCCATTCTCCAACCTCTGCTCTCTGTAATAGTGCTTCTTCACCTCAGTCTACAAACTCTGCTCTTTGCAACAATCCGTCCGAACCCCAGTCTCCAAACTCTGCTTACTGTATGACTCTATATGCACCACAATTTCCAACATCTGCTCTCTGTAAGAGTCTTTCTGCACCTCAGTCTACAAATTCTGCTTTATTTAACAGTCCTTCTGCACCAAATCTCCAACCTCTGCCTCTGTAACAGTCCTATTGTAACCCAGTCTCCAAGCTCTGCTCTCTGCAACAGTCCTTCTGAACCCCAATGTGAACCTGTGCTCTCAGCTACAGTCCTTATACACCCCAGTGTCCAGCCTGTGCTATCTGCAACAGTCCCTCTGCAACCCAGTCTACAACATCTCCTCTCTGTAACAATTTTTCTGCACCTCAGTCTTCAACCTCTGCTCTCTGCAACAGTCCTTCTGCACCTCAGTTTCCAAAAACTACTCCCTGTAAATGTACTTTGTCAAAACTCTGCTGTCCGTAACAGGCCTTCTGCACCCAGGTCTCCAACCTCTGTTCTTTATAACAATCCTTCTGCACCCCAGTCTCAAAATTTTGCTCTCTACAACGATCCTTCTGCACCCCATTCTCCAACCTCTGCTATCTGTAACAGGCCTTTTGCACCCAAATCTCCAACATCTATTCACTGTAACAGTCCTTTTGCACCTCAGTCTCCAACTTCTGCTCTCTGCAACAGTCTTTTTGCACCTCAGTCTCCAAACTCAGCTCTCTGCATCGATCTTTCTGCACCTTAGTCTCAAAACGCTATTCTCTGTAACACTCCTTCTGCAAACCAGTCTCAAACTTCTGCTGTTTGCAAAGATCCTTCTGCACACAAGTCTCCAACATCTGCTCTCTGCAACAGTTCTTCTGCACCCCAGTCTCCAACCTCTGCTCTCTGCAATGATCTTTCTGACCCTCAGTATCCAACATCTGCTCTATGCAACAGTCCTTCTGCTCCCCTGTCTCCAACCTCTGCTCTTTGCAACAGTCCTACTGCAACTCAGTCTGAAAACTCTGTTATCTGCAACGATCCTTCTGCACACCAGTCTTCAAACTCTGCTCTCTGTTATAGTCCCGTTGCACCTCAGTCTCGAAACTCTGCTCTCTGTAAGATCCTTCTGCAATCCTGTCTCCAAACTCTGCTCTCTGTAACAGTCTTTCTGCACCCCAGTCTCCAACCTCTGCTCTCTGCAACACTGCTTGTAAACCCCAGTCTCCAAACTCTGCTCTCTGCAACAGTCGTTCTGCACTTCAGGCTCCAACTTCTGTTCTCTGTAACAATCCTTCTTCACCTCAGTTACCAAACTCTGATCTCTGCAATTATCCTTCTGCACCCCAGTCTCCAACCTCTGCTCTCTAAAACGATCCTTCTGCACCCCAGTCTCCAACCTCTGCTCTCTGCAACAGTCTTTCTGCACCCCAGTCTCCAACATGTGCTCTCTGCGATAATCCTTCTGCACCTCAGTCTGCAAACTCTGTTCTCTGCAATGATCTTTCTTCACCCTAGTCTCCAAACTCTGCTCTCTGTAACAGTCCTGCTGCACCTTGGTCTACAACCTCTGCTCTCTGTAAGATCCTTGAGCAACCTTGTCTAAAACTCTGCTCTTCGTAACAGTTCTTCTGCACCCCAGTCTGCAACCTCGGCTCTCAGTAACAGTCCTTTTGCACCTCAGTGTCCAAACTCTGCTCTCAAATCCGATTCTTCTGCACCTCAGTCTCCAAACTCTACTCTCTGTAACAGTCCTAATGCACCCCAGTCTCAAACCTCTTCTGTCTGCAACGATCCTTCTGTACCCCAGTCTCCAAACTCTGCTCTCTCTAACAGTCCTTCTGAACGTCAGTCTCCAACCTCTGCTCTCTGTCATAGTCCTTCTACACCCCATTCTCTAACCTCTATTCTCTGCAACAGTCCTTCTAAACCACAGTCTCCAAAATCTGCTCTCTGGAACAGTCCTTCTGTACCCTAGTCTCCAACGTATGCTCTCTGTAACGGTCCTTCTGTACTGCAGTCTCCAAACTCTACTCTCCCTAGCGGTCCTTCTGCACCCCAGTCTCCAACCTCTGCTCTCTGGATCAGTATTTCTGCACCACAGTCTCCAAACTCTGCTCTCCATAACATTCCTTCTGCACCTCAGTCTACAACCTCTGCTCTTTCCGACAGTTCTTCTGCACCCCAGTCTCCCACATCTGCTATCTGCAACAGTCCTTCTTCACCCCAGTCTCCAACATCTGCTCTCTGTAACAATCCTTCTGCACCTCAGTCTTCAACTTCTACTCTCTGTAACAGTCGTTCTGCACCTCAGTCTCTAACCTCTGCTCTGTGTAAGATCTTTCTGCAACCCAGTCTCCAAACTCTTCCCTCTGTAACAGTCCTTCTGCACCCTTTCTCTAAACTCTTCTCTCTATAACAGGCCTTCTGCACCCCAGTCTTCAACCTCTGTTCTCTGTAACAGTTCTTCTGCACCCGTGTCTCCAAAAACTGCTCTCTGCAACAGTCCTTCTGCACCTCAGTCTGAAAACTCTGTGATCTGCAATGATACTTCTGCACCCCAGTCTCCAAAATCTCCTCTTTGTAACAGTCCTGCTGCACCTCAGTCTCCAAACTCTGCTCTCTTTAAGATCCTTCTGCAACCCTGTCTCCAAACTCTGCTCTCTGTAACAGTCCTTCTGCACCCCAGACTCCAACCTCTGTTCTCTGTAACAGGCCTTTTGATCCAAAATCTGCAACCTCTAATCTCTGTAACATTCCTTCTGCACCTCAGTCTACAAACTCTGCTCTCTGCAACAGTCTACTGCACCTCAGTATCCAAGCTCTGCTCTCTGCAACGATCTTTCTGCACCTCAGTCTCCAAACTCTGCTCTCTGTAACAGACCTTCTGCACTCCAGTCTCCAACCTCTGCTCTCTGCAACAATCCATTTGCACCCCAGTCTTCAACTTCTGCTCTCTGTAAGATCAATCTGAACCCTAGTATCCAACCTCTGCTCTCTGTAACAGTCCTTCTGCACCCCAGTCTCCAAACTCTGCTCTTTGTAACATTCCTTTTGCACCTCAGTCTCCAACCTCTGCTCTCTGCAACAGTCCATCTGCACTCCAGTCTCAAACATCTGCACTCTGCAACAGTCCTTCTACACCCTAGTTTCCAGCCTCTGCTCTCTGCAACAGTCCTTCTGCACCCCAGTCTCCAAACTCTGCTCTCTGCAATGATCTTTTTAGACCCCAGTCTCCAACCTCTGCTCTCTGCAACAGTCCTTCTGCACCCCAGTTTCCAACCTCTGTGCTCTGTAACATTTTTCTATACCGCAGTCTCCAAACTCTGGTCTCTGTAACGTTTCTTCTGCACCCCAATTTCCAAATTCTAGTTTCTGTAACAGTGTTTCTGCACCTCAGTCTCAAAACTCTGCTCTCTGTAGCAGGCCTTCTGCACCCCAGTCTCCAATCTCTGCTCTCTGCTTTGAACCTACTGCACCACAGTCTTTAACCTCGGATCTCTGCAACAGTCCTTCTGCACCACAGTCTCCAACCTCTGCTCTGTGTAACAGTCCTTCTGAACTCCCGTCTCCAAACTCTGCTTTCTGTAAGAGTCTTTCTTGACATCAGATTCCAACCTCTGCTCTCTGCAACAGTCCTTTTGCACCTCATGTCCAACCTCTACTCTCTGCAACAGTCCTTCTGAACCCCAGTCTCCAAACTCTGCTCTCTGCAACGATCCTTCTGGACTCCAGTCTCCAACCTCTGCTCTCTGTAAGAAACCTTCTGCACCACAGTCTCCAAATTCTGCTCTCTGTAAGATCCTTCTGCACTCCAGTTTCCAAACTCTGCTCTCTGTAACATTTCTTCTCCAACCCAGTCTTTAACCTCTGCCTTCTGCAAGTGTCCTGCGGCAACCCAGTCTCCAAGCTCTGTCCTCTGATACAGTCCTTGTTCTCCCCAGTCTCCAACCTCTGCTTTCTGTATCTATCCTTCTGCACTTCAGTCTCCAACCTGTGCTCTCTGTAACATTCCTTCTGCACCCCAATTTCTAACCTCTGCTTTCTGTAACAGTCCTTCTGCAACTCAGTCTCCAAACTCTGCTCGCTGTAAAAGTGCTTCTACACCTCAGTCTCCAACCTCTGCTCTCTGTAACAGTCCTACTGAACCTCAGTCTGACACCTCTGCTCTCTTCATGATCTTTCTGCACCCCAGTCTCTAAACACTGCTCTGTGTAACAGTCCACCTGCACCTCAGTCTTTAACCTCTGCTCTCTGTAAGATCCTTCAGAAACCCAGTATCCAAACTCTGCTCTCTATAACTGTCCTTCTGCACCCCAGTCTCCAACCTCTCCTCTCTGTAACAGGCCTTCTGCACGCCAGTCTCCAAACTCTTTTCTCTGTAGCAGGCCTTCTGCACCCCAGTCTCCAACCTCTTCTCTCTGCAATGATCGTACTGCACCTCAGTCTCAAACCTCTGATCTCTGCAACTGTCCTTCTGTACCTCAGTCTCCAAATTCTGCTCTCTGTAAGATCGTTCTGCACCCTTGTATCCAACCTCTGCTCTCTGTAACAGTCCTTCTGCATCCAAGTCTCCAACCTCTGCTCTCTGTAACAGTCCTTCTGCAACCCAGTCTGCAACCTCTGCTCTCTACAACAGTCCTTCTGCACCCGAGTTACCAAAATCTGCTCTCTGCAACAGTCCTTCTGCGCCCCAGTCTCGAACATCTGCTTTCTGTATAAGTCTGTCTGAACCCCAGTCTCCAACGTCTGTTCTCTGTATCTATCCATCTGCCCCTCAGTCTCCAACCTGTGTTCTATGTAACAGTCCTTCTGCACCTCAGTCTCCAACTTCTGCTCTGGATAAAAGTCCTATACCACAGTCTCGAACATCTGCTCTCTGTAAAAGTCCTTCTGCACCCCAATTTCAAAACACTGCTTTCTGTAACAGTCCTTCTGCACCTGAGTCTCCAAACTCTGCTCTCTGTAACAGTCCTTCTACACACCAGTCTCCAAACTCTGCTTTCTGTATCAGTCTTTCTGAACCCCAGTCTCCAACCTCTGTTCTCTGTATCTATCCTTCTGCACCTCAGTCTCCAAACTCTTCTCTATGCAACAGTCCTTCTATACTGCAGTCTTCAAACTCTGCTCTCTGTAAAGGTCGTCTGCAGCACAGACTCCAAACTCTGCTTTCTGTATCAGTCCTTCTTCACCCTTGTCTCCAAATTCTGCTCTCTCTAAGAGTCTTTCTGCACCTCAGTATCCAACCTCTGCTCTCTGCAACAGTCCTT
This sequence comes from Ictidomys tridecemlineatus, assembly GCF_052094955.1. Classification (NCBI taxonomy): domain Eukaryota; kingdom Metazoa; phylum Chordata; class Mammalia; order Rodentia; family Sciuridae; genus Ictidomys; species Ictidomys tridecemlineatus. The sequence goes on from NC_135494.1 coordinate 17,139,959, forward strand.
AAGCACCCCAGTCTCCAAACTCTGCTCTCTGCAACAGTCCTTCTGCACCCCAGTCTCCAACCTCTTCTCTCTACAACAGTCCTTCTGCCCCCCAGTCTGCAAACTCTGCTCTCTGTAACAATCCTTCTGCCCCTCAGTTTCCAACCTCTGCTCTATGTAACAAGACTTCTTCATGCCAAGTCTTCAAATTCTGCTCTCCGCAACAGTCCTTCTGCACTCTAGTCTCCAAACTCTGCTCTCTGCAACAGTCCTTCTGCATCCCAGTCTCCAACCTCTGCTCTCTGCAAAAGTCCTTCTCCATCCCAGTCTCCAACCTCTGCTCTCCTAAACAGTCCTTCTGCGCCAAAGTATCCAAACTCTGCTCTCTGTAAGATCCTTCTGCACTCCAGTATTCAAACTCTGCTCTCTGTAACATTCCTTCTCCACCCCATTGTTTAACCTCTGCTTTCTGAAAATGTCCTGCAACACCCCAGTCTCCAACCTCTGTCCTCTGCAACAGTCCTTCTGCTCCCAGTCTCCAACATCTGCTCTATGTAACAGTCTTTCTGTACCACAGTTTCCAACCTCTGCTCTCTGTAACATTCCTTCTGCACCTCCGTCTCCAAACTCTGCTCTCAGTAACAGTCCTTATACACCTCAGTCTCCAACCTCTGCTCTCCTTAACAGTCCATCTGCACCTCAGTATGACACCTCTGCTCTCTGCATGATCCTTCTGCACCCCAGTCTCCAACCACTGCTCTCTGTAACAGTCCACCTTCACCTCAGTCTCCAACCTCTGGTCTCTGTAAGATTCTTCAAGAACTCAGTCTCCAACCTCTGCTCTCTATAACAGTCCTTCTGCACCCCAGTCTCCAACCTCTCCTCTCTGTAACAGGCCTTCTGCACACCAGTCTCAAAACTCTGCTCTCTGTAACAGGCCTTCTGCATCCAGTCTCCAACTTCTGCTCTCTGCAATGATCCTACTGCACCTCAGTCTCCAACCTCTGATCTCTGCAACAGTCCTTCTGCAACTCAGTCTCCAACTTCTGTACTCTGTAAGATCCTTCTGCACCCCTGTCTCCTAGCTCTGCTTATTTCAACGATCATTCTGCACCGCAGTGTCCAACCTCTGCTCTATGTAACAGGATTTTGCACCTCAGTCTCCAACCTCGGCTCTCTGCAACATTCCTTCTGCAGCCCAGTCTCCATCCTCTGCTGTCTGCAAGAGTCCTTCTGCACCCCTGTCTCTAACCTCTGATCTCTGCAACAGTCCCTCTTCACCCCAGTCTCCAAACTCTGCTCTCTATAACAATCCTTCTGCACCTCTGTCTCCAAACTATGTTCTCTGCAACGGTCCTTCTGCACCTCAGTCTCCAACCTCTACTCTCTGTAACAGTCCTTCTGCACTTAACTCTGCAACCTCTGTTCTCTGTAGGATGCTTCTAAAACCCAGTCTAAAAACTCTGCTCTCTGTATCTATCCTTCTGTACCTCAGACTCCAACCTCTGCTCACGGTAACAGTTCATCTGCACCTCAGTCTGACAACTCTGCTCTCTGCACGATCCTTCTGCACCCCAGTCTTTAGGCACTGCTCTCTGTAACAGTCCACCTGCACCTCAGTCTCCAACCTCTGCTCTCTGTAAGATCCTTCAGGGACTCAGTCTCCAAACTCTGCTCTCTATAACAGTCCTTCTGCACCCCAGTCTCAAACCTCTCCTCTCTGTAACAGGCCTTCTGCACGAGAGTCTCAAAAATCTGTTCTCTGTAGCAGGCCTTCTGCACCCCAGTCTCCAAACTCTGCTCTCTGCAACGATCCTTCTGCACCCCAGTCTCCAATTTCTGCTCTCTGCAATGTTCCTACTGCACCCCAGTCTCCAACCTCTGATCTCTTCAACAGTCCTTTTGCAACTCTGTCTCCAACTTCTGCTCCCTGTAAGATCCTTCTGAACCCCTGTCTCTAAGCTCTGCTTATTGCAACGATCCTTCTGCACCCCAGTGTCCAACCTCTGCTCTATGTAACAAAATTTTGCACCTCAGTCTCCAACCTCTGCTCTCTCTAAGAGTCCTTCTGCAACTCAGTCTCCAACATCTGCTCCCTGCAACATTTTTTTCTGCAGCCCAGTCTCCATCCTCTGCTCTCTGCAATATTCCTTCTGCACCCCAGTCTCCAAACTCTGCTCTCTGTAACAATCCTTCTGCACCTCAGTCTCCAAACTCTGTTCTCTGCAATAGTCCTTCTGCACCTCAGTCTCCAACCTCTACTCTCTGTAACAGTCCTTCTGCACTTCACTCTCCAAACTCTGCTCTCTGTAGGATCCGTCTAATACCCAGTCTCAAACCTCTGCTCTCTGTATCTATTATTCTGCACCTCAATCTCCAACTTCTGCTCTCTGTTATAGCTTTTCTATACCGCAGTCTCCAAACTCTGGTCTCTGCTACCATCCTTCTGCATGCCAATTTCCAACCACTTCTTTCTGTAACAGTCCTTCTGCACCTCAGTTTCCAAACTCTAATCTCTGTAACAGTCCTTCTACACCTCAGTCTCAAACCCCTGCTCTTTGTAACAGTCCTTCTGCAACTCAGTCTGACACCTCTGCTCTCTGCACGATCATTCTGCACCCCAGTCTCCAAACACTGTTCTCTATAACAGTCCTTCTGAACACCAGTCTCAAAACTCTGCTCTCTGTATCTATCTTTCTGCACCTCAGTCTCCAACCTGTGCTCTTTGTAACATTCCTTCTACACCCCAGTCTCCAACCTCTGCTCTCTGTAACAGTTTTTCTATACCGCAGTCTCCAAACTCTTGTCTTTGTAACGGTCCTTCTGCACCCCAACTTCCAACCTCTGCTTTCTGTAACAGTCCTTCTGCATCTCAGTCTCCAAACTCTGCTCTCTGAAACAGTCCTTCTGCACCTCAGTCTGACACCTCTCCTCTCTGCATGGTCCTTCTGCACCTCAGTCTCCAACCACTGGTCTCTGTAACAGTCCACCTGCACTTCAGTCTCCAAACTCTTCTCTCCGTAAGATCCTTCAGCAACCCAGTCTCCAAACTCTGCTCTCTATAACAGTCGTTCTGCACCCCAGTCTCCAACCTCTCCTCTCTGTAACAGGCCTTCTGGACACCAGGCTCCCAACTCTGCTCTCTGTAGCAGGCCTTCTGTAACCCTGTCTTCATAATGTGCTCTCTGCAATGATCCTTCTGCACCCCAGTCTCCAACCTCTAATCTCTGCAATAGTCCATCTGCACCTCAGTCTCCAAATTTTGCTCTCTGTAAGATGCTTCTGCACCCCTCTATCCAACCTCTACTCTCTATAACAATCCTTCTGCACCCAGTCTCCAACCTCTGCTCTCTGTAACAGGACTTCCGCACCTCAGTCTCAGACCTCTGCTCTCTGCAACAGTCCTTTTCCACCCTAGTCTAAAACCTCTGCTCTCTACAACAGTCCTTCTGCACACTAGTTACCAACATCTGCTCTCTGCACCAGTCTTTCTGCACTTCAGTCTCTCAACTCTGCTCTCTGTAAGATCCTTCTGCAACTCAGGCTTTAAATTCTGCACTTTGTACCTGTCCTTCTGCACAACAGTCTCCAACTTCTGCTCTCTGTAACAGGACTTCTGCAACCCAGTCTCCTACCTCTGCTCTCTGTAACAGGCTTTCTGCACCCCAGTCTTCAACCTCTTCTCTCTTAAACGATTCTTCTCCAACCCAATCTCCAACACCTGCTGTCTGCAACAGTCGTTTTGAACCCCAGTCTCCAAACTCTGCTCTCTGTAAGATCCATGTGAACCCCAGTCTCCAACCTATGCTCTCTGTAACAGTCCTTCTACACCCAAGTCTCAAAACTCTGCTCTCTGTAACAGTCCTTCTGCACCTCAGTCTCCAACCTCTGCTCTCTGTAACAGTCCTTCTGCACCCCAGTCTCTAAAATCTGCTCTCTGCAACATTCCTTCTGCACCCCAGTCTTCAATATCTGCTCTCTGCCACACTCCTTCTGCACCCAAGTCTCCAAACTCCGCTCTCTGCAAGGATCCTTCTGGACTCCAGTCTCCAACCTCTGATATCTGCAACAGTCCTTCTGTACCTCAGTCTCCAAATTCTGCTCTCTGTAAGATCATTCTGCAACCCTGCATCCAGCCTTTGCTCTCTGTAACAGTCCTTCTGCACCCCAGTCTCCAACCTCTGCTCTCCGCAAGAGTCATTCTGCACCCCAGTCTCAAAACTCAGCTCTCTGCAACAGTCCTTCTGCACCCTAGTTACCAACATCTGCTCTCTACTACAGTACTTCTGTACCCCAGTCTTCTACCACTGCTCTCTGTAACAGTTCTCCGTTACTGCAGTATCAAACCTCTGCTCTCTCTAACGGTCTTTCTGCACCCCAGACTCCAATCGCTGCTTTCTGTATCAGTCCTTCCATACCTCAGTTTCCAAGCTCTGCTCTCTGTAAGAGTCCTTCTGCAACTCAGTCTCCAACCTCTGCTCTCTGCAACAGTCCTTCTGCACCTCAGTCTCCAAACTCTGTACTCTGCAACATTACTTCTGCACCTCAGTCTCCAACATATACTCTCTGTATCAGTCTTTCTGCACCTGATTCTTCAACCTCTGCTCTCTGTAGAATCCTTCTCCAACCCAGTCTCTAACCTTTGCTTTCTGTAACCATACTTCTGCACCCCAGTCTCCAAACTCTGTTCTTTCCAAGGATCCTTCTACACCTCTCAAACCTCTGCTCTCTGCAAAGATTCTTCTGAACCACAGTCTCCAACCTCTGCTCTCTGCAACAGTCCTTCTGCACACCAGTCTCCAACATCTGCTCTCTGCAACACTCCTTAAGCAACTCAGTCTAAAAACTCTGCTCTCTGCAACGATCCTTCTGCACCTCAGTCTACTACCTCTGCTCTCTGTAATACACTTCTGACAACCAGTCTCCAAACTCTGCTCTCTATAAAAGTCCTTATGCAGAATAGTTTCCAAGTTCTGCTCTCTGTAACAGGAATTTTGCAACCCAGTCTCGAACCTCTGCTCTCTGTAACAGGTCTTCAGAACCCCAGTCTCCAACCTCTTCTCTCTGCAATGATTTTTCTCCACGCCAGTATCTAACCTCTGCTCTCTGTAACAGTCCTTCTGCACCTCAGTCTCCAAACTCTGCTCTCTGTAACAGTCCATCTGCACCTCAGTCTCTAAAATCTGCTCTCTGAAACGATCCTTCTGGACCCCAATCTCCAACTTCTGCTCTCTGCAACAGTCCTTCTGCACCACAGTCTCCAGACTCTGCTCTCTGTAAGATCCTTCTGAACTCCAGTTTCCAAACTCTGCTCTCTGTAACATTCCTTCTCCATCCCAGTCTCCAACGTTGGTACTCTGCAACAGTCCTGCTGCTCCCCAGTCTCCGAGATCTGCTCTGTGTAACAGTCCTTCTGTACCGCAGTCTCCAAACTCTGCTCTCCGTAACGGTCCTTCTACACCAGAATTTCCAACCTCTACTTTTTGTAACAGTAGTGGGCGGCTCCGGGTGGGGACACGGAGCCCCAGGGGGTGAGGCGCGCAGACTCGGTTCTTTACAGTCCGTCTCGCGAGAGCACCGGCTCATATCTCCGATAAGTGGGCGCGGGGGGAGCGGAGGGAGATCTGAGCAGCAGCGGCAAGCGCGAGCAGGCGACTGAGGTGAGCGGTGGAGGGCTAGGCGCGGGGTCGCGGGCTCAGGATCCTGGGGGCTGGGCGGCGGGGCGGAGAGGGCCCTGGCCCGGGGCTGACCGCAGTCGGTGCGGGTGCTGCCCCCTACGTCCCAGCGGTCTGGAGACCCCACGTCCCTTTCGCACCGCTAGAGATTGGGGGGCATCCCCTGCTGTCCTAGCAGGGTCCGTCGTTCTGTTGGGGTCTGCGCGTAGCCCTGTTCTGGAGACCCCTGGTCTACCCTCGCCACCTGTCCCTGCCCCTGTCATGACGGGGTCTGTAAGCGCTTTGCCTGAGAGACCCCCGCCTGCACTCGCCCCCTAGCCGCTCTTAGTGATCTGGGCCAGTCAAGTTGCAGCTGTGGCTCCTCTGAGCATCCATTGGCAAGAGGCCCCTAGGGAGCTAGAGACTGCGCGTGGAGAGAAGTGGTGACTGCTGTCCCCCTGAGCCGCCCCAGCTGTCTGCACTGGCCAAGCAGGCATCTTGTTGGCTTCTGGAGGCACCGTGTGCCCAGAGTCCAGCTCTTTGGGGTAGTGATGGGGATAGTGTGTGTTTAGAGAAGGCAGGATTCACCAGGGGATCAGGGCAGTGAGTTTTCTTGGACACTTCTTACTTTTAGTTTTATTTTTTTGATATTGGAGATTGAACCTAAGAGCGCTTTACCACTAAGCTACATCCCCAGCCATTTTCATTTTTTGAGATAGGGTTTCGCTAAATTGCTGAGGGTCTTGTTAAGTTGCCTAGGCTGGCCTCTGCATTTGCAGTCCTCCAAATGATTGGAATTACAGGCTTGCACCACTTTGCCTGGATCTTGGTCACTTATTTAAATTTGTTCTGCCATTTCTCTTTTGAGGCTGGAAGGGTAGTATGCTCCTGACTCCCATATCAGGGGCTGTCCAGAGGTGTTGGGGGTTCCACCTTCAGGTGGCTGGAAGGTTTTGAGCCTCAGGTGTGTATGGTGTGGATGGAGCAGCCTGGTTCCAGGAAGTTGAAAATACAGTGTTCTTTTCATTTTAGTATATTAATGGGTCAGTTCTCAGGGGATGGTGTTTGGAGAAGAGGATGGAAAGTGTGGCTCTGGTCTGAACTTGGAAAATAGATTTGGGCTTGGAGGGTAGAGCCTGTTTCCTGCCTGGGTTTACCAGGCTCACAGCACTGAAAGCGCAGATCGACTCCATTCTCAAGGTTCTTTTAAGTCAGAAACTCGGAGACAAGCTAAGTTATTGTTATTATTTTTTTTTCTTCTGGAGACAGGGTCTTGCTTTGTTGTCCAGGCTGGCCTCAAACTTGAGATAGTCCTTCCTCAGTCTCCTAAGTAGCTAAGATTATGAGCACCCAATCAAAAAAAAATGTTTTTAAAGGGGTTTGTGTGTATTTTCATTCTGATACCAAAGGGAAATGAACTAGCACTGCCCCTTCCTAAGGGGAGAAATAGTATGTGCCTGTGGGGGGAGTTCAAGCCTCTTGGCCATAAATGTACGTGGGATGTTCCACACCTTTTGGCTGGTGGCAGCTGGCATGACATGTAGGAAGCACAGGTGTTGAGGAAGCAGTTCTTTTACACATGAGCTTGTGGAATGCATGCTACCTTCAGACTAATCAGACCCAGCTTCTGATCTCTTCTGTACCTTTTTTTTTTTTTTTTTTTTTTTTGGTACTGGGGCTCATTACCACTGAGCCACTTCACCAGCCCTTTTTATTTTTTATTTTGAGACAGGGTCTTGATAAGTTGCTTAGGGCTTGCTAAGTTGCAGGGGCTGGCTTTGAACTTGTGATGTTCCTGCCTCAGCTTCCCCAGCCTCTGGGATTATAGGTGTGTGCCACTGCACCCAGCCGTTCTGTACTTTTTTTTTTTTTTTTAAAGATACCTCCTCTCCCAAGTTTACTGCAGCATTATTTATTGAGGATTTTCTTTTTAATATTTACTTTTTAGTTTTCGGCGGACACAACATCTTTGTTGGTATGTGGTGCTGAGGATTGAACCCGGGCCGCACGCATGCCAGGCGAGCGCGCTACCACTTGAGCCACATCCCCAGCCCCTGTATCTTTTTTTAAATTATTTTTTCCACAATAGTTTTATTCTATTTATTTATTTTTATGTGGTGCTGAGGATCGAACCTAGGGCCTCACACATGGTAAGTAGGCGCTCTACCACTAAGCTACAACCCCAACCCCAGTCTTGTTCTGTACCTTTCCAAAGCTTCAGTTTCATCATCTGTAAAATTTCTAAGAAGACTGAATACACCAACTTGTTTTGAAGATTGAGCTGTTGTTTTCTAATGTATAAGCAGAGTGCTGGTCAAATGTGAGGTGACGGTTGCACAATCTACCATTTGGGTACATGTGGGATGCCTCCTCTCTGGGACTTGGTTGGAGGGAGTGATGGCACTTACTGCTGTTGCTGTTAATATGAAGTCACACTTGTGTTCCTGTGCCCACCATTGCCTTTATCATGCTGTTGCATGCTTTGTTTCTGATTTCCCAGAGGCTACTGGGCTGCTAAGCATCTTCTCTAGAGAGCTGGCTGTCCGTTTGTTTTGTTGGCCAGTATTCAAATAGTGACTTGATGACTGTTTTTTTCCCCCAGTTCTGAGCATTGAACTCATGGGCTTGTGCATGCGAGGCGAGCACTTTGCTACTGAACTATATCCCCAGCTCTTTTTATTTTGAGACAGGATCTCACTAAATTGCTGAGGCTGGCCTCAGACTTGTGATTCTCCAATCTCAACCTCTTGAGTCATTGAGATTACAGGTATGGCTACTGAGCCTGGGGTTTGCATGCTTTTATGCCTCTTTTCCTCTTGGTAAATTGGTGGCGTGTACTCTCTGTTTCCTTTGAAGAAAGTGGTTGTGGGCTCTGAGAAGGCATTAGGGCTGTCTAGAAGCATTGCTGATGGTGGCATCTGATGATCTGTGGAAAGGCTGACTCTGACTTTTTTTGTTCTCCCAGAAGGAAAGTGACCATGGAAGACCTGGGGAGAACACCACTGTCTTGTCTACCCTGAGATCTCTGAACAACTTCATTTCTCAGCGAGTAGAGGGAGGATCCGGTCTGGATGTGTCTACCTGTGCCCCACGTTCTTTGCAGATGCAGTACCAGCAGAGCATGCAGGTGAAAGGCTGGGTGGGATCTCTGTTAAAGACACCTAGGCTCAGGTGGGGCCTGTTCAAGTTCTACACAATTGAGGTAGGTGAGTATTAGGTAGGCTTAGAGGCCAGTTGTGGTCTTCCAGATCTCATCCTGGGCATTTATCATTTGGGGTGCTAGTTGGAGACCAGGACCTGCCCTGAACTGTCATGGTTAAAGGCCTGCCTCATAAGCACCCCAAGAGTGGACATGTGCATAGCTGTGGGTTCATACTGATATATTCATGGATGCCAAAAAGCCAGTCTATTCATTTAATTGAGGACAAAACCCAACTGCGTAGGAGCATGGGTGCCAGAATTATGAGCATACTGTCCCCTTGAAGATGTAACATAGAGAGGCTGTATTGTAAACACAGGCACCTGGTCTCCTAGTCAGCCTAGTGAGAAAGCCAGGGCAATAAGCGGAGGGACTGGATATTCTGTTTTAGCCTATAGGGGGCAATTTGCATATCCTGTGATTTTTGCAGTTTTCTCTGATTCCAAGTTCTTGAGAATGCTCACTATGGATATAGTTGCAAAGGGTTCAGGTCTCCTGAAGGACTTCAGGCCCTAGAGAATCATGGGCTTAGTCCTATTCTGGGCTGGGACATCTGGGCCCCCAAGGAAAGAAGTGGTGTCTTGGCCTTGCCTGAGCCCTGTCACTGCACCATTGCTGTACCATCCTCCTCTCGGTCTTCTCTGCTTGTGTCTATCTTTCTCTTGTCCACTCTGCATGTGCTCTGGAATCTGTGACCCATGTCAACTGAACCAGGTAAGGCTCATGTACTGATTGGCACAAAGGATGGTGTTTGTGTGGTTTATTCAGTGATGGAATTACTGTTAGTTAGAGCACTGAGCTGCACACTGCCCTTTCTTGGGTCATTATTCTGAGATTAGACCTATTATACTTTTTGTGGTTTAAAAAAAAAAATTTGTGTAACCTGGGAATTGAACTCAGGGAGCACTCTCTCACTGAGCACATCTAGCCCCCTCCAGGCGCCGCCCCCCCCGCCCCCCCCCCCCCGTTTTTAAAATTTTGAGACAAGGTCTCACTAAGTTAATGAGGCTGGCCTTGAACTTGGAGGTTCTCTTATCTCAACCTCCTGAGTCACTGGGATTATAGGTGTGTACCACCACTTTTATGAAGAGGCAGTGTTAATAGGTCGTTATTATCTTTGATTTCTGGCAAAATAAATTGGTAACTTTGGTCTTAAAAATGCTATGATTTTAAAAAGTGGTATAATGTTATTGATGCAAATGTCTGGGAAATTTAGCTTGTCAAAATCCATGGGAAAATGTATGCCAGATATCGAGGCGCACGCCTGTAATCCCAGTGGCTCAGGAGGCTGAGATAGGAGGACCGTGAGTTCAAAGCCAGCTTCACGGTGGCAAGGCGCTTAGCAACTCAGTGAGATCCTGTCTCTAAATAAAATACAAAATAGGGCTGGAGATGTGGCTCAGTGCCTGAGTGCCTCTGAGTTCAATAATCCCTGATATATAAAAAAAAAGGAAAATCATGGGATTTTTAAATCAGAATTGGACCTTGGAGGTCCCCATTGTTTACTGTTACAGACTTCCTCAGGTAGGGATCAGTGATCAGTCTGTACCCAAGTAAGGTAGGTAGGAATCATGATTACAGACCTGTCTGGGACCTGACTCTGGTCATGTCCTGCCCTGGATGCCAGGCATGGTTCTTTTTCTTCCTTTCAAGGCTCCCTGAGTTGTAGTGAGGGACCTGAGGACAATCTGGGGAATTTGGAGGCAAAGATAGATGGGGTGTCTTGTCTGCCAGGTGCCTGCCCCTCTTTTTAGCCCTTGTTTTAGTTGGGAGTGTTTAGTTGGGAGTGTATTAGAAATCTTCAGTGTTGTTTAAACACAAAGGAAAGTTTTAAGTTGTTCTTGACACATAGCCGGCAGGCAAGTATGGTGCCCTTGGTCCCTGTGTGGTGACATCCCTATAGACGAAGAGATTCTGGCTTTCTGAGACAGAGTTAAGAATGAGAAGGCTAGTGAGTATGAAGAATGAGCTTAGGAACCTCCAAATATCAACAGGTCAGAGTTACAATGAGGTGAAATGTAATAAGAATAAAGAAAGAACCCAGGTGGGAGGGCCAGGGGAGGAGCATTGCTTTAGCCAGGGCCCTCACCCTGTGGGCACTGTTGGCATGGGGCTGGGCACTTTTTTTTTTGCAGAACTTTCCTGGGCACTGTCAGATGTTTAGCAACAATCCTGGGCTTCTGCCCTTGTGTATCGGTGGGCAGCAGCACTACTAATTCCATTCTGTAACAATCAGAAGTGTCTCCAGACAGTGCTAAGTGTCCCCTGGGGCAAGTTTGCCCCTGTAGGGGACCATGCTAGCCCAGTGGTTTACAGACTTTAATGTGTATGTCAGCCTCCTGAGAATGTGTCTAGAAGTGATTCTGATTCAGCTCAAGGGTCTGTGTAGGTTAAATGTTTGGGAGGTTCCAGGCAGCAAGGCTTTGGTCCCAGTGAAAACAGTGACTCTGAGAGACTGTGGGCATGTCCTCTGGGGCCCTTTGAGGCTTGAATCACCTGCAAGTACTTATCTCTTGTGGGCCTACTTCTAAAGTAGCCCCCAAATTCTGGCCCCATTGTAGACTCTAACCTTCTGGTTACTCAATTGAATGCTAACTTGGTGTTGTTGCAGTGGGATTTCGAAGATCTAATTAATGTTGTCAATCAATCAGTGGACCTTAAGTTGGGGAGGTTCCCTGGGTTTCTGATCTAATCACATGAGCCCCTTAAAAAGATTGAGTCCAGATGTTAGAGTCAGAAGAGTTGGACTCAGTAGGGGAGGGAGTAGGGCATGTGGTGAGGGGGGTGGGCAGCTTCCAGGTACTGACAGATAGCTGAGAAGTGGATCTTGTCTTTCACTGGTGGGCTAGCTAGGGGTTCCTGCCAACTGCCTTAATTTTAGTCTTAAGAGACCTTTATCAGAGAACCCAGCCACATGTCTGCACTTCTGATCTGCAGAGCCCACCGCCTGTTAATGAGTGGTGTTTTTAGCTGTCCAGTTTGTGGCAGTTTACTATACAGCTATAGAAAATGAACACACCTTCTTTCCTAGAACAAGCTCACCCACTGTCATCTTAAAATGTGTCTCCTTCTGATTCTCTTAATCTTTCCTTGCTTGTTGCCTCTCACCCACTTCCCACCTGGGGACCAAGACCTTGCTGGAGTGGCACTTGGGGTGCATTGAGCGGAGCAACTTGCCTTGTTTGACGTGGCTGCTGAGGATTTTCTTTCTCTTTGGGTACGACCTTCTCAGTTGGAGGAAAGAGCAGAGCAGATCCGTTCGAAGTCCTACCTCATCCAGGTGGAGCGGGAGAAGATGCAGATGGAGCTGAGTCACAAGAGGGCTCGAGTGGAGCTGGAGCGGGCAGCCAACACCAGCGCCAGGAACTACGAGGTGGGTCCAGGTGGGCAGTGTTTGTCCAATCAGCCTCTGGGGACAATAGGCTGGATGCATGCTTACCAGGCTGTAAGAAGTCAGGAACCAGCCAGGGCCAACTGAGGCACTCTGCATGGGGATTGCCAGGTTGTTCCTCTGAGGATACCTATGGTGGGTCCATGTTAGCTGTGCTGGAGAAGGGTGGCTTGATATGGGGAGAGCCACAAAGTGGGGATTCTCTGGCTGTGTTTACTGCTCAGTGAGGCCACAGTGCCAACAAATCTGCTGGGTGTCTTGGTTTCCTCTGCTCTCTGGAGAAATTGGAATGCAGATCTGGCAGATCTACCAAGTGGTACAGGGGTGACAGGCTTAGAACATTACTGAGTTGCTTGAATTGTCTCACCAGGGTGGTTGTAGGACCTCAGGAAAGTGCCCTACTCTCGCTGCTGTGCTTGCTCTTGGATTCCCAGGACAGCAGGAAAGTGCAGCCTTGCAACTCCAGGAAGGCTCAGTCCAAGAACCTTCTGTCGGCATCGCTTTGATTAACAGTCCTTTGCCAGGTTTTCACTAAGTGCTGATCAGTTGTGAAAAGGCTGCCAAGATTCAGCCAATGCCACAGACCAGGGAATCTCTCAGGCCTTCCTTCCTTTCTTTTCTGGCCCCCACTTGCCGTGTATACATGTACTCACAGTTTCCTGTCCCTGTGTAGATCTCCTCCAGGGTGTAATGCAAATTGGACTGTTAGAGCCAGGAATGTAGATTCCTGCCTTGGTGTGCTGTCTGGGCTCATGAGCCAAGACTTTGAAGTGCCATTTGTTGAGTGGACAGACAATACCAGGGGCCCTTGGACTGTATGAATATGCAGTGCTAATGGAAATGGTCCTGGCTCTCAGGCAGAAGGATGGGCCCTGGAACTATTGGAGTTTCTCTGGGCAAAATGCCTTGAAGGTAGGGCCTGTGTGCCTGCCCTGGATCTCCAATGTCTGGCACATTTGGTGGTGCCTTGTGGGTACCTAAGAGAATTTGAGTGAGGAGTTGCAGCAGGGTCTGTTAAAGCTCAGGGGCACAGAGTGACAAACTTGGGAACTTGAGAAGCTTTTCATGACCACATACATGCTGAGGGGCCCCGGGAGCCATGGAAATTAGTCGTTTTCAGATTGTCCCTGGAGTCTTGGCTTCTACATTGTTTTTTCAGGGGCTGCCAGGTTGCTGGTAGGTGAGTGTGGAGGACAGGCACTCCTCTTCCTGAAAATGGTGGTAAGACCTAGGGTCTGAAAGCCTACCTGGGCTCCTCATCTGTGTTTGACTGGCAGTGCAGTAGTGATGTGTGGGAGGGCCCTGGGCTGACAGAGCAGTTTCTTTATTTTTGGGGGCTAGGATCAGGCCCATGTAGAACTCATGTGCTCTACCACTGAGCTATACCTCCAAGTCCCCTAATGGAAGATTCTTATTCTGTCTAGCAAAAGGGTCCCCTGGCTATTTTAGAGGCTGCACTTGAAGTTGCATCCCCTTGAGTCCCCTTGTGGTGGAGATTGGCCGTCTTTCCATAAAGCTTCAGCCCTATGTGTGTGCTTTTATTAAACCTATGTGTGTGCTTTTTGGGCTGGAATGTCCTAGGAAAGGGTGGCATAAGTGTTTACTCTGAGTAGGACCTGGGGGAAGTTCCTGGTGGTCCTAGGAGGGAGCTGGTGCTGGCAGCTTCCTGCTGAATCAGGCTGGTTGAGCTAGAAGGCAGGGTGCTGGGTGGGTGGCACTCACCATCTTTCTTCTTGGGATCTGATTCCTACTATCTGGTCCTTTTTCAGGGTCTGAAGGTGAACCCTTCAGGCCCTCATGAGTTGTCACAGTGGCATGTGTCCTAGTTCTATCCCTTCCTCACCAGCATAAGCAACATGGCCTCCCTGAGGGTAATGATATGTGGTATCTTTGAAGGGCCACGTGATCAGATACACTTGTGGCAGATTTAGCTCCCCTGTAAATGGTTCCGTTTGCAGGCTGACTTCCACCTGTCCCTTCTCCAGTCATTGGCTCGTTGGGAAGTGCAGACTCATTTTAATGATGGCCTGAGTGTAGTTCGACAAGATCTGCTGGTGCTGCAAAAGCTCAGCTTTTTTCCAAGGTCGATTCTGAATTTTACATTTTCCATGCTCCATCTCATCCCTGCTCATCACTGAGCAGTCAGTTTAATGAGTGTGTGGTGTCATCCATGCTGAGTGCCCTCCAAGGGCCCTGGTTTCTTTCAGTGGGAACTGTTATGCTACTGTGGCAGAAGCACTGGCACTGCCATCCCAGTCCCAGGTTTTCACCTGGTTTTGCTGGGGACTTGGCTGATGGTTCTGTCTGGCTATTCTGTGGGCCTGAATGGCCTAAGTCGGGTCTGGAGTGTCCTTGTCCTGATACTCCTTTGGGATTTCAACTCTCTCTGGCCATGATCTTTCTTCTCCATAGCGTGAGGTTGACCGCAACCAGGAGCTCCTGGCGCGTATTCGGCAGCTTCAGGAGCGGGAGGCTGAGGCCGAGGAGAAGATGCAAGAGCAACTGGAGCGCCATACAGAGCCTGGACGCTGCCAGCCAGCAGTTGTGGGAAAAGGAGGATGGCCTGGCTACAGCCAGCGAGGTAAGCATGGGCCTGCATGCAGGCCCTGGGGTTTGCTTTCTTGCCTTCAGCCATTTTCCAAGGGAAAAGAACAAGTGACCTCCCAACTTCACCTAGTAGCAAAGAGGCATCCTTTAAACTATGCTCCTCACATGTGCACCTGTAGTTTTTGCATGGTCATAATCAGAGTAAATAAATTAATTTTCCATTCTGTGATTTTCAATTAGTAAGTGGAGCCCTTTTTTGTTCTTTGTAAATATGAATTTTAATGGTTGGCTAATCCATTTTTGTCCTTTTTCCAGTGTTTGGTTTCCTTGTGTTTGCCCCGATAGCTCCCTGACAGGCAGTTTTGTGCATGCACTCTGTTTATTTCTGTTATGTTTTGTTTGGACAGACCCGAGGAATAGGGTGGCAGACCCAGTCATAGCTCTGTGGTGGTTGTTGCTAGTTGCTGGGTTGTGTTGATAACCACCACGGAGTATCTAGTATTGCTGTAGCTTTCACTGTTCGTAGATGGTGGTATATTCTGGAAATACTTTTTTCTTTTTTTCCAGAAGATGTAAGTAGGTGCCTCTGGATTTGCATTTCTTTGATTATCAGCGAAGTCTTCTAGCATCTCTCAGCATCAGAGACTGCCTTTGAACCAGGATGTATATGAACTGTAGTCTCAGGGACAGCTATGTATGTTGTAGAGACAGCCTGAGCGTTAATGCTGGTGGGTACTGGACTCCTCTGACCTTCCTTGTCCCTCTTCTGTGGTGTTCAAGATCACAGGTGCCGAGAGGAAACAGATGAGAACCGCCTGAGGAGGGGGGAAACACCATGTCACATCATTGGTATTCTGTCTCCATGTGGCTTTCTCCACTTGATAGATCCTCAGGAGCGGGCTGTAGGTTATTTTTGCCTTGGCAGCACTGGGGAGCATGTTAAGGTTGTTCCCACATCTGTCTTCTGAAGTGAGTGTTGGCAGGAGAGGAGATGTGATCAGCTTCCAGAGAAGCTGGCTCCTGCTTCTGGAGAAGTGGGCTCTCTGTGGGCCCTGGGATCTGCGTTTTGGGCTGTGTCGCTGTTCTGTGGTCAAAGGGAGCTATACATACACTTCAGTGAAGGGTAGAAGAGGTGGTCCTGAGTGGGGCCATGTCCTCAGAGAAGCCCTCTCTCATCACTCATTTCAAAGTCATAGGTCTTCCCCGTTGACTGCCATCTCCTATCACAGTGCCCCAGTTTATGTTACTTGCCACTCTGAAGTTCTCCGTTTTATCTGTTTACTTGCTGATGGTCTGACTTTCCCCAGGATGTTTGTCCTCCATCAGGGCAGGCTGGCTCTGGTGTAGTGCTTAGTGCTCAGTGCATGTTTATTGAACTCAGCAGGCCATTGATGGATGTGTGTGTGTGTGTTTTTAAAATATATATATATTTAAATATATATATTTAGTTGTTGATGGATCTTTATTTTATTTATATGTGATGCTAAGAATCAAATCCAGTGCCTCACACATGCTAGGCAAGCACTCTACAATGGAGCCACAACCCCAGCCCAGTGGATGTGTTTTTAATATCTCCATTTCTTTTTTCTTTTTCTTTCTTTTTTTTGGTATGGGGGTTTAACCTTAGGGCATCCCTAGCTCTTTTTATTTTTTATTTTGAGACTGGGTCTCACTTGTTTAGGGCCTTGCTAAATTGCTGAGGCTGGCCTTGAACTTTTGATCCTTCTGTCTCGGCTTCCTGAGTTGCTCTGATTATAGGCGTGAGCCACCATGCCTGGCACCTCTGTTGTTTTTTGAGTCCCACTGTGGTGCTCACTCTTGTGATAAAGTGAACCATACAGATTGTTGAGTATGGGGTGCCCCATGTGTGTCCCCTAGAGGGTCATGCTTTGAATAGCACCAGTGTGTTTCCCTGGGTCCTGGGTTGGGTACAGTTCTCAGGAAAAAGAAAGGAGTGCTGTGGCTTCTCTGCAGAGGATGCCACCTCGGGAGACCCCTTGCCCCCTACAGTTCTACCCAGTGTGACTTACTGTGGTGAGGTTGCTGGACCCACTGTCTTGCCCTCTGTGTGGGCTCCCTAGGGTGGAATTTAGGCTGTGTTAGTTTGCATGACAAGGAACAGGGCTGGTTTTTTGTGTTGGCTTGACCAGCATGCTCTTTCCCTCAGGAAGGGGTTGATGGTGGATGAGGTGATGTCAGAGCAAAGAGTGGTGGTTCCTTCACATGCCTATTCTGTGGTGTCAGGTGGACTTGTCCCTCCTGGAAGCTGCTGGATGGGCCCTGCTGGTTTTGCTCTGGGACTGTCTCTTTCTGATTACTGTAGCCAACCCAGCTGGTTCTAAACCACCTTGCTGGCCTGGGAGTGCTGCATCCTTACTGATGGTTGGAATTGTGGTGTGAGGATGGGTAGAGGAAGAATTCTGGGTTGAGAGCATAATGAGAGCCAAAGAGTGGAGGGAAGGCTAAGGTGGATGCATGGTGTAGGGACACTGTGGGCCTAGGATAAGGGGTATAGAGGCCACCAGGCCTGAGAGGCTAGGCCCATTCTGGCTAGTGGCAGCTTTGCTCTGGGAGTCCCAGGACTAGCTTTCCTCGAGGGCCTGGTTGTAACCCAGATCTGTCTGTCAGCTTGTGGGGACTATGACCCAGGGTTCTGGCCTGCAATACTTCTGAGAGTGTCTGTCTCATTTACCCAGGTGTAGGCTCCGCAGGGGTGGGCTCTGTTCCCACCCCATGGTAACAGGCAGGAAGTGATGGCTCTTCCTTTCACTGTAACTTGCCGGGAAGTTACGTTTGCATCCATGAGCCACCTGGAATCCCCTCTCCTTTCAGACCATCAATGTGTTAAAGGGTCGTGTCTCAGAGCTGCAATGGAGTTTGATGGACCAGGAGGTGCAGGTGAAGCGCTTGGAGTCTGAGAAGCAGGAGCTGAAGGAGCAGCTTGAACTGCAGCTCAGGTGAGGGAAAAGGAGCTTGGGGATGCGGGGCTTTGCCTCTGTGTCTGTGCCAGGCCCTGGATACTTTTCTCACCGCAGGCTGCAGGAGGGACTGACACAAGGCCTCTGAAACTGGGATTCTGAGTGCTAGGATAGGGGGTGTTTTAAATGTTTTTGAGCCAGGATGAGGGCAGCAGCTCCTCCTTCTCAGGGTGGCACACCTTTTCAGAGCAGGCTTCCAGAGAAGATCTTATGCTGAGCTAGGTTTTGAAGAACATGCAAGACGTCCCTTGAGTTTGTGTGGGCTGTTGATGGGAAAGGACATTTTAGGTTTGGGGGACATGGTAAGCAAGATAGATGTGGGAAAATCTAGAGGATGGTGTGGTCAGGAGGCTTTGGGTTCTCTCCTGAGGAGTTGACCCTTCCCTTACCAGCTGTAATCTGAGTTTTTTGCTTCTTGGGGAAAGGGGTGATCAGGTCTGAGTGGGTCCTTTCTGTGGTTGCATCAGGTCTGGTGATCACTGGTGGAGGGTGAGCAGTGTGTGGAGGACTGTGGGGTGCTCTCAGTGGCCGATGTTCATCCACGGCAGCACCATCCAGATGAGAGCCACTGCAGGGGCTACTCCAGGACCTGGGTGTACCCTTGTAGTGGCCTTGTTTGTGCCAGGAGCTTAGGCTGAGAGTATTCTTAAGGTGTTCCTTCATGTCATGCACTCTTCTCTGAACAGGAAATGTCAGGAAGTTAATCAGAAAATTCAGGAACTTCAGGCTAGCCAAGAAGCAAGAACAGACCAAGAACAGAAGATTAAGGTGGGTTGCTCTGTGTCAACCTTGTGTGTGTCCTGCAGGCATCTCAGGGGTGGTCTTAGCCCTTCTGCCACCCACTATTTGCAGGCCTTTCTGAGCTGAAGATGCCCTCAGTGGATGTTAGCCACTGTCCTATCTTCTAGGTACTGTGCTGGCTGCCAGGAGGCCAAGGTGAGTGAAATAACCATTTCTTTGTTTGTATGTGGTGCTGAGGATCGAACCCGGGTCGCACGCATACCAGGCGAGCGCGCTACCTCTTGAGCCACATCCCCAGCCCTGAAATAACCATTTCTGCTCCCAGGAAGCTTGTGTCCTAGTGAAGAAAGGCCCACTAGAAACACAAGGAAAAAGTGACATTGGAGATGGTACAAAGTAGACCTACAAAAGTTGAAACCCTGCCCATAGTCACATACTGGAGAGTCACTGAAATGGGTCCCCAAGCCAGGTCCATCTGATGGGAGCTCAGGCCACATGTTTCACTGTGGAGGGTGTTGCCAGAAAGATGATGCCTTGAGATCCCTTCCATGGCCTCTTGTTGCCTTTGGAGTAACAACCAGGCCCTTCAGGAGACCCGTGGCCATGGCACCCTACAGCTTTCCACTGTGCCTGCTTGGGCAGGTTGTGCGCTTTGCTCCTGCTCTCCTTGGCTGCCAGCCTGCTTGACACCCCCACTTGCCCCCCACAACTCACCTTCTTGGTTAGCTTCTCCTGAACCTTGTCCTTCCCTCTATGACCCTTAGCCCACCTCTCAGTCTTTGCTTGCCTGATTTGTATTCTGTGTCACTCTGCCTCTGCCTCTTGACTTAGCCCCTTACAGAGCTGGACTCTGTGACACTTATTATTATTTTTTTTGTCGTTGTAGGAGGGATTGAACTCAGGCACTTGACCACTGAGCCACATCCCCTGCCCTATTTTGTATTTTATTTAGAGACAGGGTCTTACTGAGTTGCTTAGCACCTCACTAAATTGCTGAGGCTGGCTTTGAACTTGCAGTCATCCTGCCTTAGCCTCATGAGCGGCTGGGATTATAGGCATGCACCGCTGTGCTTGGCTTTAGTGGCACTTATTGATAGACCAATTTGGATATTGTTTGTACTCAGCCTGTTTGGTGATTGTCACTAAATGCCAGTGTGCTTCTGTTGAGTCCTAAGGTGACAGACGTTGCAAAGAAGTCTGTTCTTGCAGTTGAAATGGACTCAGTTGCTGCAGGAGTGCTGCTGGTGCAGAAGTGACTTCATGTAATGAGAACGTTATGTCCTTGCTGAGTGTCTTTGGTCCAGGTGTGCCAGTGGTTCCTTCTGGATAAATAAGTCTGGGAGGAACCAGATGGATGGATGCATTTATGTGGTGTGGATGGATGCTGGCACAAATGGGCAGGGCTAGAGGTGGATGAAGAGGACACAGCCAGAATCACATCAGGTGCAATCTCAGGAGGGATCTGGGGTTGGGGCCTAATCCAGGGAGATTGCCGAGGTTCTGGTACTGTTATAACTTAGCAGAGGAACTTTGTGGTTCCTATGAGTAGACTTTATTTTTTAGAAAAGTTTTAGGTTCACAGCCAAATGGAAGAGAATATAAGAGGATTTTCAGACCCCTTGTCTCCCACCATCATCTCCCCGCAGTTAGCACCCGCTTCAAAGTGGATCATTACCACAGTTGACTAAGCCGCATTGACTCCTCATCACCTACTCCACAGGCTACACTGGAGTTCACCCTTGGGGGCCACATTCTGAACAGATGCACCCTGACATGTGTCCCCCATTGTAGTGTCTTGCAGCCCTCCGAGCACCACTTGCTTTTCCTCCTCCCCCTGAGGACCACTGCTATCTCACTGCCCCATCCTTCTCTTCTCTCCAGAGTGTCCTGCAGGCGGAAGCCACCACATGTGCCTTTTCAGACTGGCTTCTCACTTAGCTGAGACTTGCGTTTCCTAGGTGTCCCCTGGCTGCTCACTCTTCTTTCCTTTCTTCCTCTCTGCCTGCCTCTGTCAGGACCTGGAGCAGAAACTGTGTCTGCAGGAGCAGGATGCTGCCGTGGTGCGGAGCATGAAGTCTGAGCTGCTGAGGCTTCCCAGGATGGAGCGGGAGCTAAAGCGGCTGCGGGAAGACAATGCACACCTGCGGTGAGGAGCTGGGATGAGGCCCAGCTGCTTCCAGATGCGACTGGGGTTCATGGGGTGGGTTTGTCCCCTGTATATGTGGCTGTGGGAGTGACAGTTTCTGGCCTTGCAGGGAGATGAGGGAGACCAACGGGCTGCTCACAGAGGAGCTGGAGGGACTTCAGAGGAGGCTGGGCCACCAGGAGAAGATGCAGGAAACTCTGGTTGACTTAGAACTGGAGAAGGAGGTAAGGGTTCAAGTGGGCAAGCCATGCCTATGGGACTGTCCTTAGCCCTCTCCAGAGGACTCTGGCCATTTCCATCTTGTGCAATAGCTGGTTACCTGTAATGTACTTATTGTCATGGCAGTGTGGTAGGAAGAACAATGGCCCTCAAGGGGTCCATGTCCTAATTCCAGAACCTATGAATGCATGTGACAAGGTTGAATCTGCTAATCAGCTGGCCTGCAGTGGGGGAGGATCCTGGTTGTCAGGTGGGCTGCATGGTCTAAGGAAGTAGGAGAGGAAGACCTGCCTGCCATTGCCAGCTGTGAGGGTAAAGGCAACAGGTGTGGGCAGCCCTAGAAGCTGGAAAAGACAATAGATGGATTCTCTTGGGAGTCCCTAGAAGGAATGCAGCTGGCCCACACATGAATTTTAGCTCAGTGAGAACTAAGTGGGATTTTAGGCTTAAGTATTGTAGGAAACTATGTTGAAGCCACTGAGTTTATGCAGTTTAACTCAAGGCTATAGAGGACTGGCACAGAGGGTGTGCCAGCAAGGAAATGGCACACGGTGCCTACATGTGAGGACGTGATGGAGAGCCATGC
Organism: Ictidomys tridecemlineatus; assembly: GCF_052094955.1. NCBI lineage: Eukaryota > Metazoa > Chordata > Mammalia > Rodentia > Sciuridae > Ictidomys > Ictidomys tridecemlineatus. The sequence goes on from NC_135494.1 coordinate 17,161,399, forward strand.
TGGGTGTTTTCTTCTGATCTGTCATTGTAACTTACCAGTGACGCTGTGTGGGAAAATGCCATTGCTGTACAGTATTGGAAAGTCACCTTGTGGTTGGAGGAGGAAATGGAGGGTCAGTGTCCAGTGAGTTTGGACCAGAGCTAAGGATTCCTGGCTCCTGCCTGGAGTTTTTGTCCTTTTTACTGCTTCTCCTGAGTCACTCTGTTGCTGTTCTACCCTGGTTTGTCTGACATGCTCCACGCCACTGTTCCAACCATCTTAACCATCTTTGGCCGCCCTGAATTACACTGGCTACTTCCTGACCTGGGGAGCACTCTTTGTCCTTTTTTGGAGCTTCAAGACAGCTCAGAGCCATTTGGGGCCACGGAGCCCTCTGAGCAGCTGCTGCGGCTGTTTGCCATCAGTGGGGCCTTCCAGGGCAGCTCCTCCTCAGAGGTAGCTTCTGTAGGAGTGTATTGGAAAGACAACTGTCAGCCAATTGCTCTTCTCTTTTTTCTCCGGACATAGTTATTTTTGAAATTGTTTTAAGATTTCGGGGTTTAGAATTACATTGCTTGTAGTTTGAAGTCCTGCTGTGGATGCTTGCTGGCTCTTTGACTCTGGGCCAGTTCCTTAACCTGTTTGTCTCTTCATCTGCAGAGTGAGGAATAGTGACAGTGTCTGCCTCATGTCAAGTGTTCAGAGCAGGGCCTGGTGCATAGTAACTTGACCAGCACTGGCTGTAGGAAAGTTAATAACCAAGCATGTGCTTGGTACATAGAGGAGATCTGGAAATACTCGAATGAATGGTTTGTAGTAGCACTCAGCTGGTTATGGGAGGAGGTGACAGGAGGTCAAATCCAAGTGGTTCTTCCTTCAATTGCTTCAATTCTAGAAGGGCAACTTTCTGGGCTTTGGGCCAGCATTGAACAGGCCCATTCTCTTGGGGCTTGCTGGTCCTAGTCTGCCATAGGATTGGGGAAAATTTGTCTGTTAGACTGAGTCCATCTGTCTGGGGCTTGGCATCCTGAGAGGTACTTGGGAGAGGGGAGAGGTGAGTCCTTAGGGTTCAGCTGCCCAGATCTGCACCCTGGGCACAAGAGACTGCAAAACCTTTGCACCCTCATGTTCCTTGTAGCTTGCTGGATTCACACTTGGATATACAGGTCCAGGAAGGAATGAGCTGTATGCCGCATAGCTTCAACAGCTGGGAATAATAGCCTGATTGCTTTGGTGCATCCTTGGAGCAGCCACACATCTGAGCTCAGAGATAAGGGGCAGATCCTTCCCTAAGATTGGGGGCTTAGTGTCTGTGTCATAGTGTTTTTGTGCCAGTTGTCTGACACATGGTGATAGGAGACCTGCCTATACTGTTTTTCAGAGGCTGCTGGCGAAGCTGCAAAGCTGGGAGAATCTGGACCACACCATGGGCTTAGACCTCAGGTAGGTGGGCGCTGTCCCCCATCCCTACCTCTCTGGGTAGTTGGCTTCTGTATTGACAAGGCAGCCCTGCCTCTTTGTTCAGAGTCCTTTCCAAATAGGGGTAGGAGCTTTGGACTCACCCTGCCTGTGTTTAGTGAGGCATTTCACAGTGGTAGGGAAAGGGAACTGATGGACTCTTCTTGTCTAAGTCTCAGTAATGCCTTCATTGAAAACCAGATGTCCTTGAGCAGAGCAGGGGCAACTGTCCGATTGCCTTGCATTGTCAGACTTTGTTAGAGGACTCTGTACATGCCCAGGAAGTAATTGCTTTGGGAGAAATAATTTCTTTTGTGTGATTGTAACCTGAGAGGTTGGGGATGAACTGGATTTAGGGTTAAGCCATGATAGTGGATGTTGTCCTACTCGGGCCCCTGGAGCAGCCTCTGTAACTTGTCTGTGCCAAGCTCATTGCCAGTGGGTGGGTAGAGGGATTCAGAATGGGCTGCATGTTGGAGCTGCTGGCCATCATGTTCTGACACATACAAAGGGCAGAGCTGTTCCTGTTACCAGTCCCATCTGTCTTCTGTCCCGTCTTTCTGGGTACCACTGCTCATCTGATACAGCACTGGCTTTGTGGTCCTCTGCCTGTTAGCTGCTGTGGCCCTCTGCAGATTGATTGCCTCCCAGCCTTGGTCCAGCTCCCCCTTCTCAGTTCCCGATGTGTTCTAAGTCTCAGGGAGAGTGTGGATTGATCCTTTTGAATGAGTCATTGGACCCCAGAACACAGGCCTGTAAAGTTTAAGGAGCCGTTTGTTTTATTTGCTCAGGGGATTCTAAAACTTGCAGTTTCCTGGTGTCTTTCCTGCTGCTCTGGGAAAGTGAGGACTGAGACTTACTGAGCTGTCCTTTGCTATAATTATACATCGACTGCTGGCTCTGGAATCTGCCACCTTCTGATTGGCAATGTTGGCTTCAGTTCTGTTCCTTGACAATGCCTCTTGATTTTCTTTTTGTCTTGAGAAGTCACAGAGGACAGACCAGGCTGCTGTTTCCTCTTGAACTCCACCTGCAGAATCTGGGCTCATGGAGAGCTGGCCCAGCAGGGCTGATGCTGTTTGTTTCCTCCTGTTCTCTGAACTTGCTAGGTATCCAAATGGGTCTTGGAGCTTCTCTGATCACCCGACACATCTCCATTTCTTAAATTTCTTGTAAGGGAGATAAGAAGCCCCTTGTGCCTGATTGGCTCTGTTGGAGAGGTCTGCCAGCAGCTTCTAGCATCAGTCAGATACGTAGAACTGATGTGTCTGGCTGCCATTCTGACCAGAATGGCACCAACTTCTCTGTCCAGGTTGGAATGTCCAGCTGCTCCTTGAACCATTTGGACCCATCCGTTCTGTCTGGGGACCCTGTTTTGTGGCTGGCATGAGGGCGGGCTGGTTCTTGGGAGGCCACATGCTATGTGTGTTGTTCTTCCTATTGTCCCAAGTCCCTGGCGGTGGTGCCTGTTGGGGCTGGGCAGGAAGAAGGAGTGGGCACTGCGGGCACTGTGTGTCCCCATCTAGGGCAAGTGGATCTGACCTTTGCCCCTTAGCTAGTGAGACCCTTACCAGGGGCCACACCACTCTAGGCCCCTCTTATCATGGCTGAAAATGAGCACAGTATTTCTCCCACTCAGTGCTTGTGAAGTAGAGCCAAATCGCATCCCTAGGACATGCCTCAAGGTGTTACTGTCCTTTTGGAAGGCAGAGGGGTGCCATCCTTACTGTGGTGGACCCTTGGGCTCCTGAGGTTCCCTTGCTGGGAGACATCTGTGAAGGGCAGGTCTTTCTCCTGCTTCATGTGTTGTGCCTGGTTCTCTTTGGGCTGTTGTGGGGGCCTGGTATCTTGGAAGCCTCTGTGCTACTTGCTTACATTCCTGCCCCCCCACCCCCCCACTGCCACCCAGCTGTCTGAGCACCCACCTTCTTGGGGCAGGCTTTGAGCTCAAGTGATTTGAGGGCCATGGTTATGCTTGTCCTGTAGGTCTGGCATACAGATCAGCTGCATTAGATGAGGCCCTTCATCAGAGTCACCTAGAGCTTGGGCCCTGGGGTGCAATTCAGTGTCAGAAAGGTGCCGTTAGCATGCATGAGGTGTTGGGATTGATCCTCAGCACCAAAAAAGAAGAGAATAATTTCTCCACTTAAACTGGATGTGGTGATGAATACCTGTAGTCTATTACTCGAGAGGCTAAGGCAGCAGGATCTCTTGAACCCCTGAGTTTGAGGCCAGCCTGGGCAGCATAGTGAGACCCTGTGTTAAAAAAAAAAATCATCTGGAGTTTGGAGAAAGTAGATTCCTGGGCTAAGCTCAGACCTAGTAGGTCAGCATCCCCAAAGGCTGGACTTAATATTGGGGTGACCTTGAGAACTGCCATGATGAGGATTTTGGCTTTTCTTTTCTGGGGAAGCAGGTTTTGGGCAGTAATTAGGGCTTTCTTTGTAGGGTGGGTGATTCAGCAGAGCTTTGTACTTCCTGAGATTGAAGCTGGTGTCGGGAATGGGCACTAGGGGAGCAGGGAACAGTTGAAGCCCAGTGCTCTGACTTGGGGTCTTTGCAGGAGCAGTTGCATATTTGCATGTTTACACATTTGTGCAAAGACACATGACTCAGTACCAGTTTAGGGACCCACCACTTGAAATCCATCCAGGGACCTGAGACGGTCAGCCAGCTGTCACTGAGGAAGACTGTGTGGGAGTGGGTTTTGGTCTCTGACATTTAGGCTGAGGCTCTGCCATGATTTTGGGGCGTGTTTGTCGCTGGCTCTATGGGTTCCAGCCACCACTAGGTGGCACTACCCCCTTGGTGATCTGACTTTCCTCTCCGAGCCTTGTGGGTACCCTTTGCAGCCTGTCCTTGGGCCATTTGCCCTCCTATACAGACTTTTTCATTAATACCAGGGGTCTGACTGACCAGGGTGCAAGGATTCTTTTGTCCCAGTTTCTGCCATTTCTGGGGTGGGTTGAGGGGGCAGGCAGCAGCTCTCCCCTGTCAAGTGCCTGCCATGTCCTTGATGAGTCTCTCTAGGGGTCTTGAGCCCTCTGGGGTCTGTGTGCTTCTGGTGCTGAAAGCAGGTACTATCAGTGTGGGTGCTCTTCTGAGAACTGAGGTCTGGCTTTCCTGAGATTGTCAGGGGATGTGTGGCTTTAGACTCTGGCTTAACATCAAGTTCTCTATAATGTGACAATGATCACCTTCCCAGTTTGGGATTTTTTATGTCTGAGAAGGGCAGGGCTGGGACTGGGGCTGTAGCTCAGTGACAGCGCTTGCCTTGCATGTGTGAGGCACTGGGGTTGTCAATCCTTAGCACCACATAAAAATAAATAAAGGCATGCTGTCTATCTACAACTACAAAAATATAATAAAATGAAATAAAGTAAGATAAATAAAGCCCAGAGATATTAGGAGAGATGGTTGGGTGAGTTGGATGAGTTGGCTGGGGTGGGTCTTTTGGCACAAACCATGAGGAAGACACTTTGGGCTGAGGTACTGTGTCTGTCATATGAGGATGTATCCAGTGCACAGGATCACATGGGCTAGGTGCAGATTAGGCTTCCTGAGAGTCCCAGGGAGGGAGGAAATGGCAATGTGTGTGTGATGCCGTGGCATGGGGTGACAGGGACCTGTGACCCAGCAGGGATGGAGAGCATTGGTGCTAGGAAGCATGTAAGCATGATATCCTCATCCTGAGGGGCTTTGAGAGTTTACTGAAGGATTCAGCACAGTGTGGGGTGGCGACATGATGAACTTGGTCTTTCAAGAGCTCTGTCTGTCTAGGGAATGACTTGAAGTACGGAAAGTGCACAGTTGGAGGCGGTGGTGACCAGGAAGGACTGCCTGGGGCCCTGATGGAATCGTAGAGACGGGCTGGTAGGAAAGATAGAGTGGAGTCCATCCTAGGAACCCAAGGGTGCTACTTTTTAGAAAATGATTTGAATAAGATTAATTAATAAATTATTTTAATAGAAAAATCCTATTGACACATTTCAAGATGAACAGAAGTATTTGTGAAAATTTAACAATTATGATTGAAACTCTCAGCCAGCTAGGAAAAGAAGGGAAATTCCATAAGCAGATAAAAGCCATTTGTGAAAAACAACAATGAATATAATATTGATAGACTGACCACTGCCCTGACATGGGGACGAGGCAGAGCTGTCATTGTACTGAATGTCCTCGCTGTGCAATCAGGTAAGAGAAAGAAAAGGTTAGACAAGCTGGATAGAACAAATGAAACTGTCTCCATTTGGAGACAACATAATTATTTATGTCAGAAGTCTTGAGGAGTGAATAAAAAAGTATCTAGGGCCAGGAAGAGGGAGGCTGAGGCAGGAGGGTTGCAAGTTCAAGGCCATTCTCAGCAATTTAGTGAGACCATTTCTCAAACAAACAAACATACAAACAAAAACTCTGGAGGTTCAGCTCAGAGGTAAAAGCACCCCTGGGTTCAATCTCCTGTATTACTCCTGCCCCTCAAAAAAGTACCTGGACCAATTAGAGAGGTTAAGAGGGTCATAGAATGCAGGAACAATATACAAAAATAGATTATATTTCTGTGTACTAGCAGCAAACCATTAGAAATACTGTTTGTGTTGTACTGTTTACAATAACATCAGAACCCAGTGGTGCATGCCTATAATCTCAGCTACTCCAGAGGCTGAGGCAAGAGGATCACAGTTTTGAGGCCAGCCTAGGCAATGTAGCAAGACCCTGTATTTAAAAAAAAGAGTGAGGGGTAGAGGGGGGCACTGCGGTTGTAGCTCAGTGGTAGAGCACTTGCCTAGCATGTAGAAGGCCCAGGGTTCCATCCTCAGCACTGCAAAACAAACAATCTACATGTAAAATACTTAGGGATAAATTTAACAAAATGTTCAAGATCTGCACTCTGGAACCCATAAGATGCAGCTGACAGTAATTAAAGATGACCTAATAATATAGGGAAATGGAGAGAAACCATAAGAGGAAAAAATAAACTCCCTGTGCTCTCAGCACAGCACTCCGATACCAGCTGTGGTTTTCCACACAGCAAGCTGTCCTCCATGGACACCAGTGTGTGGCTGCAGTTCAGTTCAGACACTGTCTACTTGGAGTTAGTGTCAGATTCCCCCAGGTAAAAGGCTAAGGAACCTTCAGTTGTGCAGCTGTCTGGAAGCTCTGTGGTTTTTGGGGGGCCTTCCTCTGTAGGCATAATCGATGGCATCATTGACCATTGTGGCCAGCTACCTCCTGGTGCTCTCTCCTTTGTGGAGGATGAGTGCCATCTTGACATCCTGCCTTGCTCTTTCTTTTTCTTTTTTTTTTAAGAGAGAGTGAGAGAGGAGAGAGAGAGAGAGAGAGAGAGAGAGAGAGAGAGAGAGAGAGAGAGAATTTTTTAATATTTATTTTTTAGTTTTCGGCGGACACAACATCTTTGTTTGTATGTGGTGCTGAGGATCGAACCTGGGCTGCACGCATGCCAGGCGAGTGCGCTACCACTTGAGCCACATCCCCAGCCCCTGCCTTGCTCTTTCTGGTGAAGTGCCTCATCCTGAAGTTTCCTAGGGCAGCCCGTGGCCAGCTGTCTCATTAGCATACAAAGGACCATTATCCCTCTGGAGATTTCAAGGGTCTTAGGAACTTAAGTCAGGAGACAGTGAGAAAGACCAAATATGTTCCACAGCATCATGGAGTGATCATGTTTGTATTAGAAGAGCCAATATTGTTAAGATGGAAGTTCTCTTGAATTAATCCTTGTATTCAGCACAGTCTCAATAAACTGATTTCTAAAATTCATATCAAAACATTCAGGACCTAGACTAGCTGTAACAATTTCAAAAAAAGGTAGAGGGCTTATATTGGCCAATTTCAAGGCTAGCTATAAATGTAGTGTGTTAAAAGAGTATCGTATTGGTAACTCAGTGGAACAGAGTGGAAAATTCAGAAATAATTCTAGAATGCAGTATCAGTAGATTTTTGTGGAAATTGTAAAAAAAATTTAGTGGGAGGTGCCAGGCTCTGGTGCACACCTGTAATCACAGTGACTGAGGAGGCTGAGGCAGGAGGATTGTGTGTTCAAAGCCAGCTTCAGCAACTTAGTGAGGCCGTAAGCAACTCAGTGAGACCAGTCTCTAAATAAAATACAAAAAAGGACTGGGGGTGTGGCTTAGTGGTTAGGTGCCCATGGGTTCCATCCCTGGTTCAAAAAAAAAAAAAAAAAAGAATTTTGTGGGAGAACAATAATCTTTTCAACAAATGGTTGTAGAACAATAGTGTGTCTGTGGTGTGAGCCTGAACACTCACCTCACACTGAACACAGGATTTAACTCAAAGTGGGCCACATACCTATGCATTAAAGCTAGAACTTCTGTGTTTGGCAAAGAGTTCTTAGGACATACAGAGCATGAATTATACATGAAAAAATTCGATAAATTAGACTTCATTAAAATTTAAAAACCTCTCAAAACACACAAGAAAGTAAAAAAAGCAGATCATGGACTAGGAGAAAATATTTGTAATACGTGTACCCAACAGAAGACTTGTATCCAGAACATACAAATAATACTTATGAATCTATAAGATGACCAGATTAAAAAGGGCCAAAGAGTTTGAACAGATGCTTTACATGAGAAGATATATGCATGGTAAATAAGGACAGTGAGAAGACGCTCAGCATCATTTGTCATTAGGGGAATACAAATTACTCATGTTGAAATACCACTACGTACCCAACAGTCTGCCCAAAAATAGAAACACTGGCCCTCCCAGCTGTTGGTAGCGATGGGGAACAACCAGACCTTGTAAACATTGCTTTTGGAACTAGGAGATGGTACAACCATTTTGGAAATGTTTTGGCAGCATTTTTACAATTAGAACATGACCCAGTGATTTTACTTTTAGATATTTACCCAAAAGAAATGAAAGCATGACTTCGCGAAGGCTTGTACAAGGATGTCCTAGGAGCTTTGTCCTGCCTGTCGGTAGGAGAGAGGAGAGTGTACCATGGGCTGCCCACACAGTGGAAGGCCACCCAACAGTGAGGAGCACAGAAGCATGTGTGAGCCTCTGGCTGATAGAAGGAACTTCAGCTTGGACTGTACGACTGCATTTACTTGTAGTGTTAGAAAGGGCAACGCTGACCTGTAGTGACCGGAAGCAGGCCAGATTTCTCTTGAGAGCACAGGGAGTCTTAGGGTGCTGGGAATACTCTAGCGTGAGGGAGGTGCTGCCTGCATGGGCATGTGCAAGTCAGGACTTGCGGTGCTGCAGCTTTAAAATGGGTATAAGAGAGGCCTTGAAGAAGCTGATTTGTATGTTGGAAAGCCTTTGGGGATTACTTGGACTGGACTGGAGAGAAGATGGAGCTGCTGTTTAGAGTCAGCCTTGTTTTGGGAAGGAGTCTGTCCCTTAGCTTGTTGAAGGCCATGGCAGCCTGAACCTCCTGGGCGGCTTTTAGTGCCAGGCTTCCTCAGTCTGTCTGGGTCTTTGGGGCTTAGGGCACTAGTGCTGTGGAAGTGGCATTGGATGAGTAGTGGCAATGTGGAGTCCAGGCGTCGGCTGCAGAAAGGCAATTTTGCATGATTGCCTAAAATCAAAAACAGTCATGTGGCAAATGTGAGTGGCTAAAATGAGTAGTATGGCGTGGTCTTCATCTGTCACCTCCACCAGGGGAGCTCATCCTGGGGTGGCTGTCCTTGCCAGCTTCCTAGCCCTGGGACATTGTGTTCTAATGTTCACGGATGCCAATCACACAACAGTAGAAGGGACAGTTTCCCTGTCCATCTTTCCAGGTAATGCCTGATAACTTTCTCATCTGTCTTTCTAGAAGCATGCGAAGGTGCAGCTTGCTGTTTGTGCATTTCTTCTTTTTAGGTGGGGCTTTTTCTGTTTTGTTGTGCATCTGTTTTTCACCTAGTTTTTGTATTTTGGTGCCTGCAGTGAGGAGCTACCCAGGATTCCATAGTATGAATGGACTCTTATTACCTTCAGTCCTCTGTTGAGGAGACAGTAAGGTTGTTTCCAGTTTTTCCCCAATCAGCAGCGCTGTGTTGGTTGGATGAATTCTTAAAAGCAGAATTTTTAGTTCAAAACATATGCACATTTGACATTGATAGCTCGTGCCAAATTGCCCTTCAAAACTGCTGTACATTTCAATCATCATATGTGAGTCTCATTGCTTAATTGGGGTAATGTGCTTTGGAAGGTTCTAGCAGATTTGGAGCAAGTCACAACAAAGTGAGATGAGCAGGCATCTTCAGTGGCTTGGCTTTTTAAAAAATTGATTTAGCAATTCTTATTGAGAGAAGAGCCTTATTAAATAGGCATGGAGTGGGGCTGGGGATGTGGCTCAAGTGGTAGCGCGCTTGCCTGGCATGTGTGCGATGCTGGGTTCGATCCTCAGCACCACATACAAATAAAGATGTTGTGTCTGCAGAAAAGCTAAAAAAAATAAATATTAAAAAAATTCTCTCTCTCTCTCTTAAAAAAAAAAAAAAAAGGGCTGGGGATGTGGCTCAAGCAGTAGAGTGCTCGCCTGGCATGCATGCAGCCTGGGTTCAATCCTCAGCACCACATACAAACAAAGATGTTGTGTCCGCCGAAAATTTAAAAAAAAATATTAAAATTCTCTCTCTTTCAAAAAAAAAGGGCATGGAGCGAGCGTCGGGTCCCTTTCTAGTCAAGTCTCTGCTTTACAGAGAGAACAATTTGCCTGTGGCCAAGATACCTCTGTGGTTTGGCTCCTGGCCCTGTCCCTTTGTGCCTGAGCCTGGCCTTTTTTCAGATCCGCTGGTGGGCATCATACCTGTTAGGTGCATGGGGCTTGCTGGGAACCCAGGAGGGTGTGGAGGTTGATGGTGTAGGGGGATGGAGACCAGGAGGTCTATGTCAGCTCTGAAGCCTGGCAGCTGTGACCACCTGAAACTGCTGACCCGTCACCAGGAGTCAGTGGAGAACCTCCAAGTGCTGACCTGGACATTTTCCCAAAACATTTGTAGCCTGGCCAGATGTCAGGTTTTGGGGACCTGCTTCCCTGATGTGCGAGACCAATTAGAAGGACAGCAAGGGGGAGTGCGTGGTCTCCTTCTAAGGAAGGAGCTAATTGACCCACCGGGATGCTGTCGTTACCCTGATTTGTGTGTTCATGGTACATAATTACCAGGGCTTTGGGTTGATTAGTGCAAGGAGCTCTGTTGGTGCTTGGGAAGGTGGGTGAGCTGTCAGGTGTCTTGGCCCTTTGTCACTGGTCTTGGCTTGGTTTTCTTTGAGGCTCAGAATCAGAAAAAGACTCCTGGGTTCTTGTGGCCCTTTCCCCTGCTTTTCTTTTGGGCTCTCTCTTCTTAAAGTTAAGAGTCCTTAACTGTGAGCTTTTCCTGTCAAGCCCACAAAATAGTGAGGGAGGGACCTTCAGGCCCCTTGTCTGTAATGGGCTCATCCCCACACCCAGGAGCCCCAGAACTGAGGGCCTCTTGAGCTAGTCGACAGCTCCTCACAGGCTCAGGCACCTTAAAGGTCAGCCTGTTCTCCTGTGGTAGAACTGGTTGCTTGCTGCTTTCTGTTTGGTTGGCTTTCTTTAAGTGCTGTCCTTTTAGCTGTTTGGGATTGAAAGGTAGGCCTTGTCTTCTGAGCCTTGGTGTGTGCATACAGCAGGCATTCACTGATGTTGGGAGAGGGAGAGGGGTGTTCATATGTTAGGCGTGGTACAGGCTGGAACCCTCATCTCCCAGTGGGAAGCAGAGCAAGGGGAGCCCCAGGGAGGCAGCCCATCTGCTTCTTTGCCCCTTGTGAAGTTTGGGTGCCTGTTCTCGTGACATTGGTGGCCACCCTGATGTGCTGATGGCTTCAAGAGGAGAAAGACAGGCCATGGCTATTTTATTCAGTTTAAGTTGGGCAGGCTGGGATGGGGCTGTCCCCTCTGCTTGTACTACACCCTGAACAGATGTGGTGGCAGGGTGGAACATGGAAGAGAAGCTTTCCAGGAGAGACGCCTCCTGTGGCCCAGACAGTTGTGCACTCTGCAGGGCGAGTTTCTGACCTGGAATTGCTTTATACTTCTTGTTTTGTTCCTGGTGCCCTAAGCTCTTTCTGGGGCTTTCCTCCACATTTCGAAGATAGGGCTCTTCTACTGTGTCTCCTTTTAAATTGAGATAATAAAATCTAAAGCCAGATGGTAAAAGGATTTAGCTCTTGGAGGCTGTGATGATTCCCAGGGGATTGTATTGGAGGTACAGTGGCATTTCAGGTGTCCAGGTTCGTTTTGCCTCAGCAGGCCTGCTGGGTCCTGCCACTTGTTGGCTCTTCCTTGTCAGCTGCAGGGTCCTAAGACTCCTCTCTGCCCCAGGAAAACACGGAGAGCCTTGGAACCCAGCATGAGAAAAGGTCAGTTCATTCAGAGAAGCTGTGTGTGGGGGGTGGTGGTGGTGGTGGTTGCAGTTGACATAAAGTTGAAGCCAGCTGAGCACAGGCTGTGCCCAGGTAGCTTCCAGATGACATGTGGCCTTTAGAGGGCCAGTGTCTTGGGCAGGTGTGTTTAGGCCTGGCTTTCCCCTTAAGCCTTGAGGCTGTGAGGGTCACCCTGGATCACAGGGCCCTGAGCCATGGTGTCTTTCCTCACAACATGCCATCACTTGCATCAGAAACTACAAGTCCTGCTCTTGCTGTCCTGCCTGTCCCAGCTTCCCATGCTGTCCTGCCTGGCCAGAGCACATGTTCCCTTGCTGTTGAACCTCCCAGACCTGGTGCCCAGGTCCCCTGCCTCCTGAGCCCTGCATTGTTCTGCCTGGGAATCAAGTTCTGGTCCTTCTGAGACAGGTGGGAGGTGTAGCAGGGGTTGGAGGGTGGCTGGCCACTGTGTACACTGTGGAAAGCTGGTGCTGTGGAGCAGGCTGTCCTTCAAGAAGAGTCTGTTGTTCAGACATATCGGGGAGTAGGTTTGTACTAACAGCTGTGAAATGAAATGATTATTTAAATGGCAGGCACAGGGCTGTCTGAGAGGTTGCAGGGCATTGGTGGTCTTTCTTGTTCTCTACATTTTCCTTTGTGATGTTTCCATTGGATCTGGGTGCAGAGCTCTGAGCTGCCCCTGAAGCCCGAGTTCCCATGTACATTTTGAACACCTGCAAAATGCCTTGTTCTGCATAAGCTCTGCAGCCTGAAATGCTGCTGGTATCTTAGGAAGGAAGTCTAGGCCTTCTGTGTGTAGGTTCTTGCCAGGCAGTGGGGCCTGCTGAGGCCATGGAGCTCTTATCTGATGAGGATCCCTGAGGGATGAAAAGGAGGAGGATGAGGTGAATGAGGTACCTGACTACAGGGATGGTGGGAAACAGCATGGGCAGGTGTGGAGTGATTTGGGTGGAATAGGGTGCTGTCCACGGGTCAGGTCAGTGGCGCTGAGTCAGCATCATGCATGGCCTGAGTGAAGCTTTACTCTCATTGAGACCTTCTGCTTCCCATCATGGTGACCAGCGGGAACATTGAGATATACAGAGGCTTTGAAGGCTTTGTTGTCAGTGACCATAGTGGAGTTCTCTGTCTTATTCTTCCTAGTGCCATTGGACTCTGGTTTAAAGTACTTTGCATTCCTGAGGAGGTCAAGCCATACTGTGTTGGGTTCTTTTTATGGCCTGGATGTGTCTATGTGTAGATCACTTGCTTTAGTGAGCTTTCTCTCATTGTAACAAATACCTGAGATAATCAACCTACCAAGAGAAAAGGTTTATCTTGGTTCATAGTTTTATAGGTTCCAGTCTCCAATAATTGGCCCTGTTGTTTTGGGCCTGAGGCGAGGCAGCACATCATGGTGGGAGCCTGTGATGGAGTGAAACCACTTATGTCATTGCCTAGAAGCAAAGGAGAGGAAAAGGAAGAGACTAAGATCCTACAGTCCTCTTCAAGAGCATGCTCCCAGTGCGCTAAGGACCTCCTAATGGACCCTGCCTCTAAAGGTTCCACACCCCTGCATGTAGTGCCACACTGAGGTCCATGCCCTTAACAGAGCTCTTTCAGGGGACATTTAAGATCCAAACTATAGCACTGCCCTTCCTTGTATCTGCATTGAGTTCTTTTTTGGGCCTGGATATATGTCTGTATAGGTAGCCATGCATTCATCTTGGCATTGTGGACTCAGGATGTGGGGGTCCTTGGGGTGGCACTCTCAAATTGCCACTTGTGATGATTTCTGGTGCATCTGTAGAGGCACAGATGTGGCATGACCCTTCCTCCCCACTTTCTGCTGGCCATGCTATGGATAGTACCCAGGGCCTGTGCATGCAAGGCAAGTGCTTGATCACTGGGCTGCACCCCATCCCTAGAGGCATGCTTTCTGAGGCACTGAGACAGAGGTACCCAGATTGAACTGAGCCTACCCTCCCTTCTGGGGCCTTTGTGGGGTAGTTCTGACAGGCTCTTTGTCATAATAACTCAGATGGCACCCAGACAGAACTGAACCAAAATTGCACTTCACCCACATGGACAAGGATGTGGTGCTGTGGACAAGTGCAAATTCCTGTTGAAGAAGAAAAGAGGGGCTAATTCAGTGGTCCCAGAAGACCTGAGAACACAGGGGTCTGTAGCAGACCTCTTGTGTTGTGTTCTGTGCTGTTTCTGCCTTGACTTTTGCTGCCTGTGCTCCCTGTCCTTGCAGAGGATGCTCTAGTCTAAAGGAAGACTGTGCCTGAAAAGCCACATAACTCACAGTCTGTGGAGGTCAGGTTCATGGTGTGTGCATTGATTACCATTTTCAGTGCCAGTGTGTGATGTGGCAGGTTCGTGGGGTAAGTCCTGTAGCCTCAGCACTGTGGGACCGGGTCTGGAAGGCACAGTTGCCTTCAGGTCTGGACCCCTTTGTTCAGGTTCTTGCCCAGCATGATGTTGGGATGTGTGCAGATGAGTGGTGGGTTAGCTTGGGTCTTCTGTTGAGAGACAGGGCTGCAGCTGAAGAGGCCATCCTGCAGGACCAGGACTCAGGAGCAGGAAGTCCTGGGAGGTCCTGCAGCCTGTGGTGTATCTAGAAGATGGATTGAGAACTTTTTTGATTATTGTGCAGATTTTGTTTTCTTTCGGGAGTAGAGTCTCCCAACTTTGGGGATACTGTTTTGACACAGATCTCTTCTTAGGTGTTCTGTGAGGAGTCTTAGTTGAGAGGGAAGTGTGTTGGGGTACCATCAAGCTGATACCGTACAGGTGTGCTCTGGCCCAGAGGGATGCTGCAGGGAGGAATGTGGAGGGAAGACCTGTCTCTTGTCTTCAACTTGCACACACCACAGTGTATCTGCCCTTAGTCTGTGCGCACTGGCATCCTATGGTCTCTCTGTTCTCCTGGTGGCTGGGGTATTGGAGCAGTTACTCTGTTACTTGGAGTTAGAGAGGGGCAAGAGCCTGGAGGGAGCCAGAGGGTCTGACAGACAGGTGGTCATGAGAGCCTGTGACTGTCAGCCTTGCTGCGAATGTCATACAGTGGGCAAGAGGGAAATCCTCTGTGTCGGGGTGAGTCAGTGTCTGCCTCGTGGACAGTGGCTATCTTACAGCCTGGGAGAAGGCCCAGCATTTGTGGCCTGCACTCTGGACCCAGGGGGAAGTACTCATGGATGTTGAAAGTACCTTGGTTGCTCTTGGGCTTTCTGGAAAGCATATATGTGTCCTGCTATTTGGGGACAGCAGAGTGTCTGGTATTTATTTGCTCAGTAATAGGAGTGATGGGAGGCCTGTGAAGGAGCTGGGGTTGGCGAGAGCAGATACCCTGGGCAGACTTGGAGGGTTTGTTGTGGGAGTGTGCTTTGGGCCTGAGGAGAGGCCTTGACTTACCTGCCTCTGGCTTGGGTTCTGGTTTCTGGACTGTAGGAGGAAGATGGCATCTAAGCATGTGGCATGCGTCAGGTGTCTACAGAGTGATTGGTAGGTGGTGGCTCTTGTGTTTGTTGGTGACTGTCTCCTGTTGGGGTGAGAATAGCCCTGGCAGCAAGGTGCCCTGGGGACATTCCTGAACCCAGCACTTCAGAAAGTCTCTATATCTCCTTGAATGGACTTTCTTTGTGCATATGTTCAGTCTGAAGAGGAATCTCCTTCCCTGTCCTGCTATTTACCTGCATTGTTGAAAATGAGAGATGCCAAAGGTCAGGGTGGACCAGGTAGAGTGAGTGGGCCAAAGCGGGGGCTATAACTGTGACTTTGGAGGTTAAGCAGGAGGGGCTGAGACCCTGAATGGTGTCTGTGTCCATCTAGCACCTGAGTCTGTTAACCTCCTGGGGAAACTTGGCATGCTGACATCCAGCTCCTCTGGGGCTCTAGGGTGAATTTGAGGGGCAACCTCTTGCATTTATGTATGTACCTGAGACTTGGTGAACACTTCCCACTGTCTACTGCTACCAGAGGTGGAGGGGTTCCTGCAGGCACAAGGGAGCCCCAGAGTGCCTGTGGAATTACCATGCTGGATCCTGTCTGCCTCAGGCTCTCCACTTCCCTGCCAGGTCCTCCTGTGCGGATCCTGTTCCCACACACAGGTGCTAGTATGGTGGGGGTGGGTGTCTGTGGGGACAGTGGGGTTTGCCTTCAGATTGATGGTCAGGATTGCATCGTGATGTCTCACATGATGCTTGACCTTCTTTTGTCCATAATAGAGTGTTTCTTGAGATCCAGGATGCGGCAGGCCTTGTCCTAGATGCTGGAGATGCAGCTGCAAGTCAGGGTTTGTTTCTGAGCAAATATCAGTTGGTGCCTCCCAGTAGGGATGATGTTTGAATGCCAGGTGGGCATTACAGGCAGGGTAAGTGGCTTAAGAGACTTGTATGTTTGGGAAATGTTATGTAGTTCCAAATGGTTGTAACCACAGTGCATGTGGGGGTGTATAAGCAGCTCAGGAAGCAGGCAGGGATCCATCAGGAAGGTACTGTGGGTGGTGCAGGGAGTTCAGACAAGTGCAGGTGATGGGGATTGACAGAAGGTTCTGGCCAGGGAATCTCATGCATGATGTTTGGACAGAGGCCCTTCCCTGGCTTCTCAGAGTGAGACCTTGCTGCTTGGCAAGGCCCTGTTTTGGATGTCCTAGGTTGTTTGACTCACTACAGATGCAGCAGTCCTGTGGCCATGGGAAGACAGGTAGTGCAGTCAGAGGGCTTGGTGGCAAGAGCAGTGTGTTAGTCGGTGGTGGTGAGGCCTGAAGAGTGGAGGTGGGGCTGTTCCGGGCTTTTTGTACTTCTGCATGATTCTGACGCTGACTGTCTTATTTCTTCTCCTGCTCCCTCGTGACCACAGATTCTGTTGGTAGCGCTGTGATTTTGGAAACCTCACTTATTTTCCTATTTTTTGAGCATTTGTTTGGGTTCCTGCCACTTGCCAGGCTTTGGGCAGCCCTGGGGATGTGGTCATGAGCACAGCATGGTCCCACATAGCAGGAGAAATAGCTTTTCTAAGTGCCAATAATGAGGGGGCTCCTCTTGAGGCACATGAGTGGAGGAAACTGCAGGAGAGCTTACTTGGTTGGGGATAAACCAAGCGAGATCTGTTGTGTCTTTGCTAGGTTTGACGTTGGTGGGATTGGAGACCAGGCATTTTCTCTGGTCTGGAAGCAGGTGTTTTACAGAACACTCACGTGGTGTTCACTTGCCAGCAGATGAGCACTGTTCCCAGTGGTGGTTGCTCTAGAGAAATGTTGTGTAGCCCATTTCTAATTAGTGTCTACTTGCTTGATGGACTAGGCGGGGCCAGCTCTGATACCTCTACTTGACAGGGGAGGAACCAGAGGTTCTGAAAGGGACCAACTGGCCCAAGGTCATCCAAGTGACTCTGTTGCACCCTTGCTGGGTTGCTTGGCTGGTTTGGAGCATGGTGGGCTCTGCCCTCAGTAACCTCCATCCATCTGCTGGCTGCATGGTGCTGTGCAGCTGGTCCTGTGTCTTTGTGGCTGATCAGCCCAAAGCTGGCATGTTCAGACTCCTGCTGGGGGCCGCCCATTCAGTTAGCCTGAGCAGAACTCAGCTCACTGTAGCAGGAAGCCCACCAGCTGATGGCAGCTCTCGAAGACCTGCGGGCTCAGCAGCACCTTGGCAGGGAGGGCCTGCCAGCCTACGGCAGGGCTGGCCCACCAGCCTTCACTTGGAGGTGAGGGCCTCCCGGCAGGGCCTGGGCTTGTACCTCTGTGCAGGAGGCTGCACGGTCGAGCAAGAGTCAGTACTCGGGAGAGGAAGCCTTTAACTTCCGAGGCAGCAACACAATACTGTCTTGTTCGCAGAGGCGGCTGAGGTAGAAGATTAGCAATTAATTTTTTATTTTGTGCACACTCCTCTTCAGTTCCATGGAATCAACAGCCCTCCCACAAGCAAGGAGGGGCAGGCTTCCACCTCGGTTAATTTTTCAGTGAGCTTCTGTATGTCTGCCTCTGAGCTGATAGGAATTGTTTACGAGTCTATGTGGAAGACATTTAGACACGCAATTCTCTGTATTCCCATTTGCCCCTTCTAGTTTTTACTTTTTTTTGTATTGCTAGAGTTTATTGCACTTTGGTCTCAGGAGTATTTTGTCTTTTATTGGGATTGCAATTACAAAATGCAGGTATCAACCATCTTTTAGAATAGACAAGTCGTAGCATGTTTGTTTCAGAGTAGTTTCCTGTGAATCAAAGCTTTTCTCCCCCCTTTTTTTTATTGCCTTAAAGGAAAATTAGAGTTAAGAAGGGAGTCACTGGTAGCTATTGCTTGTATTTCTTACTGTTGGGGTATTTTTATTGTTTACTGCAGCTTAGCTGCAATGATGTAGATATCCCAGTAGGGGTTGCTACTAAGTCATCTGCAAATGACCAAAGCTTGCTTGATTCTTTGGGTACAAAGACTTCATGATAGAAGATGTACTTTCCCTTGTTTCATCCATTTAGTAGATTTGGTTTTCTTTTTGTATTTTTGTAACTTAACAGTTGGTAGCTGTGATGGGATGGGTTTAGGGCAGAAGCTGGCGAGTTTTTGTCTATCAGACTAGTTTTCAAGATTGTGTGGAAATAGAATCTCTACAGCTCTGCACTTGTAGTACAAATGGGACCACCAGCCGTCCTTCTTTTCCCAACTAACGACTTTTGCCTGGGAGGCGGGACTTCAGGCACTGAAACTCGGTGGCCTAGGACAAAACAGGATCATTGGTTTTCCTAGTTTGAAAGCCACAGTAGAGAGTGTGTGAATGGATGTGGCTGTAAAATTTTATGTTTTTGCTTGCTGGGGATTGAACC
Organism: Ictidomys tridecemlineatus; assembly: GCF_052094955.1. NCBI lineage: Eukaryota > Metazoa > Chordata > Mammalia > Rodentia > Sciuridae > Ictidomys > Ictidomys tridecemlineatus. Next base: position 17,180,021 of record NC_135494.1, read on the forward strand.
CATGTGTGCTTTACCATTGAACTACATTCCCAGCTCTGTTTTAAATTTTTTTTTTTTTTTTTGGGTACTTGGGATTGAGTTTAGGGACAGTTGACCACTGAGCCACATCTTTGTGTTTTGTTTAGAGACAGGGTCTCACTGAGTTGCTTAGCACCTCCCTGTTGTTGAGGCTGCCTTTGAATTAGCGATGCTTCTTTCTTAGTCCCCCGAGCTGCGGAGATTATAGGCATGTGCCACTGCACCCTGCACTTTTTAAAAAAATTTTGAGACAGGTTCTCACTAAGTTGTTCAGACTTACTTTGAACCTCCTGCCTCAGCTTCCTGAGTAACTGACTTTACAGGTATGGCTGTGTGCCTAGTACTAAAACTTTATTTTCAAAACAGTGGGGACTGGAGGTATAGCTCTGTGGTAGAGTGCTTTCCTATCATGTGCAAGACCCTGGATTTGATCCCCAGTACTGCAAAATAAGGAAAACTAGAACTCAAAATAGTCCATGGGAAGGTATGGCCTGAGGGCCCGAGCCTGCTGATTTTTTTCTTTCATTCTCTTGGCTGGGGAGAATCTGCTGTCAGGGTATGTCCTTGCCTGAGAGTAGATTCAGAGGGGTCCAGTGTCGGGGGTGGGGGGGCACTAGCCCCTAGCACCTGCTCTGCCTGGAATCTTGACCTGCAGCAGAAGTCTCATGCAGGGACCTGGAGTTATCTGAACACCAGTTATTTGTCACCTTTCCATGAAGAATTCTGAAGGGCAAAACCCTTGTCCAGACTTGAGTCAGGCTCATTTCTGTCATGTCTTTTTCTGATAGCTAAGTTCTTAGGAATTCGTCTGATGACCAAATTCATTCTATTCAACAAATATTTGTTGAGAGCTTACAGTGTGATGTGGAGTTTGAGATGCAATAGAGAAGAGAAATTTGTGGTTCCTACATTGGCAGCCCATGCAGCACTGCGATGCCGGGCTCTAGGAGCTGAGAGTGGGAGGCCCTTGAGGGCTCTGGGCCTGGAGAGCCCTCTGGGAAGGAGAAGTTTCTCCTAAGAGGGGGTGGGCTCTTGGAGCTGGGGTGTGGAGTGTCTGTCTCACGCCAGTGGGTTGACAGTGGGTCTCTGGGGTGCATGTCCAGTTGTGAGCAGGGGCTGGCCAGGAGCTCCTGCTGCTGTTGGTGAGACTCTTCCCCACATGCTGGGCAGATGGTCCTGGGTCTCTTCTGGAGGGTGCAAGCCATACCATTTCCCCGTCTCTTCCTTGCAGGCCACCTAAGCTCTGTGGCTAAGGGTTGGGGAGAGGAGTTCCAGTCTTCCTGTCTCTCCTGGGTGAATGATGAGCTTCACATTTGTCTATACAGTAAGAATTGCTTTTGTTTCCATCAAAAACATGAACCACTGTTTGCAGCGTTTCCATTTACTGACAACCCTTGCCAAATTAATTTTATTTAATTATCTCCCAGGGCTAAGCTTGAATACATTTTGTGTTAAATTCACAGTTTTTCCCTTTTCTAAACGAAATGGACTTAATATCCTTGTTAAAATCTGATTAAAACTAAAATTGAGTTTTTTGAAGTCTGATTATCCCATGAAATGGAATTTTTAAACCTAATTATGGGTGGATTTGCATATACTTTTCAGCACCATTGAAAAGAGAGTTGAAATAAATTTATTAATGACATCCTTTTCTCCTGTTTCCTTGGGGCATGACGTTAGTTGGGAGCACGAGGGAGGCTGGGAGAAAGACTGCTTTTCTCCCCACCCTTCCTTGGGAAGAATTGTTTTTAAACTTGATTCCTGGAGAATCATTTCCTGAAGAGGTTGAGCTTGTTTTCTCTCTCTTGGCTGCTCTGCCCGTTGATGGTGTCTCTGCACTCTTTCCTGCTTCCCTGTGTTGAGAGCTTTAGGGTACCTGATCTCTAGAGCCTCTCTCCAGCCCCAGATTGGGACTATAATTAACACCCTGCCTCTACCCTCATTCTGGATCACATTTGGATTATTAAATAAAACTGAGCTCATTCCTGTGCCATTGTGTGTGATGAACACGGGATTTCCAGGGTCACAGATGGTTATTTGCTGTGTCACATTTGGAGTCATAGCGCCTGCTCTGCTTTCCTATTGCTAAGTTAGGAGCAGATGGCGCAGCTTTACCTGCCCTCAGTTTGTCCCTTGCTGTGGTTCTTTTGTCTGGAATTATGTGGAGACGGGATCTTGGTGCATGTCCTCATCCAGGTGCTCGGTGTTTCCTACAGCACCTGCCAGTGTGGCCGCCTGGACCCATGCTTTCTCCTCCTCACAATGAGTGGATGTACCATCATATTTTAATTCCTTCTTTTGCTCTTCTGATAAAGCTTCTGTGAACATTTATGTACATGTCCTTGTACATGTTTTCCTATCTTTCAAAAGTCACCTAGGAGCGGGACTCCTGGGTGATTTGGTCATTGTATTTTAACTGTGGTCGAAGTTTCCTAACCCTTTTCCAGAGTGACTGTGCTCTTCTGTCTTCCGCCAGCGCCTATGAGTCCATGGTCCCCACCCTGGGCCTGTCCTCTCCCGTCTTCAGCTGTTCTGTGGGAGGGAGGTGTGTTGCACTGTGGTGTTTCTCCTGGGCCCTGTGACTGGTGGTGCCGGTCATCTGAGTGTTCTATGACATCTTGCGTCTTTGGGGATATGGCTTCCAGAGGCTTTGGCCTGTGTCTGGTTGGTGGTGGTGCAGTACATTCCTGAATGGTGGCTCCTGTCTGGGGTGTAGGGAGCGCTTTCTCTTAGGCTGCAGCTTGCCTTTTCATTTGCTTAGTGTCTTTTGAAGAGTAAAAGGTTTTAATTTCATTCAGTTGGATGTATCAGCTCATTTCTTTTATGGTTTCTGCTTTTTGTGTCTGTTAAACTCAAGCTTCTAGAGGCTTTCTAGGTTTAGCTTTTATGTTTGTTTTGAGTTAATTTTTGTGTGCAATGTGATGACAGTTGAGGGTCACTTTTTTCAATCCAGATGTCTATTACCTCTTTGAATTATGCTACCTGATAGAAGCTAGTGAGCCACATGTCCGTGGATCTGTCAGCAACCTATTCTTTCTATTGGTCCTCGTGTCTGTCCTTTGCTGGGTCTTGTCATAACTGTAACTTAATAGTAATTTAAAAAATAAGCATGTTAACTTTTGGAGGAAGCCCCCCACCTTTTTTTCTTCTCTGTAAAAATGGTTTTAGTGTTGTGTGTGATGGCGTACACTTGTAATCCCAGTGGCTCAGGAGGCTGAGGCAGGAGGATTGCAGGTTCAGAGCCAGCCTCAGCAATTTAGCAAGGCCCTTAGCAAGTTTGCAAAAACCTGTCTCAAAATCTAAAGGGCTGGGGATGTGTCTCAGTGGTAAAGCCCCAGGGTTCAATCTCTAGTACCCATCCCCCTCCCCCCAAAATTGATTTTGGCCATTTTAGGGATTTTTGCATTTTCATATAAATCATCTTTTTAAAAAATTATTTATTTTAATTAGCTATGTATGACAGAATGCATTTTGATTCATTGTACATAATTGGAACACAACTTTTCATTTCTCAGGTTGTACACTATGTGTGCAGTTATACATGTACCTAGGGTAGAGATGTTGATCTCATTCCACTATCTTTTCTGCCCCCATGCCACCTCCTCTCCCCTTTGCCTAATCAAAGTTCCTCCATTTTTTCCATGCCACCCCCCATTTTGGATCAGCATTCACCTTATCAGAGAGAATATTTAACTTTTGGTTTGTTGGGATTGGCTTACTTCGCTTAGCATGATATTCTCCAACTCCATCCATTTACCCACAAATGCCATAATTTTATTCTCTTAATTTAATGCTGAATAATATTGTGTATATATTCCACATTTTCTTTATCCATTCATCTATTGAAGAGCATCTAGGTTGGTTCCACAGTTTAGCTATTGTGAATTGAGCTGCTATAAACATTGATCTGGTTGCGTTACTATAGTATGCTGATTTTAAGTCCTTTAAGTATAGACCGAGGAATGAGATAGCTGGGTCAAATGGTGGTTTCATTCCAAGTTTTCTAAGGAATATCCATACTGCTTTCCAGAGTTGCACCAATCTGCAGTCCCACCAACCAAGTTGAGGGTACCTTTTCCCCTACATCCTTGCCAACACTTATTATTGTTTGTATTCTTTTTATTTTATTTTTTTTTTTTGGTTGTTGTTTGTATTCTTAATGACTATCATTCTGACTGGCATGAGATGAAATCTTAGAGTAGTTTTGATTTGCTTTTCTCTAATTACTAGAGATGTTGAACATTTTTTCATATATTTATTGATTGAATGTATATCTTCTTTTGAGAAGTGTCTGTTCAGCTCCTAAGCCCATTTATTTTTTTAAATTTATTTTTATTTATTTTTTATTGGTTATTCAAAACATTACAAAGATTGCAGAATCACATTGGTTACACATCCACATTTTTACATAATGCCATAATAGTAACTGTTGTATTCTGCTACCTTTCCTATCCTCTGCTATCCCCCCTCCCCTCCCGTCCCATCTTCTCTCTCTACCCCATCTACTATAATTCATTTCTCTCCTTGTTTATTTTCCCATTCCCCTCACAACCTCTTATATGTAATTTTGTATAACAATGAGGATCTCCTTCCATTTCCATGCAATTTCCCTTTTCTCTCCCTTTCCCTCCCACCTCATGACTCTATTTAATGTTAATCAGGTTTTTCTCCTACTCTCCCTCCCTGCTCTGTTCTTGGTTGCTCTCATTATATCAAAGAAGACATTTGGCATTTGTTTTTTAGGGATTGGCTAGCTTCACTTAGCATAATCTGCTCTAAAGCCATCCATTTCCCTGCAAATTCCATGATTTTATAATTTTTTAGTGCTGCGTAGTACTCCATTGTGTATAAATGCCACATTTTTTTAATCCATTCATCTATTGAAGGGCATTGGGGTTGGTTCCACAGTCTAGCTATTGTGAATTGTGCTGCCTAAGCCCATTTATTGATTGGGTTGTTTGTTTGGTGTTAAGTTTTTTGAGTTCTTTATATATTCTGGAGATTAGTGCTCTATCTTTTTTTTTTACCATTTTAACCATTTTTTAAAATTTATATATGACAGTGGAATACATTACACATCTAGAGCCCAATTTTTCATATCTCTGGTTGTATACAAAGTATATTCACACCAAGTCATGTCTTCATATGTGTACTTTGTATAATAATGATCATCACATTCCACCATCATTTCTAACCCCATGCCCCCTCCCTTCCCCTCCAGCCCCTCTGCCCTATTTAGAGTTTGTTTATTTCTCCCATGCTCCCTTTCCCTATCCTACTATGAATCAGCCTCCTTATGTTAAAGAAAATATTCGGCATTTGGTTTTGGCGAGGATGTGGGGAAAAAGGTACACTCATGCACTGCTGGTGGGATTGCAAATTGGTGCAGCCAATATGGAAAGCAGTATAAAGATTTCTTGGAAAATTGGGAATGGAACCACCATTTGACCCAGCTATCCCTCTCCTCGGACTATACCAAAGGACTTAAAAACAGCATACTACAGGGACACAGCTACATCAATGTTTATAGCAGCACAATTCACAATAACTAAACTGTGGAGCCAATCTAGATGCCCTTCAATAGATGAGTGGATAAAAAAAATGTGGCATATATACACAATGGAATATTACTCAGCAATAAAAGAATAAAATAATGGTATTTGCAGGTAAATGGATGGAGTTAGAGAAGATTAATGCTCCATCTGATGTGCATGTGGTAAAAATTTGCTCCCAAAATGTAGACTCTCTCTTCACCTCATTGATTATTTCTTTTGCTGAGAAGAAGCTTTTCAGTTTGAGTCCATCCCATTTATTATTTCTTGATTTTATTTCTTGTACTTTAGGAGTCTTGTTAAGAAATTCGGGGCCTAATCTAACATGATGAAGATTTAGGCTTACTTTTTCCTCTATTAGGTGCAGGGTCTCTGGTCTTAATTCCCAGATCCTTGATCCACTTTGAGTTGAATTTTCTGCATGGTGAGAGATAGGGGTTTAGTTTCATTTTGCTGCATATGGATTTCCAGTTCTCCCAGCACCATTTGTTGAAGAGGCTGTATTTTCTCCTATGTATGTTTTTGGCAACTTTGTCTAGTATGAGATAACTGTATTTATGTGGGTTTGTATCTGTGTCTTTTGTTCTGCACCATTGGTATACATATCTATTTTGGTGTCAATACCATGCAGTTTTTGCTACTATAGCTTTGTAGTATAGTTTAAGGCCTAGAATTGTGATGCCTCCTGCTTCACTCTTCTTGCTAAGTATTGCTTTGGCTATTCTGGATCTCTTATTTTTCCAAATGAATCTCATGATTGCTTTTTCTATTTTTAAAGAATGACATTGGGATTTTAATTGGAATCATATTGAATCTGTATAGTGCTTTGGGTAGTGTGGCCATTTTGACAATATTAATTTTGCTTATTCAAAAGCATGGGAGATCTTTACATCTTCTAAAATCTTCTTCAGTTTCTTTAGTGTTATGTAGTTTTCATTGTAGAGGTCTTTCACCTCTTTTGTTAAGTTGATTTCCAAGAATTTTTTTTTTGAGGCTATTGTGAATGGGGTAGATTTCCTAATTTCTCTTTCTGAGAATTCATCACTGATGTATAGAAATACCTTTGATTTATGGGTATTGATTTCATATCCTGCTGAATTAATTTATAAATCAGTTTTTAATATTTTTTTCTGCATGTTTTTTTCTTGCCCTGTGTACTCACCAAGACCTCAGTAGAAGGGCTGGGGTATAACTCAGTAGACAGCAACACTTTGCACACACAAGGCCCTGGGTTTGATCTCCAGCTCCACAGAAAAAAAGGCCTCCAGTGCAGTTTTAACCAGAAGTGGTGAGAATGGTGCTTTTTGTTTTGTCAGGGAAATGCTTAGTTTTTTTTTTTTTTTTAAATCAAGTATGATGTTAGTTGCAGAGTTCTGATAGATGTTCTTTTTCAGATTGAAGATGATGCCTTCCTCATTTTTTTTACTATGGTAAAATTTACATATAACAAAATATACTGTTTTAACCATTTTTAAGTTTAGTGGCATTAAGAACATTCACATTGGGCTGGGGATGTGGCTCAAGCAGTAGCGCGCTCGCCTGGCATGCATGCGGCCCGGGTTCGATTCTCAGCACCACATACAAACAAAGATGTTGTGTCTGCCGATAACTAAAAAATAAAAATATTAAAAAAAAATGTTTAAAAAAAAAAGAACATTCACATTGTTGTGCTACCATCACTATCATCTATCGTCAGAATTCTTTTCATCTTACAAAATGGAAATTCTAAACACATTAGACTTATTTCCCAGCTCTGTGCCAACTCCTGTTCTATTGTGTGTCACTATGATTTTGATGGCTCTAGTGACCTCACAGAAGTGGAATTATAGTATTTGTCCTTTGTGTCTGGCTTATTTCATTTAGCAGCACACCCTCAAGGTTCATATACATTGTAACATGTGTCAGAATTTCTTTCCTTTTAAAGGCTGAATAACTTATTGTATGGACATACCACATTTATCTGACTATTATCTGTCCATGGGCACTTGGGTTGCTTCCATATTTTAGCTGTTAGGAATAATGATCTGACATGGGTTTGCAAATACCTCTTCAAGATCCTACGTTGAATTTTGGGTGCATGCCCAAAAGTGGAATTGAGAGATGATATAGTAATTCTACTTTTATTTATCTTAGGAACCACAATTATATTTGCTACAGTGTTCAGCTGTGATATAAGGCTTCAGAAATACTCCCACCCAGGCCCAAGTGCCCTTGAACCATGTGGCAGGAAGACTTGGGCCAGCAGTGTATCTGTACTTAGATGGTAGTAGAAGTCTCCTGTGAGTGGAGTGGAGGACACCTTGCCATGTTTGGGAATGAAGTCCCAGTCCCACCCGTGTCCTGGGATTAAAGGTCCTGCTTTAAAGAAACCAGTTTCAGGAATCTTGAAGTATAGGACTGAGAATATATTTGGTGGTAGAGTCTGTGCTTAGTATGCTCAAGGCACTGGGTTTTGTCCTTAGTGTCATAAAACAAACCTAAACAAAAACAGCACAGAAATCTTGAAGCATGTGGATAACTTCAGCCGATGCTCTTGTGTTGCCAGAGGCAGCTCTCCTGTTTTAGCATGATATTCAGTACCGCCTTTAAACAGATACAAATGAGGTTGTTTCAATTTCCTTGTAAATTTTTATTTGTATTTATATTTATTTAATTTTGAAACAGGGTCTCACTGTATTGCCCTGCCTGGCCCTGAAGTTCTGGGCTGTGTTCCTCCCTCCTCACCCTCTCGAGTGCTGGGACTACAGGTGTCCCACTGTGCCTGGCTTCCTCTTTAAATTTTTGAATTGAGATGATAATTCCAAGCAGTGAAAAAGAAAAATCCTGTGATCCTAAGTTTATAATTCGACAAGTGTTGAAAACATGCCACCTGGAAGCCACATCCTCAGGCAGTGTGCAGAGCATTCCCTTACTCCTTCCTGTTCCTTCCGGGCAGTTCCTGTTTCCAGGTGATGTGGCCGTCCTGATTTCTGTACCTTGGATTAGTTTTGTCTGTCAAGATGGCACTCTGTTCATCCTGTAATTGCTGCCTTCTTTTGCCTGGGGCTGGGCCTAGGCCAAGGCCTGGGGGTGGGGTGGGGTGGCTGCTCCCAGTGTGGGGTTTCAGAGATGTCCAAGTCAGTACCTGGCATCTCTCTTGCATCAGCCTCCTCCTGGCTGTGCTCTTGTTCCATATAAGACTTTTGAAATTCAGCCCCATTTTGGGGTGTATGGGTGGTTCATTCTTCTTTGTTGTTGAATAGCCATCTATTGTATGAATACGCTTATCTTTCTTGGCCCTCAGTCCATTTTTGCATTGTTTCTGTTTGTTGGCTGTTGTGAATCTGGGTGCTGTTCATTTGCATCCAGATATGTACATGGTGTCTTCATTTCTCCTGAGTCAGCAGATAGGAGTAAAGTTGCCAGACCATTTAGTAATAAGCTTGGGTCCAACTCTATAAGCAGCTGCCAAACTGTTTTCATTGAAGCTGTGTGATTTTATGCTTTTCCTGTAGTGTATGAGATCCAATGACAGTGTTTTTCATCAGTATTTGGTGTGGTTGTTTAGTTTTTAATTTAATTATTCCCGTGGTTTGAAATGCTAGCTATTTTGAATTTTAATTCACGCTTCCCTGATGATTGGTTCCTTAGTGACTGTGTTGAGCTCCTTTTCCTGTGCTTATTGACTTTGCGTATGTTCTGTGGAAAATACCTGTGTCTTTATAAAGTTATTATTATTATTTTTTCCTGGTCCTGGGGATGGAACCCAAGACTTTGTCCATGCTAGGTAGGCGTTCTACCACTGAGCTATATCCCCAGTCTTTTTTAAAAATTATATTTTGAGTGTGCATATACGAATATGATGTAATGAAGCCCACTATTAAGTATAATTATAATGTACCAATAAAAATTTAAAAAGTAAAATTATATTTAGAGATAGGGTCTTGCTACGTTGCTCAGGCTGGCCTTGAACTTGTGACCCTTTTTCTCAGCTTCCCAAGTAGATGGCATCATAGGTGTGCACTACCATGCCCGTCTTTTGTATTTTTATTGAGTTGCTTTATTTTTGTTATTGATTCCTTTGTGGTCTTTATCTGGGTACAAGTCCTTTACGAAGTATTTGTCTTGGCAACACTCTCACTTGAGTGGTTTGCCTTTTCATTTTCTTAATTTTTAATTCTTGTTGAAATATAATATATAATCTGTAGAATGGACACTAAAGGTATGTGGTTTAGTAGTCTCTAGTGTGTTTATAAGGCTGTACAACTGTAACTGCAGTCTGATTCTATGATATCACTTTCATGATACCCAAAGTTACCTCATCCCTGGGCAGCTGCTGACCTGTTTTTGTCTGCACGCACTTGCCTGTGGTGGGTATTTCATAGGAGTGCAGTCATATAACATGTGGCCTTTGTGGATGGCTCCTTTCACTCAGCGTGGTGTTTCCAGGTTCTTCCACATTGTGGTGTGGGTCAGGCCTTCGTTTCTTATCCTGGCTGAATGATAGCCATGTTGTGGATAAACCATATTTGGTTCATCCATTCATAAGCTATGGATGTCTGGTTGCTTTGTTTTTTGGCTGTTTTGACCAATGCTGCTGTGAACATTCATGTACAAGTCTTGTAGGAACATATATTTTCAGTTCTCTTGAGTATATCCCTAGGAGTGAAATCGCTGGGTCATCATGTGGAAACTGCGTATTTAACTGCTAAACTCTTTTCCACAGTGGCTGCACCATTTTACATTCCTTCCTGCAGTACATGACAGTTCCAGTTTCTCCTCATCAACATTTGTTTTTATCTGCTTTTTGATTACAGTTATCTGAATGGACATGAGTGGTACCTCACTGTGGTTGTAGTTTGTATTTTTACAGCCTAACTGAGTGGATATTTCAATGGCTACATTTGACAGAGATGCCACCATTACAGAGTTAGTTTAAAAAAATAAACTAGCAGCCACAGCCACAAACCCCAGGGAAGGTACAGAGTTGATCTCCAGAGTTGCCACAAAAATTTCAGGACATCCAAAGAACCAAGAAAGTATAATTTGTATATAGAGAGGGGAAAACAGTGAGTAGAAATATAATATCAATGAAAAGAAAGTATAAAAAGAAACCAAGTACAAATTCTGTAGTTAAAATATATACAACCTGACATGAAAATTCCATAGACAAACTTAAAAGCAGATACAAGCCTCAGAGAGAAAGGAATTAGCAAATTAGAAGGTAGATGAGTTGAGATTATCCAGTATGAGGAACATAAAGAAAAAAATGAAGACTAGAGAAAAGATACCTTTGCTAGTTTGGTTCAGCACAGGATTGGAGGTGCTGTCCAAGGCCTTTGTGCAAAGTAAGACACTGGAAGACGGCTGGACTGGAAAGGAAGAAGGAAACTCCATTTGTAGATGACCTGAATTTACACACACACACACACACACACACACACACACACACACACACACACACACACACACGTTTTAACTAATAATTTGAGTAGAGTTGTAGGGTATAAGATTCTTTTTCCTTCTGTGGTACTAGGGATTGATTGAACCCAGAGGCATTTTACCACTGAGCCATATCCCCAGTCCTTTTAATTTTTTATTCTGAGACAGGGTATCACCAAATTGCTTAAGACCTTGCAAAATTGATAAGGCTGATCTTGAATTTGCAATCCTCCCGCCTCAGTCTCCCAGGTTGCTGGGATTACAATTATGTGCTCCTGCACCCAGCATATAAGATTTGTATTTTAAAATCAGTTGTATTTCTGTTCACTAGCAATGAACAGTCCACTAACAGTTGTTATCCTTGGAGATTTCTAAATTGCCTTTTTTGTTTTCTCTTTGGGTCCTGGGAATTGAACCCAGGGCCTCACAAATGCTAGGTAAGCGCTCTGCCACAGAGTTATATCCCCAACCCTTGTTCTTATTTTATTTTCTTGTTTTTTGGGAGAGGGTACTGGGGATTGAACTCAGGGGCATTTGACCACTGAGCCACATCCCCAGCCCTATATTGTATTTTATTTAGAGACAGGGTCTCACTGAGTTGTTTAGTGCCCTATTTGGTATTTTATTTAGAGATACGATCTCACTGAGTTGCTTAGTGCCCCACTGTTGCTGAGGCTGGCTTTGAACTCACGATCCTCCTGGCTCAACCTCCCAAATCTCGGGGATAATGGGTGTGCACCACCACACTCAGCTTTATTTTATTTTGAAACAAGCTATCAACTGAATTTCCTGGGATGACCTCAAACTTGTAATTCTCCTGCCTCAGCCTCTGGAAGTTTAGTATTACAGGTGTATAACTGCCCAGTCTCTTAATTCCCTTTTGATTTTTGTTTCAGAAGCCATTGGGATTTCCTCAGTAATTGTGTTGTTCATATTACATAGTCATATCAGGTATTTCACATTTGAAAATTATTATTACAAAGTTAACCAGACAGTAAGTATCTATTTAATCTATGGATAGTTTTTATTTGACTCTGATGATTGACTGAAAGCTCATTGTAAATGATAGACTAAGGTCTATCACATTATAGATGTGTTTCAAAATGAATATTAGATTTCCTGAAATGACCGTCTTTGAGGCTCTGGTGCACCTTGGGCCATTGAAGCTCTGCCTCAACCTGCACCTCCTGCTGGCTCAGAGACTGTGGGTGAGCAAGAGCCATTACAGGCCCTCCTGAGCATGTGCACAGCCTCAGTGTGTGTCTTTGGCCCCTAGGATTCCGGGAGCATACTGGAGCTTTTGCCATCTCCTGTGCACATCTCATTTCCCAACTTTTTCTTTTAAGCTTTTGTTGGTTTTTTTTTGTTTGTTTGTTTGTTTGTTTTTGGTACTGGGCAGTTATACACCTGTAACACTGAGCCACATCCCAGCCCTGTTTTTTTTTTAAATTTATTTTTTAGTTATAGGTGAACACAATATCTTTATTTTATATTTATGTGGTGCTGAGGATTGAACCCAGTGCCTCATGCATGTTAAGCGAGCGCTCTACCACTGAGCCACAACCCTAGCCCTGCCAGCCCTGTTTTGTATTTTATTTAGAGACAGGATCTTACTGAGTTGCTAAGTGCCTTGCCATTGCTGAGGCTGGCTTTGAACTTGCCATCCTCCCATCTCAGTCTCCTGAGTTGCTGGGATTACAGGCGTGTGCCACCACACCTGGCTTTATGTACTTTTTGTTTGCAACTGCTGTTGTTCATCACCTGCCGCCTCTCTCCCTTGTCTTGTCCCCTCTGTCCTCTGAGCTGGTAGCCCTACATTGAGTCCAGTGAGAGAAAATGAAGATGAGCTGTCAGTGGGGTCTCTCACAAGTTAGGGGCTGCTCTCCTTTGGGAATGATGTTCTAAGTGATGCCAATCCTGAGCCCTTGTCCTGGAAATGAGGGCTGTGGTTTTTCTAGGCTGCCTTGGGGATCTGGACTGGGTGCTGGGACTGGACTGAACTAGGATACCACGAAGCTGTGTTCTCAAAAAAAAAAAAAAAAAAAAAAAAAGAAGCTGTGTTCTCAGGCTTCAGCTGACTTTTTTGACTTTTTTGGTATTCCTTGAATTGCTGTAAGCCTTTGGTTAGTTTGCAGAGTTTTAAAAGGTTGGTTCTGTCAGTTTTCGTCATTTAAATTTTTTTAAAAAAATTTATTCTATGGAGGGGTGAATGATCATAATAAGCTCCTACTGTGAAATTTTTTTAAGGTCTTTAAAAACATTTATTTATTTATTTACTTACTTATTTATTTATTTATTTATTTATTAGTTGTAGTCAGACATAATACCTTTGTTTTATTTATTTATTTTTATGTGGTGCTGGGGATCAAACCTAGTGCCTCACATGTGCTAGGCGAGTGCTCTACCCCTGAGCCACCACCGCAGCTCTTAATTTATTTTTGAGATGGGGTCTTGCTGAGCTGCAGAGGTTTTCACTAAGTTGCTGAGTCTGGCTTTGAATTTGTGATCCTCCTGCCTCAGCTTCCTGTAACTGGGATTATAGGTGTGTGTCACTGCGCCTGGCAGTGGTTGGTGTTTTTTTTTTTCTTTCTTTTTTTTAAAAATTTTTATTATTGGTTGTTCAAAACATTACATAGTTCTTGACATATCATATTTCATACATTTGATTCAAGTAGATTATGAACTCCCGTTTTTACCCCTTATACAGATTGTAGAATCACATCGGTTACACATCCACTGTTTTACATATTGCCATACTAGTGTCTGATGTGTTCTGTTGCCTTTCCTATTCTCTACTATCCCCCCTCCCCTCCCCTCCCTTCCCATCTTCTCTCTCTCTACCCCATCTACTGTAATTCATTTCTCCCCCTTGTTTTTTTCCCTTTCCCCTCACTTCCTCTTATATGTAATTTTGTATAACAATGAGGGTCTCCTTCCATTTCCATGCAATTTCCCTTCTCTCTCCCTTTCCCTCCCACCTCTCGTCCCTGTTTAATATTAATCTTTTCCTCCTGCTCTTCCTCCCTGCTCTGTTCTTAGTTGTTCTCCTTATATCAAAGAAGACATTTGGCGTTTGTTTTTTAGGGATTGGCTAGCTTCACTTAGCATAATCTGCTCTAATGCCATCCATTTCCCTGCGTGGTTGGTGTTATTTGAGAAGTAAAAATATTTGATTTTGATAAAATCCAGTTTATTGTTGTTATTATTTTGTGATAGTGATTTCTGTGCTTTAGGGACTTAACTTTTCATGATTGCAAAGTTAATTTCTTATGTTTTCTTCTCAAAGCTTTACTTTTTCATCTTTTATACACAGTTTATGATCCATCTTATTTATGGCCCAAGGCTAGGGTAAGGCTCATTTCTTCTCTCCACTTTTATCAATTTTTGGCATTAGTTTTGAGAAGTTACTCCTTTTGAATAGCAGTGAGTATTTTTGTCACTATTGTCAGGTAAACCTGCTGTATGCGCTGGTCCCTTTCTGAAGCCTGTCTCATTGCAACAGTGTGTGTTTGTCTTTAGACCCCTCTGTTTCTGTCGAGGTTGCTGGAGCTTTAGCTATTTTGAAAGCTGCTGGTGTAAGACTCCTAATTTTTTCCCCCTTTAAGATTGTTCAACTGTTAGATTCCTTTGCTTTTCTGTGTACGTTTAGAAATAGGTCATTGATAGCTACAAAACATTGTTGCAGTTTTTATTAAATTCTTAGGCCAGTTTGGAGAGAATTGACATTGTAATCTTGATCCTTCCAATTTGTGGTTATGGTATACCTCTCTATTTGTTTCACTTTTCTCAGAAATCTTTTGTAATTTAAAATATAATGGTCTTACAATGATCTTGTGGGTTCTGCTTATCTGTTTATTTATAAGGTGTCAAATATTTTACTTATTAATTAATGAGGAAGCTAGTATGGTCTTAGGAGTGGTCCAAAGAGAATTATAGGTACTGCTTATTTATCATCAGATAGGGCGTGATGAAGCTAATTTATGAATATTTGCCAAACTGGGGTCACCGGTCCAATATCCTCAGGCCTATAATCATTTGCATTGTGCAATATAGAATTTACCAAATTGTAAAATAGCTTTTAAAGGTGATGAAAGTTAGAAATAACCATGTGCAAGTTAGACAAGAGACCAACTCATCTTTTTCCCTCCATATGAGTTTTTCACTTTGCCTGCTTCTGTGTGGTTATAAGTCTTGGGAAAGATTATTCTAGGTCACAAAAGAAGGCTGGTAGATAGGAAATGTAAGTCTAAATCTCAGTAGATCTGACCTTATTATTTATGTAGGTATACTAAGAATATTAATATAGCATATAGGCCTTTTATTTGGTTTTGAAAAATCCTAGGTCTGTGCAGTTGGTCAGTTGCCAAATTGACCTGTGGAAAGCTTTATAGGAATCTTGGCTTGGATTGTTAAAAGCCACTGTTTGGGCTCTCAAGGCTAGGGACCTTACCTCAGTTCAGCTGCCATTTCTGTACATTTGAGTGAATTACCCTGTTGGTTGTCTCCCAAATATCTGAAGGTTTCTGGTATTCCAGAATGTGCCCTTACCTCCTGTGAGGCTGGAACCCTGGAAGAAGGCACTGGGGCAGTTTTTCCTGGGGGGTAGTGGTGTCAAGGCTGTCTCAATGCAGCCATCTTGGACCCTCAGAAGCAGCCTGCTGTGCTTCCTTGAGCAAGTGTTGTTCTCAGTGGCACTCAAAGGAAGGCAGTGGTTCTTGTTCAAGCTGTCCAAATAGTCATGCTGCCACGGAAAGTGGGGGGCAGTGGGGGGACTTGGAAGGGCTCCTAAATTCTGGACTGTAAGTAAGGGTCAGATACCACTTAGAATGTCTCCCTTTATTTTTATCAAAGCTGAATTCACTAATTCGTTGTAGGTTAAAAAGCTTTAGAAGAAAGCATAATTGCTCCCTTATGTATCCAGAAAATAGAACATAAAACCAACATCCACAAATGACCTCAATAAAATTTCCCTCTTTAGTTCATTCAGTTCTGTATAATTAATTCTTACTCGGTTACATCTTGGGTTAACAGTCTCCTAAAACCGTGTGCTTCTGGACTAAAAAGAGCTCAGAAGTCTTATCTCAGTTTGCTGATGTGTCTGGAAATAGTCTAGTGTTGCTTCTGCAGCCTGTGCCCTGTGTCACTTGTCCGAGGCCTGTGGTATCCCTTGCCTGAATGAGCCTCTGCATGTGCCCTTCTCTGTTGAGCATGGGAGCCCTGGTCTGCTGTTAACACCGAACTTCCAGGCAAGTGTTGTTAGAGTGAAGCAGAAGATGTCCAGAGATGATAGACTTACTGCCAATGGTAATTTATTACCGATAGTTTTCAAATGTGAAATGTCTGATATGGTTTTATAATAATAATAATACGAGTGACGAGGAAATTGAGTTGTTTCTGTGGCATCCAAAACAAAGATAAAAAAAGGCAATTAAAAAATTAGACATAATATCACTAAGGATACTGATTAAGCCTGTTTCAAAGAAGTTCATGGTTGTTAATGTCTGATTCATCAAAATGGATGAACATAATTTTTGTAGTGAAAACAGTCTTGAGGTACAACAAACACAGAATACTGAGACAAAAATTCCAGGAACATGTGAAAGGCTATCAAACGAGGAGATTCAGCAAGCTGGGGGAGTCCCCAGCTCCCCTACCCCACTTTTTTTCATGGAACATCAGAGCCTCATCTGAAAGGCTGCCCTCCTTGACCCCCAGCCTATATGATGCTAGATTCTGATTAAAGGAAGATAATAGCTTAAATTGCACCTTTACCTTTGAGCTTGTGGTCTTTGACATGGAAAAACTTAACTGGATTATTTCCTGAGAATTTTGCTTAGTGCTTTCCCTGAGATTCAAATGGATCCCCAGATGTGAAGGTAATCACGGACCTCTGGGACTCCCAGCTGAAGTGCTATTCTGGAATATGCACTGATAACATTTTGCCTGTGTCAGTCCAGCCTTGAGAAGGCTGATGTCTCTTCTGATCTTATGACTCTTGTAACACCACTCACTTAGCAATCGTTTTTCTCATATCTTCTTATGAAGAGATCTTGCATACCTTTCAGTAAATTTAACCCTAAGTATTTTGCATTGCGAATGCTATTTTGAATAGAAGTTTATAAATGTTGCTTTAGGATATTAACTGCTAATAGATGAGAAACGATTTTTTAAAAATAATTTCTATGAAAGCAATAGTGATGTTTGCAGATATAGACAATTTTGCATCTTTTTGATCTTTATGCCTTTTGTTTTCTTTCTTTCTTTTTTTTCCCCCTTCTTCATGGTGCTGGAGATTAAACCCAGGGCCTCATGCATGCTGGACTGGTGATCTACCACTGAGCTGTATCCCCAGCCCTGTTTCCCTGTTCTTAATGTAACCCACTGTTCAGGACATACCAGCATTAGGCTGAGTGGTAGTGGTTCTTGGTGGTGAACTTGGTGGGTGCGTTCCCTGCTTCACTGTTGTATGTTTTATGGATCCTTTTTTTTTTTAAATATAGAAAATTTTAAAAAGACAATAGATATTTTTAAAGTTAAGAAAATAAGAATGACAGAATGACCTGTCTAGGCTGGGGTTGTGGCAGGCACACTGGTAGACCACTTGCCTTGCATGTGTGAGGCACTGGGTTTGATCCTCAGCACCACATAAAAACAAATAAAACAAAATAAAGGTATTGTGCCCATCTACAACCCCCCCCAAAAAAGAATGGTCTGCCATTCCAACATATAGGAAATCTTCCATAACAACTTAAAATACAATAGTGTGCTGTCAGATTTTTTCCCCCCTAGGACCAATTAAAAAAAAACATTATAGGAAGGTATAATATAGAAGTAGATATTTCTTAATCTAACTTCCAGGTCTGCTGGACAAAAGTAACCTGCTTTAATGGTTCCTTTGACTTCCTGACTTCATGTTTAACTGAGATTTTAATGTGTACATCTGGATTGCCAGATGTAATGGCCATCCACTTTTCTGTCCGGATACTGGCCATTGTGTCTTCTCTTTATCGTAATAATTATCTCTAGACATTGTCAGCTTTACTAGATTTTTTTTAAACAACTGAATTTTGACTTTGTGAATGCTCTCCATTGTATTTTTAAAATTTCCTTTGGTTTTAACCTGTGTTTCCTCTGCTTGGGTTATTTTGTATACTTTTTAGGTAATTGTGGGATTCATTGAGAACTGGAAGGACCAGAGCCTTGGAAGAAGGAATGATCTAGCCCCTGTTTCATGAATTCCTCAGCTTTGTCAGGTTCAGGTTCAGGTTCAGTGTGGGCCCTTCCTTGGGTGGTCTTCACATAAGCCTAAGGAATAGGCTTACTGGTGTTAGAAATACCAAGGTGCTGCAAGAAGTTTAACATGTGCTCGGGGGTGGTTAAGGCGACTTTACTTCTGCCAGAAGGGCATGCCACTGAAGCTGGCTAGCAAGTACACTTGGATAGGCAGTCTGCCTGCTTGTATCTTTGATGCAGTGTTCCCCCTTGCCCTATCAGGAGGAGCTCGAGGTTACAATCTCTGTACTTGACTAATTTTAAAATTAGGGTGGGCAAAGGAAAGGGCTGTAGATAAAAATGGCTACAGTTGGATATTTACATCCTAGTTATGGCTAAATACTATGTTCTGAAAATGGATCATTGAACTTTCTCCTACTGGTACAATGTGAAATTGTGCTGTCAGATTTTTTTTTCCCCTAGGACCAATTTGGGGGGCAGAGAAGGGTATGGGAGAAACTAAGGTAAACATGGTGGATTGGATATACACATCTGTTTCTCATCTTCCTGAAACCTAATCCACAACAGTAAAGAGAGTTTGTTGTAAAAGGCAAAAGCTCAGTTGGGCATGGTAGCACATGCCTGTAATCCCAGTGACTTGGGAGGCTGAGGCAGGAGAATACAAGTTCAAGGCCAGCCTGAGAAACAGTGAGATACTATCTCAATATAAAGACAAAAGGACTAGGAATGTAACTCAGCACCCCTGAGTTCAATCCCCTGTACCCCAAAACAAATAAGAGCAAAATCTCATGTGAATAGGGAAAAAGAAAAGAAAGCAACAGTGTCTGTCCTTTGGAAGGTAGAATATGTATTAGAAGAGTTGGCAATGGACTTGAGAAAACCAAGTGCTAATTTGGGGGAGGTGAGAGCCAACTTGATTTATGCCGCTGAATTTTCCCACAGCTCAGGAGCTGCAGCATCCCACCCCTCCAGACCACAACGATGAATAAGAATGATTTGTGACAGACTTGGTCAGCTGAAAGGTAGGCAGTGCCCCAGGGCTCTCACCAGCTCAGTGCCCTGGCCAGGCTACTCTGCCCAGCCCAATGAAGACTGGAAGGTCCTGGGCAGAGGGTGATGCTGCTGTCCCTGTGACAGTGCTCTTGAGGGTGGCCTGCTTCCTGGAGGTTGGGGGAGGAGGCGAACTGCATGTGACTGATGCTTAGGTACCAGCCCTTGTCCTGCTTGGTCCAGAGCCTTGGGAGATAGATTCTTGTCCACTGAGCAAGAGATTAGACAACTTGGCCATGTCAAGAAGGAGTACGCAGTGGTGCTGAGACCTCTCAGCTCTCATGTGGGGAACTCTGCTGGATCCGTGCCTGGAGAGGTGCGCCCAGGTAAAGGAACTTAGAGGAAATGGAAATTACGCAAGGACAAAGCTTGAAGGAAAAAACCTTTTGTAAATATCCCCCGAGAAATAAAAGAAGGTATTTTAACAGGCAAAGAATTCTCTGAAAGAAGAACATTAGGTGAACCAGGAGAGCCCTGGGAAATCAACACTGAACAGATGTGGGAAGAAAATCAACGTACGTGTTGGGAAGCTGAGGAAATTTCCCAGAAAGAAAAGCAAAAGGATGAAGTGAGAAAAACAGAAGGTGAGGGTCGATCCAGGTGGACCACGTTCAGATAGTACAGCAGAGAAATGGGAAGCACTTGACCTTGGAACAGTTCCAATATTCCCCAATATTCCCTAGAACTCAGGGCTGAAGACTGAAGGGGCCTGTCAGTGGATGAGAGTCGGCAATGCAGGCCATCACCAAGACACGTGTTGTGAGGCTGTGACTGCTGGGCAAAGCCCCTCTGCTGAGTTCTCAGAGGATGAGAGTAGAACACAGATTTATCTGGAGTCAGCATGGGCTTCACCCTGTCAGCAGCATCTGAGTCTAGTAGATACTAGAGCAATGTCTTTAGGAGCTTGTAGGAAAAGAATTTTCATCTTTTTTTTTTTAAGCAATGTGGTTTTGCTAAGTTGCCCAGGTTGTCCTTGAACTTGAGACCCTTTTGTCTGGGCCTCTCCAGTGCTGGGACTATGGACGCATGCCACAGTGCCTGGCACTCAACCTAGATTAACAGTCAGTAGGAGAGCAGATTTATAAAGTCTCAAAAAAGTATCTCCCTCATATCCTTTTCCAGAAAGCTCCTATTGGAAGAGTGAGTAGCTGGTGAAGAGGAAGGGCTTGCATGCAGGGGACAGGACCTTCCTAACCATGGGAGTAAGAACCTGAGATGCTGCCCATGCCCCTGGCAGAGGGTCTTCAGTCCTCCTTGGGGCAGCTTGAGGCTGAAACCGATAGACAACCTGGCATCTCTGACATCTTGGGAGCAGATTTGATAGTTCACAGAGCTCAGGGGGGCATTGGTAGTAACTACACAGACCAACACATGAAAAACCTTCATTAGTTTTGGAGAAGACACAAAGTAATGCAGGAAGTGGAAATAATCACACTTTGCTACATGGCCTCTGTGCAAGTGGATTGATTCTAGAACCAGACAAGAAATCTCCAGTCTTGGGGTTTAGCTGTGTCATTGACAACAGTGATTGGGGGGGGTGTTCCCATGGTTTGAGGACAGTGGTGAGGAGCAAGAGCTAAGTCCTGTTCATCCTGGGAAGTTGGAGGTGATGCTTCAAGAAAGCTGCAGTGCAGTCTGAGAGGAGAAGTCATTCCCAGTGGGCTTGGCTTAGGGGACTCCAGTGTGTGCTGCGAGGGCAGGGAACTGGTACAGGAGATACAGGGCAGCAGGGGCTACTGTTCTCTGATAGACCTAGTAGGCTGACTCTTTACTGTGTCACTTGGGTAGAAATGTCTCTACAAATGGGAGGAAAGGAGAGTCTACTGCCAGTGTTGGGGTGCCAGCAGGGGCTGCTATTGCAGCCAGAGGTGTACATTTAGGTGTCTGCTCTCCTGGGTCCTCCTGTGTGCACAGACTATTGAACAAGTGTTTCTGTGAGTTGCCTGGTACTGCAGCCTGTGTCCCTCTGACCTGGCCCTGCAGGGCCATGAGGGTCAAATGCAGCATAGTGAGCAACTGCAGGTGCCTGTCAATGCCCTTAGCTTGGTGGTGCCAACTTAGTCCTCCCTGCTACCCGTGAAGGTAGGCTTTGCTGATGTCAGACTCAGAAAGCAAATGCAGCAAAGAGAATTTGCAGCCATCCTAAGGATACAGCTTACCACGCCAAGGTTGAGGCTGGGTCCTGAATGCACTGCCCACCAGGGTCAAGGAACTGTGCCTTTAGTTTGTAGTTGTCATGTGGGGAATGACAGCCATCTCAGGCTGTGTGAATTAACAAGACAATTCTTGTGAGGTTTGGGTACCTGGTGCTGAGTGGTGCTGAGTAAATGGAATCAAGCAAAATACCTCATGTGGCCTTTTTTTGCTTTTGTGTCTTGAGGAGACAAAGAGCTTCCTGAGAACTCCTGGCCTTGAGCTGTGCAGTGCAGTAAGCAGATGATTCTGACTCAGCATTGCTGGAAAGTCTGCAGGATGCTGCCCTTCACAGCCTTCTTGAGGCCTAAGTTATTTGTTTTCTAGAACATCTGATGCTGGGGAGACAACTACATGAAGCCAGGCCCACAAATTTACCATGATTCACTCTCAGGGTAAGCAGGTGGGCAGCTGGGTTCAGGCATGTTGCACCCTCACGCACCTGTTCACCTGGGACATACGAGATATCCCTTCTCCCTCTGCAGCCCCCACCTCTGAGCCCAAGTAGTGTGATGTTCACACCCCATTGCTTTCCACCTTTTGTTAACCCGAGGCCTCCAGGTAACTGGAGAGAAGCAGATCAGGACCTCTGAAGCCTCCTCTGGCCTCTTCTACCCGTCCTTCACTATCCCATGAAGCTGGGATGGTTTTGTAGGACCTTGGTAAGGGTTGTTTCTGCTTCACAGGTTAGTGGGTTGGTGAGAGCAGCCTTCACAGTTAGGTCATACTCTGCCTCAGTAGCCACCAATGATGTGCCACCCAGAGACTCGGCTGTCTCATCTATTCAGCAGCCATGGGACCCCTGTCCTTCCTGCTTGAGGGTTGTATGAGGCACTATGTGGCCGGTGGTGTTTGTAACATGCCAGTAACTGAGAACTCTAAGGATGTGCTTTGGGATTTAGTTGAGTTTCAGACCCTGGAGGTACCTAGAGGTGCCTTGGACCCTACACCCTGTAGGTTTCCACAGGAGTTGGGAGCTGCCCAGTGGTTTTCTGTGTCCTGAAAAAAATATCTGTCTTGCTTTCATCTGCCTTATATTTGGCAGTTCCCCTTGGATTTGAGGAAAGCAGTGCCTGTTTTCTTTGAAAAAGGCCAGTTTGATATACAAAGGGCACTGCCGCAGGGGTGCCCCTGGGTGAGTTCCATGACTGTGCTCACTCGGCCCAGGCTCAGCATGGAGAGTGGCTGCAGTGGATCTAAGAACCCAGGTTCCGTTGACTTGTCTGCTGCATTTCCTCTGGTCTCACACTGTGTGTGGCATGTGCCCTTTACAGTGTGATGGGTGGGTTCTGTTCTTTCACTGGAGCCCTTGGAAGTGCCACAGCAGTGGAGCCCAGACCAGGCAAACCTGGTAACTGCTCACTTCAGCTGCAGTGCCTTTCTGCCATGTTCATGTGTCATTGAAGCATTTCCCCCTGTAACCAGGAGGTGCTCTTGGGGGCAAAGTGACCACATGTGTGCATGCGCATGCGCATGTGTCTGCACTTTGGTTCCAGTGTCCTGGAAGGCAGACTGGCCTTTTGGCTTTCTGCTTAGGAGCCTGGTTTGCTCTTGCTGTTGCCTCTTGGCTGCGTGGGCCCAGGCTGGTTGTCAAAGCTCATCTGTACAATGGGGACAGAGAGAGCTCTGGCCTCAGGAGGCCCAGTGAATGTCCTACTTGCTGTTTCTTTTCAAGTGAGTGTTGGGATTCTTAGAGTCTTCTCTGTAGTTTTCTTTTCCCCTGAAAGTACAGCAGCGAGCTACATGGGGTCCCATGGAGGCACCGTTGAGTTCTGCCTGTCTTGGCAAATTATCTGTCTTCCAACAGTGATCTTGGAAATGCTGAAAAAAGGAAGCTGTTCTGCTGTTGAGCGCCTGTGTGACTGTCTGCCATGGCCACGGGCAGCCGTTCTCCTGTGGTCTCTGCTGGGGCTTGGCTCCATTGCTGTGCCCAGCCAGTTCCCTGGTCTTGTACCTGATCCCCCTCCTCTGTCTGCCTATCACCCGGTTGATTCTGTCCCTTCAACTTCTCTCAGGTCACTGCTCCTGGCCCTCCCCTAGTGCTGTCACACCATTTATAAACCCTTCTCAGTGCAGAGCCCACCTGGTAATTCCTATCTCCCTCTGGGACTTGCAGCTCTCTCGGCACTCCAGCACCGAGGGGCCTTGAGGAGAAGCACTGGACCTGCAGTTCTGTGCAGAGCCATTTCGTGGTCCTCACTCATCCTGCAGTGAAGTTCTCATTTCATAGCCTCGCTGCCCGCACCTGCCCTCTTCTCCATTGCTGGGTGTTTGGGTTGTTTTCTTTTCCCTGCTACTAGTAGCACTTGGGTGAACCTGGGTGCTCATCTCCTTTTACAAAACCTCCAGAATATGGCCGCAGAGGTGAGCAGTCTAAGCATCTATCCATTTAGAATCAAATCTGGAATTCTGACTGCAGCCCCCCCATGTGCTCTGTGCCCTCTGCCTCTCCCTGCCCCAGGCCTGCTGTCTAAGCCTTCCCAGGGTCCCCCTTTTGTGGCTCTGCCTCAGGACTTTGGTCTCGCTACACCTTCTGCCTGGAGTCTTGTTCTCTCGCATCATTCATATAATCAGAGGGAACAGAGTCTTAGGCAGCTTTTGTTTTTGGAGAGAATCACAAATCAGGATGTGGCATCCTAGTTCATTACTCTCATTTAAAGATGCATAAACCAAAGTTCAGGAAGGTTAAGTAAGTAGCCCAGGGCCACACAGCAAGCTCAGGGCCAGCCTGCAATCACAGTTAAGCTCTGCCTGTATGTGGCTTTTGCTTTTCCACAGTTCTGAGACCTTTTCTCTCCTTTTATTACTCAGTGAGTTCAAAGAGAGCATCTCGCTAATGATGGCTTCATTCTGAGTTTCTGTATCCGGTAAAGTCCTTTGTTCACACATTGCTTTGATTGTTTCCCCAGCAGCCAGATTGACTTGATTTTTAACTCACTGTTCTCCCTGATCTCCTGCCTCTCCCTGAAAGAAATCCTCAGAGGTAGAATAGTTGGGCCTCAGGTATTCGAGGAAGGCTTTCCTAATGCTTAATGTTAAAGGCACGGTGAGAGTGGGACTGTCAGGAACCATGCGCTGGGATCTCTGAAGTCACAGTGTGATTGGTGTCCCCAACTGGCTCCCAAGCTTACTTCCAACCACAGTTGTATTGCCCAGAGTGAATCACCACTGTATGGGGCGTCTTGTTTCACTTTGCACCTTGGATACTGCTGTCGGTAGTAGATGGGCTCCTATTCTGAGCTCTTGTGGCTTACCTTGGCACTTCAGCCCCACAAGCTGAGCTTGCCCCTGATGTGGAGGGAGGGTTCTGCTGTTCTACTGACCCTTGTCTCCAGCAGCTCTGGCCATTTCTGTGCGGGTACTTTGTGCAGCACTGCTCAGGTAGGTGTCAAGGATGTTCTCCAGGGCCACGTTGTGGGGATCCTCGGCTCAGGTGAAGGGAGAATCTGATCTTCTGCCCAGACCTTTCTCCCAGCCTTGCTGCACTGGCCGCATAGCAGTGTGTTGACACTGTGTAGTCTCAGGCCACCAGTGCTGTCCTGGAAGCCCAGCCTGCTGTGGGCAGTTGCGCAAGGCCTCTGTCCCTGCTCCTGTTCTGAGCTCCTCGCTGAAATTGTGTTTGGGGCTGTTATCCAGCTGCTATCTGAATGTTTAAAGCATTCAGAGGATCAACTTTTCCAAAGAGTGAGGGAAGTGGGAGAGAAATTACAGCATTTGTTTGAGAGGTTCTAAGAGCTTTTTTTAGCACAAACAGTTCAAAGCACGCCTCTTGTTAATCAGAGGAGTGTTCCAGCATCCCTGCGGTGGTCACACTGGCTTAATTGGGACCCAGGCTGCTTTGAAGTCCTTTTAATCTTTCCTGAGCCGGGAGAAAGAATTCGAAGGCAGCAACTATAAATTTGAAATTTCTTCATTTTATTTACATGTGTCTGGGGACCCACGAGGCTCGTTTGCCTGAAGCAGTTAAGCCGCATTGCTGGCTTTGGACAGCTGATGAGATCTGGACCTCACGAGGCAGGGGGTGGGAGGCCAGTACCTAGCAGAGGAGCTGCAAAACCACAGCTGAGTGAGGACACAGTTGCAGGGTCCCCCTTCCTGCTCCGTCTTGTCGCTGTGCGCCTCTCTGTGGTCCCCAGAGTCACTCTGTCTTGCCCTGCCTCCAACAGCCAGCCCTAGTCTGCTGCACCTCCTCAGGGTTGGGAGTTTGCCACCTCACAGAGCCCTTATCTCCACCCCGTTCCATCCTGCAGAGCTGAAATCCACACATTTGTAATTTTGTGCCAAGGCTAAAGGTGTTGGTTCATTGTGAAGTCACCTGGGTACAGAATTTGCTCTTCCCAAGGTCATGTGCCCACTCCATGTTGCCGCCCGCTGCTCATGGTCTAGTTCTTCCAGCTCCACAGAGGTGGCATCCAGGTGGTGGGGTGGAGGGAGGTGGACCCAATGGTGGCAGCACTCTCCTGGCTTTTCCAGGCAGTGTCACTCCTGAGCCATCTGAGTTGATGGTTTCTCAGTCAGACCTGAGTCTGTAGCATTCCCTGAGCCTGCCAGTGTGGCGCTGCACGTTTGCATACTGTGAACCACACAGGTGTGGGTGTGGCTCTCTGAGTGTGTGCAGTTCCCCTTGAGACAACACATTTTCTCTCTCCAAGAAGTTCTTTGGGTGGAATTCTCCTGTCACCCTGCAGCTACAACTCAATTTCACTTGACCTGGAGCCTCTGAAAATTCTTCCCCCTGAGCTTGCACTGCTCACTTCTGTGTTGCTTAGTCTGTGGAAGGTGTTACCTTTTCAGACATGGTTCCTGACCACCTGTGAGGATTGCACACCTCACTCTTGTTACCTGTCCTCTTCCCCCGCTGGTCTTCCTTGGGAATGTAGTGCACATTGGGTTCGTCACAGTGACTGCCTGCCTGCCTCAACAGGTGGGAAGTCTCCAGGTCTTTGTATGTGTGTCAGAGAGTTCTTCAGGGCTTGGGACTAGACCACCATGTGGCAGTGCTCGCTGGATTTGTTGAGTGAGATTGCCTCAGATGCAGGATGCCCAAGTCTGTCCATAGGTGCTGCTGGTGAATCAGGGTTGTCCTTCCCATTATATTCTAAGAGTTGATTCTCCCCGCCCTCTGGCCCCCCTGCAGGGGTTTTACTTCTCTCTTACAGTCTACCTGTTCTTTCTACTTCTCTGTGAGGTTTTAGACTCTGGTTCTGTCATCAAACAGATTTACTCTCTCTGTTTTGTTATTAGAACCAATAAACCTGTCATCTATCAGTGCCCAAGCAACTGGTAGAGGTTTGTAGGGGTGGTGTTGGACACTGTCTGAGAGACAGAGATCATCACAAAGGCTCACAGAGGGCTGGATGTCCCTAATTCGGTAGTCAGGTTGGGAGACATGATCCTATTTCACGGACTAGGAAGCTGGGGCTGAGATGGGAATTGAACTTGAGCCTGGCTGACTCCAGGGCATAGTCTCACTGCTAAGCCTGGCTCTCTTTTGACATCCATTTTCCAGAGGAGGGGTTGAGACTTGGAGAGGTCTGCTGATTGGTTGGAGGCCATGTAGTTGATAGCCAGTGGAGTTAGACTTTGAGCACTGGCCTGGTTTCTGAATCTAAGATGTTAGCTCTGTTCCACCGCCCTCCCCCTTTTTTTTAATGCTTCTGAGGTTTGTGGAGTCTGTTTTTTGAAAACGAGTGTAATCTGTGTGTGTGTTGTTCTCTATATGATTCCTGTGGTCCAGATGCTGCAGTATGGGGCAGGTGTGTGTGGGTGGCAGAGTTGTAGCTCTGGACACATGGCTGACACATGGCTCTCACCAATATACTCTGTTCTCAATTCTGGAAAATTCAGATAGATCCTGCAGCACCATAATTCTCATACCAGTGAGCCATTCTTAATTTTTCTTTTTCTTTTGTGTTTTTTGGTACTAAGGATTGAACTTGGGCAGTCAACCATTGAGCCACATCTCCAGCCCTATTTTGTATTTTATTTAGAGACAGGGTCTTGCTGAGTTGCTTAGAACCTTGCTTTTGCTGAGGCTGGGTTTGAGCTCATGATCCTCCTGCCTCAGCCTCCCAAGCTGCTGGAATTACAGGTGTATGCCACTGTGCTTGGCCCCATTCTTAACTTTTTAAAAGTTTGTAATGTATTTCATATGGAAAAGTCTGTCTTCAAAGGCCCCAGGTAGTCATCTATGTGCCTACACTCAAGCTAGGGGCAAGAGGTGTGGCCTCCACCCACCACCACACTGGCATCTGTTTTAGGGTGGCCATTGCTATTGTCATTACATACTTTGTGAAGGCTGCTTCAGTGTAACAGAAGTCTTATTTCTTTGAATTTGAAGGTGGATCCTTTGCAAAGTCTTAAAGACAAATTCTTGAAACATTGATGTTGAATCAGACAAATTGACTATGAAAGACTAAGAGGAAAAGTTGTAAAATCTAGGAAGACTATAGGTGTCCACTTCAAAGGAACCAACCTAAAAGTCATGAGTTACTTGTTGTGTGTGTGCTTTATGCAAAAATATAAGGTAAAGCTCTAGTTGACCTGTATTTGAAGAAGACATTTGTAGCATAGGGAATACTTGTGTATTTTTATGTTTTAAGTTAAGATGTTTGAAACACATGTATCATTCCATTCCCCTCTTAACCAAGCACCTTTTGGGATCAGTTGCCAGGCTTAATTATTTTAGGTAGGAGGCCTTTCACTAATACATCATTGTCCTGTTTATGGTATTACCTATACACAGCTGAACATTTTTAAGAAATGATATCATTGTTTTGTTGTAAATGGTCATAGTTAGATTTCTATGCATTAATTTGCTGTGGGAATAATTTGTTTTCTTTTTACAAAATTTTCATTTAGCACCTGATTCTGCAGTACAAGATTACAGTGCTGAGCTTTGAGAAATTATTTATTGAATAGCTTTTATATGTTTCCTTAGCACAAAATATTTTATACATTTTAAAGGTATCTAGAGGTAAATCTCTCAGGCCATTCTTGGCCTCTTCTGCTGGAAGCCATTGTTATTTCTTCTTCATCCTCGAGTATAATTCAGTTACAACAATGTGTATTTTTTCTTTCATACAAATGACAGCATAGAACACTTACATTCTGTTTTTTTGTGTTTTTATTTAGCAGTGCATTTTGGAGATCTTTCATTTTAATATGTAGAAAGATTCTGCATTCTTTTGATTTTACACAGATACTGTTGTATGGGTGGGTGAAGTTTATTTAATCAGTAACCCTGGACTTAGAATCCAGTGGTCTGAGTTCTCACTTCTCAGAGCTGAGCTGCATGGTATTGCTCTGGAAAGGTATCATGATTTTTCCTTCATTTCACATACGTTTCTGGAAGCCTGTGATTGCGCCAGTGAAAAAAAACAAACAAAATGTAAACTGTCTCTTCTTTTAGGGAGCTTTCATTGTAATTGAGAGACAATGATGATAACCTGACAGGCAGAGTGGGTATCTGATGGTAGTGGGCTGCGGAAGGGATTCAGGGAGAAGCTGGGGGGTGGGGTCCACAGTTTCAGATAGGATGCTTGGCAGATCCAGCTGAAAACTTGGTGTCCTGTGACCTAGAGGTGGATGAAGGAGTGGGGTGTGTGGGTATCTAGGGGAAAGTATTCTGGAAAAGGGACATGAAGGTCCTGAGGCCGAGTGTGACTGTGCTGTTGGCTTTGGAAGGCAGCAAGTCTGAGAAGCAGCAGCTTGCTGCTCCCTCCTTCTCAGATAGTTGATGTGATTTTGTTTCCATTTGAAAATCCTTTTGAGGTGTGAGGGAGGGCCTTCCAGCCTTTGTTGCTGGGGGCCTTTGATCTTGGATGGGCCTGGAGGGAGGCATGGCAGGCCACTGTGCCTGAGAGAGCAACCAGCTCTGAACCGTCCACAGGGCTGGAGTGACCTTCTGTGCTGGAGGGAAATGGGTGCTCTGGAAGATTTGTCAGTGGCCTTGTCTATCAAGGCCTGGATGTTACAGAGCAACCCTGTACTCAAAGGGTGAGGTGGGCTAATGCCCTTTGTTGAGTCTCCTGAAGTCTGGGTAGCTATGACCTCAACACCAGACTGGGACCTCCTACTCAGGGAGGCAGTGACCACAGCCCCTGCAGGTGGCTCTGCCAGAGATGGCCCAGGGTGAAGCCACTGCACTGCTTAGAGTTAGTCTTCCTCCTCAGGAAAGCAGTAGTTCCTCTCCTCAGTCCTGGGCACCCCATATCAGCCACATCAATGTCAGATCGGGGTGACCTGCATCCCTTTTCCCAAGCAGTTATGTTATATTATTGAGAAAAGTCTGGGCTGCCTGCAGGGGTTCGCAGCCCTCAGTTCTTGCCATTTCCTTGATTTTTAGCAAAAGTATTTGCTGTCTAATATTTTCCGTTCATTCCTGTTTTGGCATCCTTTTTGCAAAAACAAAAAGCCTATCTTGTTTGTGTTGTGTTCCCTCCTTTCTGTTTGGGCCCTGGCTGAAGCCCAGCCCCAGCAATATGGTGGTTATGCCCTGCGGGTTCCTATTTTTTGGAAAAAATATATAATAATAACACCTCGGGAGAAAGCTCAAGGCTTCTCATTTGGTTTTGTGGCTGTTGGTGCTTGATTCACTTTAGG
The DNA here is from genome assembly GCF_052094955.1 of Ictidomys tridecemlineatus. Lineage (NCBI taxonomy): Eukaryota > Metazoa > Chordata > Mammalia > Rodentia > Sciuridae > Ictidomys > Ictidomys tridecemlineatus. The sequence continues at coordinate 17,210,092 of NC_135494.1, forward strand.
CTTCGGTATCCTTTGGATCTGGTGTCTATCAGACTTGGGGGAACTGGCACTTAGGCTTCCAAAAGTGCTGTGGCATCTGCTATAGGACCCCAAAATAGCTGTGGCTGCAACTGCCTTTGCCTCAGGGGTAGAGCAGTGGGCATGATCCCCCAGCCCTCTTCTATTCTGCACACAGCTGAGTTTGCGTCAAAATTCAGCTGCAGATGGAACAAAAAGACTTTTTCCCTGAAAGCCCCCGTTAGGATGTGAAAGGCTTCGCAGCTGAAACTAGAGTTTTCCGCAGCAGGTGTCACAGCCTGGGCTGCAGTTGGAACTGTCACTTTCTTGTCATCTCTGTGTCGGAGGCTCCCGAGGCCTCAAATGCCTCCCACTTTGTAGTTGTGAAGTGCAAGTTTCAGAATGGACTGTCGGTGTTATTTTTAGGCCATAATGGCACTTGGCGTGACTCCTTCTAGTTACAAGCACTTAGCTAATCCCTGGAGCGCCCTGGGTAAGCATCTCTGAGTAGCTTTAACCACACACAGGTCAGGAGGCTTCCGGAAAATAAACACTCTTCCTGCCAGTTGGAGGTGTGTGGGCCCCTGGTCTTTGGTTTGAGATGCATGACGGCTGTGACTGTGCAGAAATCCTCCATGATCCACAGCTCAATGTGGACTCACCTCCTTACGTGGAGCTCAGGACAGGCGACAGAAGGCCAAGTTCTTCGCTCTCTTCTCCCAGCCCTGAGCTTGTTCTGAATCCAGGGCTTCTCGTGGTTTGTCTCCCTTCTTTTCTGTGTGCCCTTTTCTCTGCGCCCCTGTCTGGGCTTCTGCTGGGCTGAGCAGTGTGCACTTGGCACCCCCTATCGGCCAGGCTCCCTGCTCCCCAGCCTGGGAGCTTCTGGCATCTTTCCTCACCTTCTGAGCCTGCTGTGGCTTTTCCTTCGTTTTTTGTTTGTACTCATACGTGTAGTACATGAATTCTCATTGTAAGCAGTTCACAGAGGCGCATGAAGTTAAAGACCCCTCAGCCTCGATCACTAGGCCCTGCTTGACATGGAAGTAAACTCCAGATAAACTTGGGGTGAAGCTCTCTAAGGGTGTTCCATACATCTTACTTATTTTCTGTGTACTTAGAAACATGAAGTTGTGCTTGTGGATTGGGTGTCTAGATGGAGTCACGCTGGGCCTGAGCCATTTCCTGAGTGTCTGTGCTACTGGCCCACTTGGGTGTGTCTTCTGCCGGAGCAGCCTCTCAATGTGGCTGGGCTGCTGTGACAAATTCACAGATGGGGCTCGGAGCAGGAGTTTATTCCTGTTGTTCTGGAGGCTGGTGTTCCGCCTCTGGTGAGGGCCCTTCCCACCTTGCAGATTGCTGCCTGTGCTGTGTCCTTGCATGGCCAGGAGAGAGAGACTGAGCAGTCTCTTGGTGTGTCTATCAGGATGCTGACCCCAGTGTGAGGCCCTCACTGTTCTGACCTCACCTAACCCTTATCACCTCCCCAAGGTCCCATCTCCAAATCCCATCCTGTGGGAATAGGGCTTCTGCATAGGAACTTCAGGAGGACAGAGTTCAGTCCTGAGTGTCTAAACCATGGTGAGGGTGGCTTACTTGTACCTTGCACTGCTAGGGCCCTGCCCATGGGGACCCCAGATACTCTGTGGCCCAGGGTGAGTGTCTCCCCCTATATAGTGTCTTCAGTGTTGGCCTGAGAAATGGCAGTAAGAAAGGCCACTGCTGTGGAGGGTGGCCAGCAGCACTCTCCTTGTAGCTTGTTGCAGGTTCTTCCTTGCATGGACAGCTGCTTTGCTGTAGCCAGAGTAATGGCCTCCATGATCCCTGCAGGGGCTCTTCATATCCACTTAGTGAGGTGGAGGGACACTTTGGGGGACAGAGCCATGGGTTGGCTCATACCACATGGCCCCATAAGCCCTGTGCTTGCTGTGGTGGGTGGAGAGGAAAGCAAGATGTGTCCTTGGCCTTGGGCTTGTGTGCCACCTACCATGCCATGTTGGGAGCTCTTGCTGTGCACTCCACATGTGTGTCATGCTACTCGTAAAGCTACCAAGAGTTCTGGGATATGTTCTTCTGTGTACTAGTCAGAAGATGTGGCTCACCTTGAGTTTAAGCTCATGGACCAAGTGGACTGTGGAAAGCCAGATGGCATCTCTGAATTTCCATTTCCTCATTGAAATATGGAAACATAAAGAATAGGACTGCTTTGCATCCACTGGGATAGTGAATCTGGGATAGTTCTGAGAATCATGCAGTAGCACGCGTGTGGGGCTGTGCCATTACTACTCTTGCTCTATTTTTTAAAAATATTTATTTTTTTTTAGCTTTAGGTGACACAATATCTTTATTTTATTTTTATTTATTTTTTTATGGATACAACACAATGCCTTTATTTTTATATGGTGTTGAGGATCGAACCCGGGTCCGCCCGTGTTAGGCGAACACTGTACCGCTGAGCCATAATCCCAGCCCCTTTATTTTATTTTTATGTGGTGCTGAAGGATCAAACCCAGTGCCTTATACATGCCAGGTGAGCGCGCAACTACTTGAGCCATGTCCCCAGCCCCTCGTTACTACTCTTAACTCTGTGTGCATGCAGCTGTTTTGGAGGAAAAGCAAAGATAGGAGCTGTTGTGCATCATTTCCATGCCAGGAACTGGGCAGCACTTTGTGAATATCATTTCCTTGGCATGGTGACACCATTATGTGTCACCCTGTTTTTATAGGTGAAATAAAGCCAAGGCTTATGAAGGTAGCCTGCTGCTATTGCATGGCTGGTGGTGGGCTGTGGCTGGACTCAGGCTGTGGTTAGTGCTCTCTGCCTCACTCATGGGTCACATGATAGACTACTCATCCTGGTCTCTAAATGGCATGGTTTTGGACCTCTATTCCAGATGTGGAATTAGGCCCACTTCTGGGGACAGATGGAACTGAATGTGTGTTCTTTATCTCTCAGGACTCCAGAGGACCTCTCCAGATTTGTTGTTGAGCTGCAACAGCGAGAACTTGCCCTGAAGGAGAAGAACAGTGCCATTGCCAGCAGGTAGACCAGGTGTCTGTGGGGATGCATGTGTTCTGGGCACTTGGGCTTAGGCAGAGGGGTGCTCTCCTGTCTCACTGGGTAAAGTAGTCCATTTTCATTGCTATAGCAGTGTACCTGAGGCTGGGTACTTTTTAGAGAAAGAGGTATGCTTATAATTTTGGAGATCGAAAGGCCTGGCTTGGCTCTGGTGGGGACCTCATGGGTGGTAGGACATATGTGTAATGGGGGAGCACTTTGACACACAAGAAACCAGGAAGAGCATTGGGTGTGCTCCTTCTATGACAGCCCTCATGAGAACTTGCCAAGGGGTCCTGACAACGACCTTGATCCTTTCTGAGGACAGTACATGTGTAACCTGAAGACCTTCTGCTATGCTCTAACCCTAATACCGCTGCTCTGAGAAGTCCTGGGGAATAACTCAAACCACATGTGAGATGTGGCATTTGCGGGTGGCTTTTAGTTTCAGATGGTGGGGGATTGGAAGCTCCAAGTTCCCATAGTATGGTAGTGTGACTCCACTTGGGGTACTGTGACTGTTCTGACAACATGTACCTCTGGTTTCCTGGTGGCTTGGCTTTTTGACTTGGGGGTCCCTGCTTGGATCAGGACTATTCTCATCTTTCTAGCAGTGTGTGGGCTTGGAATGACTTTGTCATAGTGTAGAAACCTGGCCCCTGGGGATGCAAGTGTGTAGATTTGTGCCCTCATGAAAGACCTACAGAGTATGCCAACCATCTGAGGCCTTTGTAACTGACAAAAATCTCTGCCAACTGGCTTGAGCATCGAGCACATTCTTTCTTAGCCCCAAAGGAGGCCCAGAGATGGGTGGCTACAGGACCTCATCCCAGGGCCTGGTGTTGGGTTTTTTCCTCCTGACACCAAATTTGTGTTCTTTTCTGCTTCTCCAGTCTTGACACCACCTCAGTATCTTATGATTCAGTTCAGTTTCAACATTTCTTAGAGTTTTCAGGTTTATGCAGATGCCAGTCCTTTTATCTAGTTCCCAGGTTACCTACTCTGTCCAATTACAAATTCAGGGAGCTCCATGATCCCCTCTTTAGTTTTTTTTTTCTTTGTTCTTTTTAGATATACATGACAGTAGAATGCATTTTGACATATTATACATACATAGAGTCTGACTTATTCCAGTGGCTTGCTAGAGCTCAGGAAAGTGCCTTATTTACTATCCTGATCGAGGTCAGGCAGAGCCACATGGGAGGGTGCATGGGGCAGGAGTCAGGTGCTGAGCTTCCTTGCTTTCACCAGCTGTGCCCCTTCTGTGGTCACCAACCTACAAGCTCCCGAATCTTGCTGTTTAAGAGTTTCCTCAACCCATTCTTTAGTCCTCCTCTCCAGGCTGGTGAGTGGGGCTGAGAGTTCTCAGCTCTAATCACTGGTCTTTCTGTGCTCATCCCCATCCTAGTTAAGTAGGGGCCTGTCCTAGTCACCTTATTAGTAGAAACCCAAATCCTTACTAAGAAAGGACTTCCTGCCACCCAGAAGATCCCAAGAGTTTTAGAAAGATCCCAAGAGTTTTGCCAGAAACTGAGTCAAAGGCCAGAATAACGGGTTGCGCTGCTTTTTATGGTCCGTTTGTTTGCCAGCTGTCTGGTCAGGCTGGTTTCTCTTATGGCCTTGAAGTTCCTGCCCAGGTTTGGGTGTCAGGAGACAGAAAGGTGAGGCCTCTTTCTTGGGTCTTTTTGGAACAAGGAAATCTTTCTAGGACTGCTATCCAGCAGATGCCCCTCACTGGCCAAAACTGGGCTGTGTGCCTGTCCTAGACCAGTCAGTGATAGAAAAGATGGAGTTCCACCATGAGCTAGGAGTTGTCTGGTTTGTGCTTACATCTAGCGGGTGTAAAACCACATGGGACTGGGCTCCTGCCTTGAGCAGAGCCACAGGGAGAAGTTGCAGCAGTGACCATGGTGTGAGGCCTGGGTGTCCTGGTGGACTGACTGCTTGGCAGGTGAGTCTGTGAGGAGAGCCTGGAGCTAGCCTCTTCACCATTGATTATTAAACCTCAGTCTTGTCCTCCTGTGCAGATGTGTTTTAATAATTTATTAGTAGCCAGAAGGAAGGGTTTCTTATTTTGGGGACTGATGTCACTTTGAAAATCAGCTTTTAGAAGCATTTGGTTATGTTGGACATAATAACATCAATTACTTTAAAAAGCTCAAATGATAAAGATTGCCTTTTGCTTTCAAAGCCACTGTCAGATGAAACAGGCATGAAAAGTGATTTGGAATTAAAGCTTTAACACTTTGCTCTTCCATCTTCTTCATTTCACTCCACGAAACAGAATGGACTGTTAAGGGAAGGGCACTCGCTGGCATCCTTCTCCTGCCAGCCATGAGGCACTTTTCTACTTTGACCAGTAGCCACAAGTTCACGTATCTACCCAGAGAGCCATGAAAGGTGGGGAGGCATCTGCATATAGCACAACACCACCTCTGTTTGTGGATGTGAATGGGGATTTTCTTTTCGATCAGTTTGGGATGGTGTCTGTGTCTCAGGAAGCAGCTTGTGCCATAGGTAGGTGGTCTGCAGACTTCTGGCCCACTGTCCACCTCCCAGGAGGTGCCCTAAGTTCCTCTGAGAGTCAGTGCACCCTGTGGAGATGTGAGCCTCAGGGCACCCTGTTGAAGTGCCCAGTGCTCCATGCTTATCTGTAGAGTGAGTGCTGTGTTGCCTTTGGGGTGGTGTTTCAGGGAAGGGACATGAGGCCCCACAGCTGTCCCAGCCTTGCTTGGAATGTTTTTTGAGGATTGACTTATTTTTGTGGGTTGGCCTTTTATGCTGCAGCTTCACGTGGGACATGTGATATGGCCCCTAGCCCAGTGTTAGCTATGAATGGGGCTGGCGAGCACCTTGTTGCCTGGCTTGATCTGTGTGCCAAGAACCATGCTATTGGGATGGATGGGGAGAAGGATGTGGGTAGCCATCAGGTGTTGAGGCTGCCACTCTGATGGGGGTGGACAGTTCCCCATGGGGGTGACCTGGGACCTCTGGTACTCAGGAGATAGAACTGAGACCCTACATGCTGAGACTTGTGTACTGGGGCTGAGAGGTCCTGCCTTTTTGTTTATTCACAGATCATAAAGCAAAGGTGGCAGGGTGGCACTGGCCTTGGTTGTTGAGATGGATTCCTCCAGCTTTGGCCTCTGCCCTCATGTTCTGAGCTGACTGTGTTAGCCTTAGGTGGAAGGTGTCCATTGTATTTATGGAGACCTTGTAAGACTGTATGTTTCCATGGATCTCTTAAAGGCAATTTGATAAAAATTCAGATGGTGAGAAGGAGGTAATGTGGTAGAGTTAGACAGATGCCAGGCAAGTGCCCAGCAGGTGGTCATAGGTTCTGGAAAGGGCTTTTTGGGGTGTGCTTTGTCTCCTTGCGTGATGTGTAGTCATTGCAGAGCCGACACATGGTCCACCTGAGACTACAGTGTCATGGAGTGTGATTGTGTCCACATGCTTCCCATGGCTGTGCAGACCAGTGGCCTGGGCTCCCGTCGTCATGCAGGTGTTCTTACCCACTCTTGCCACCAAGCCATCGATTGTGTCCTCCTTGTGAATTGAACATTTATTCCTCTCATTTTAGTAGCTTTTTAATATGCCATTTTGTGGCTACCCTGTACTTCACGGGCCCACTGCTGGGTGTTTTTCTTCTTCCTCCTTATCTGCCCCCTTTCTGGATTTTAAATGCTGCTGTCATAGACTTTTTTAAAAAAATATTTATTTATTTTTTTTAGTTTTAGATGGACACAGTATCTTTATTTTATTTATTTATATTTGGTGCTGGGGATTGAATCCAGTGCCTCCCATATGCTAGGCAAGTGCTCTATCCCTGAGCTACAATCCCAGCCCTGTCATAGACTTTTGTAGCATGGTCCTTAATTCTTTATGATGAATTCCTGCAGTGGGACAGTTGGTGGCATGCAGATCTCCAGGAGCTTGGCCTTCAGAAGACAAATGTTGCGCATCACCCCATGCGTTGCTCTGCCAAGAGCAGCAGAAACCCTTCATTCCTGAGCAGCACTCACCTGGGTGTCTTAGTTTTCCTCCTTTGCCGATCTGACAGAAGACTGCTACTTCCTGTGTGTGCTGTCTCAGTAACGTGGTGTCTGTCACTGCGAAGCTGGAAATCAGAGAGTGAGTCAGCGGGTCCTCCAGGTCCCTCTCCTACCTGAGGTTTCACTGTGCTGCGGTAGTTCAGGCTTCTGTTGGCCTCTCGGTAGTTATGTAATAGACTTTGGCCTGTTTCCGGGCAGAGCTGTGACTCTCCCAGCAGGAAGAATTCTGAGTAGGGTCGGCCACTAAGCACGGCTCTGACCTGAGCTCTGTATGAATGAGGTGTAGGGACATTGAACATCCTGCACTAATGGATGCTGAGGGAAGATCAAATGATGTTGTACCCCAGAGCCACCTGCTGGCCGCCAGCCAGCTAGGAATGAGAAAGTATTTCTAGCATTGAGCCACATGTGGCTTCTGGCTGCTGTACTGGTACAGCACGATTCTGAACTCTACACTGGACTGAAATCATTATTACTATTTTTTTTTGTGGTGATGGGCATATAACCTAGGGCTTCTGTTTGCTGCCACTGAGTTACACCCCCAGTCCTTTTTTATTTTTTATTTAGAGAGAGGGTTTCCCTAAGTTGCCCATGCTGGCCTTGAACTTGCAGTCCTCCTGCTTTAGCCTGTTGACTTCTGGGATTGCAGGTGTGCACCACCGTGGAATTCTGTCTCTTAGTGTTCTGAGTCCACAGAGCTGGGGTCTGGAAAGCTTGATGGTGGGGCTTGTGCTTCCTTTTGATCATGTCTGCCATTGAAGGGACAGGAAGCTTTATGAGTCCTTCTACATGGCAGGAGGTAGGAAGGTGCTACTTTGAGTAGATGTGGATTTACTCCGGTGCACTTCCTTATCTCAAAAGGGAGTGTCTGTCTGTAGGGCTGTTCTGAGGGCTGTGTACCTGGTGCCTCATGGCTGTCAGTGATCATGTGGCAAAGAAAGGTCCTTTGGCTGGCTGTGCAGCCAGGGGTTGAGGTAGATTCTTACTCTGCAGAGCAAGGGCAACATGTTCATACACACCTCATAAGGCTTTTGTGCTCTGGCAGTAGGAAGTGCTTTAAGGAGATCTGAGTGTTCATTTCCATGTGAGTCCTGTCATGAACCACCAGTCCAGGCCCACTCTGTTTTTCTTTTCTTCTCCATCTTTGGACACGTTGCTCAGGGGCCCTACAATCATGGATGTGAATGGGTCTCCAGGGCCTGTCTCAGAACCCTCTTCCTCTTTGGGTGGAATCTGATTATAGTGAAGGAGCCTTGCTCTTTTTGCTGTCCTTGTATTGGTTTTGGTTCTTGGAGTCTGATAACATCCTTCCTAGTTATGGGGCTGGGGACAGGTGAGTCATTTAGAATGAGTGGTCAGGTCTGGATGCATCCTCTGCTTACTGTCCTTGCACAGAGCTCCCCAAGGGCTATCCTGGAGCACCCTCTGCCCTTGCTGGGGCTTGCTAGTGTCCAGGTGTCCCAGGGGCCCAGACCTGACTACATACCCCCTGGCTCTGCTGGCGAGCAGGAGGCTGACTGTGGCCATGCTAGTCATTGTTCAGACCCTTAAGGGTGACAGGTTGCTGTGCTCTGGAGAATGTTGAACCACTAAGATTGGGAAATTTGTGCAGGAATTCTAGGGATCTTGCTACTTGGGGGTTCTCTCCTTTCCTAGAAATGACGGTTATGGTTTGAAGAGGGGTGGTGGAGGGAACAGGGCCTCTCAGGGCCTGCCACAGTCCACGGTTCTGCTTCCTGTCTGTAATCATGATGATGACGAGGGTGATTATGAGAGCAATCAGTATCGATGGCATTTGCCTGAACGAAGTCTGTGCCAAGTGCTTCCCGTGCAGCATCTGACTTGAACCTTAAAGACAGCTCTGGAGCAGTCACGTTGATAAACCCCGGCTTGCAGATGTGACACTTGAATGTTGGGTTGATGTGCTAGGAAGTAGTGGAGACAAGACTTGAACACAAGCCCGTTTTCTCCAGAGCTCATGTCTCAGGTCCCTGAGCAGCACCCATATACCATCCAGACCCTTTTTACTTGAGGGTGGGACCCAGGTTCCTGAACACTGTTCAGATAGGCTGCCCAGGTTCCTGAACAGCACCTGGCATGTACCATCCAGGCCCTTGTGACTTGTTTCTCTACCTCACTGGGGCCTGGGGTGATGAATCCTGTGCACTCAGTGTTGTCCAGCTGGGCTGAAGCCTTGGTCACCTTCCTCAATTCTGATTTAAGGCAGAGCTGGCTCTAAGGCCAAGTGGAGAGAAGCAACCGAGGATGGTGGACACAGGGAGCTGGTACCTGCCTATCTGTTTTGGCCACTCCAGCTAGCTGGGTCAGGCACTTGAGGCTCAAGAGCCTTTGTCCCATCAGCCATCAAGTATTGCCTGCTCTGCCCCAGACTTGCACTCACTGGGATGGCTGCAGTTTGGAAGGTCATGTCTTTCTGCCTCTGTAGAAGAGCCTTTAATTGTAGTTACCAGGGTGACTAGGCTGGAAGCACCTGTATTGCTGTCCCTCCTAGGTGTCCATAGAGCCTCCTGATCCTGGGATGGGCTGAGCTGGTATACTTGCTTTGGGGCCACCTTCCCCTGGGGCCACCTCCCTGCCCCTCCCTGGGGCCTGGACCCAGGCAGCATGTGGAGGAGATGTGTTCTTATGTAGCAGAGAGACTAGAGTAAATCAGTGGAAGGTTGTCATCCCCTCCACATCGCAGACTACCTGACTAGGCACTGGTTTCTGTGTTGCCTCCTGAGAGTAAGTTAAGGTCATCATAGTCATAATACTGTTCCCCCCTGCCCCACCCAGTGGTACTTACTGGAAATAGAATTCCCAGAGCTCTATTGCTGAGATACATCTCCAGTCCTTTTTATTTTTATTTGAGATAGGCTCTTACTGAGTCACCAAGGCTAGTCTTGAATTTGCGATCCTCCTGCCTCAGCCTCTTGAGTAGCTAGGATTATAGGCGTGCCCGGCTTATAGCCATAATTCTTTTTTTTTTTTTTTTTAGAGAGAGAGAGAGAGAGAGAGAGAGAGAATTTTTTATTCATTTCTTAGTTCTCGGCAGACACAACATCTTTGTTGGTATGTGGTGCTGAGGATTGAACCCGGGCCGCACGCATGCCAGGCGAGCGTGCTACTGCTTGAGCCATGTCCCCAGCCCCAAATCTTTTTTTTAAAAAATATTTTATTTACATTTTAGTTTTCGGCAGACACAACATCTTTGTATGTGGTGCTGAGGATTGAACCAGGCCGCACCCATGCCAGAAGAGCACGCTACCGCTTGAGCCACATCCCTAGCCGCAGCCATAATTCTTAATATGGCTCTTCAACTATTCTTTGTTCAAAGTAGTTAAGCCATCCTTTTAAACTGTCTTGTAGTTTAATGAGACCATGTCACCTTTGTCAGTCGATGTCTCCATGAGTTATGATGCTCTCAAGCTGTTCAGAGTCAGCAAAGCCAGTGATAGGCACATGAGATTCAGAGTGCTGGGCTGCATGCTCTGAGCATTGAGTGGGGGTCACGTTGTACCTGCGGTGATGGTGAGCAGTTCCCACTGACTCCACACATGGGCTGCCTGTGTTCGAATCTTAGCACTTTGTCCTTGGACAATTTAATCAGCCTTTCCCTGCCTCTCAGAATGGCGATGGTGAGGGTGGCTCTGGTGGGGTTGTGAGGGTGAAGTTCCCTCTACAGGATACAGCCTGGGGCTTGGTGCAGCAGGCAAGCTGTAGGCTCGTTGCTATGGTAGTCTTTTGCTGTCTTCAGTGTTTGAGGAACCGAGTGTTTGGGGTATAGAACTGGGAGTACCCAGTGGGTGGCACAGGCAACAAGGTACATCAATGTGTGTGGCCAGCAGCAGTGTCAGGTTGGGTGATGGGTACATATCAGGTGGGGAGGGTAGGATTTCCTTTGGGAGATATGGTGGGTGAGAACAGAGTCAGTGATGGCGTGGCCTGGAGTGCCTCCCACAGCTGCTGCCTGCCAGGTCTCATGCTCATCAAACCAGTTTCTGTCTTGGCACAGGCTAGCACCTTGGATCGTCAAGGACATAGACAAGAGGCCTTCATGGTGTCCATTTGGCTTTTGATAGCACTTAATGTAAATTGACTTCTGCAGAAGGTGTTAGGCTAGCTTGTCTCTGACGGGTTGTTTTCATGTGTCCTCAAAGATACTCCCCTGCCCCCCAACCATACCTGTTTTAGAGACACAGTGGTACTTGCTCCCCATGGGCTCTGTACCAGTTCTTGATGGTGCCAGGCCAAGCTCTTACATGAGATGCTGGTCTTGAGTCCCAACTATTGAGCCAGAGACCTGCTGTGAACCCAGGGAGGACCACCCAAGAAGCCTACACCTCCCCTCTCCAGGATGTGGCAAGGAAATGACTCAGCAGACGGGGCTTTCTCTCCACCTGTGACTTGGCGTGCTGATAGCCATCCCTGTGCTGACTGTTGCCAGGCGCCTCCTGGAGTCTGGAGATTAAGCCTGGCTGGCTCTCTCTCCTGTTGCTTCAGTGCAGGTGCTGGGAATATGATCCCTTTTGTATTTTTGATACTTGGCACAGGCTGGCCCCTGCTCAGTTGCTTCTGAATGAAGGAAGAGTCATTGACTTATGCTCCTGCCCCAGAGAGATGCTATCCCACACCCTTGGTTTCTATGTTGCTACCTTTATCTATAGTGGCCCAGTCACCACAGGCCCCTGGCACCCTATCCCTGGTGTCTGCCCTGATGGTCCAGTCCCCACAGGCCTCCAGCATTTAATCTTTCCAGGTCTGGGGCCCATGGTTCCCTCTGTTGGCACTGATAGCCAGGTCCCCTCAGGCCACTGGCATCCCATCCTTCCTGGGGTTCATGGGTTCTCCGTCTCGTGGAAGCACATGCTCCTGGAGAATGAAGCACATGATCCTGAAGAATGTACGCTAGGCTTCTGTCACCACTTTTCTTTGGAATGACAAGAATCTGTGACTCTGTTTTCTATATTTGCCCTCTCTACCACTTACTTTCCATGCAACTGTCTGAGGGAACCTTTATTTTTATTTTTTTGAGAGAGTGAGAGGAGAAAGAGAGAATTTTTAATATTTATCTTTTAGTTCTCAGTGGACACAGCATCTTTGTTGGTATGTGGTGCTGAGGATCGAACCCGGGCCGCAGGCATGCCAGGCGAGCGCGCTACCGCTTGAGCCACATCCCCAGCCCCTGAGGGACCCTTTAAAAGTCAAGGTGTGTTATCCCCACAACTAAGCCCTTCTCTGGCTCCCAGGGCTCTTAGTGGGGAGCATAGGTTCTGCGTGGGCACACTACCTCCTGGCACTGCCGACCCCTCTCATTCCCCATTTCTTCCACACTGCTCTCCTTACTCTCTGGACACGTGCCCCACCTTGACTCTGCCTTCCCAACCTGTCTCCCCTAATTATACTTACACTCTTTAGCTCTTAGCTTTTTATTTCCTCTGTGACCTTTGCAGATCTCATCTAGACGACGCTTTTCATTAGAATGTATGTTATGTAATTAAGTTTGCCTTCCTTTTATGTTTGTCTAACTTGCCTCCCTTGGACTAGGGCCATTCCTGAGTCATCTTACTCACTGTGACTCTGGTGAGAATGTAGTCCTGGCCCATGGTCCATATTCAGTGCAGAGTGAGCCATTGAGATGACAAAAGTGAATGGTCTGACTGTTCTTCCTGACGTATGGGCCTTGAACTTTGTCCCTTCCTTGACTATTCTGGCCTTTCTCCCATCCCCACCCAAGCCATCAGGAAGTCATTTGGGTTCTGTTGGTGGAGGGGTACACTACCTGCCCTGCAGCCCTTTGTCAGCTTCTGGTGGCCTCCTCCTGAGCTGCTCTGTGCTCAGCAGAGGGTCCTGCAATAGCAGCAGCAGCAGCAGCAGCAGCAGCAGCAGCAGCAGCAGCAAGGGGGCTCATAGGTCATCCCCCTCTCACTCCCTAGGCCGACAGCCATGACACATCCTCTGATTCTTCATGGCACTGTGACCTCTGCCCTCACCTGCTGGTCCCTTCAGCCTTTCTGATTCTGTCTGTAGTTATATTGGTCTAGAGTGTGCTGACCCTGTCCCTGCCTTGGGGCTTCTGCCCTGGCTCACTTTCTTGGGGGTCTCTGCTCAGGCATTAGCTTGTTGGAGACCCGTGTGTGTATTTTCCCAGTTAGAATGGGAACTCGGGGTGTGCAGCACTGTGCTCACTGGGCCCCTGTGCCTAATCCATGCCCAAGAGAGATTTGTTGGGTGACTAAATGAACATCTACTCTTCTCCCAGGGGTCCCATAGCTCTATGAGAGTGAGGGTGACCCTTTGGGTTCCTGTATGGCCGACCTTGTTAAAGTGGCTGTGGGCTGTGGGGTCATCCACTCTCCTCCTCCTGCTTTGCCCACTCTTCCTCCTCCCAGCTGCTGGATGGCCTGTTCTGGTCAGCAGCTGAGGTTGTTTGTGGGTTGGCACCTTGTGTCTCCTGTGGCTGGCCTGCACTGGCCTCTGTGGCTCCTTTCCTTTTTGTAGCATCTCTCAGCTCTCAGCTACCCACTGCCTGTTTGCTCCAGCCTGTTTGTTCCTCTGGTGGCTGGTGAATGGTTAGAACTACTAGCGTGGTGTCCTGCTTGAGAATGTGCTTTCCTGCTTTACTTTGTGCTTTGGTGACGAGTTGTCTCATTTCCCCTCAGATGCACCTGGGAAACTGCTTCTGCTCTGGTCTGTGGCTGTGCCCAAGAGAAAGGGCCCAGTGTCCTGTTTCGTAAGGGCTTTGCTGTCCACTTGGCCTCTTGGAATTTTGGGGGGAAGACATGAAACAAAATAGAAAGTAGCATCAGAGGTGAAGATAGCAACTGGGCGACTTGGCCCTGGTCTCGCCTCGTGCAGTGCCAAAGCTCATGTGACATCTGATGGTTCTGAGTTGGCTGTCTTATGGGGAAGCACCTACTGCTGTTAGCTTTAGCTAGGGTCTTCTAGAACTGCCAGTTCCTGGGGTGCAGTCAGGCTTGGAGGCCCAGGTTGTGTAAAGATGTGAGGGCCACTCCTGGGAGTGAGGCTTGGGCTCTGGTGCTGCCCACTTCCTGGTAGTAGACTCTGTGATCCCCTCCTAGGAAGCTGAGGGAGCTCCAGCAGGCAGTGGAGACCTGTGTGATCCTTCTCTGTCCTGCTCCTTTCCTGGCCCTTGTCATTGGCGCTGCAGTAGGTAAGACCAGGGCTGTATTTGCCTAGTCTATTTTGCACCTGGGCTGACTGATGCTAGGCCTGTCTCCCAGGAGCTACCTGGACAGTGACTGATTTGCTTGCTCCATGTGGCAGTGTTAGCTTCCCAGGTCAGATTGCTCTGGGACCAGTGGCGGCCTCGAGTGCAGAATGCAGCTCGGGCTTAGTGGTGCCCAGCCTGATGAACTAGCCAGGTTTGGGACTCAGGTGAGGGCCCTGCAGGCCCTGTCTTTCCCAGGATGGGGTTAGAGTGTGGCCATTGAGCACGGCACCTGGCCTCCTTCAGGAACTCAGTGATGCAGCTTTTGTCAGTCTCAGTACACCCTTGGGAGAGTCATCTTTTCTGGTTGGTTTCCTCTGCTGTAGGACAGACCCAGTGACCGACTGTCCCCATGCCTGCTGTCTTGCATCACACACATTTATATTGTCTCCTTAGCATATTGAGTGTCTCATGGCTGCATTGCTCAAGGGAACATGAGGAGCAGCCACACCTGTGTGGTCCCACCTGGTGGCTGTGGCAGGGCTGCTGCCTCCCAACATCCAGACTGCAAGGTGCTGCACACCCTGGGTTCCTGGCCTGTCACTGTAGTCTGCCTGTCCTCTTGATTCTCTAGCCTCTCTCTTCTTGCTGAAGGCTTTTGGCAAGAAAAGAGAGCCCAGTAGCACTATCCCAGTAGCTGGCTGTGTGGCGGAGGTGGACCTTCCTTAGGCCTCAATGTGGAGCAGTTTGGAAGAGTGCTGGCACCTGCTTGCAGTGCTCAGATTGGACGTGAGATGGTGCCTGCAGCATTCGAAGCTACTTCTGTTCTCTCCCAGCAAGAGCCTCTTTCCATGGCCTCCCAGCAAGGAGGTTGGTATCAAGCCTCTACATTTTGTCAATTGGAGGGAGCAGAAAGTCCTCGAGGTGAGTGGACCTCTGTCTTACGGGCCTCCCTGGGATTATTCTCACTGCCATCCTGTGCTGTGCCTTCTTGGTCCTCTAGTGCTTTCTTGGTCAGTGCTAGTCAAGTGCAGGGTGGGGGCAACATGGACCTGGGGCTTATGTTGCCTACTCTTTAGGTAGGAGGGGCTGTGACCCTGTATAGTGGCAAGCCTCTCCTTGACTTCATCATAGGTTCTATCTGAGTTGTCTTCCTGTTACAGCCTGTAGCTGTCTGTTTCTAAGTGTGAGATCAAGCCCAGGTCCCATCTAAGAGAGAGTCAAGCTAATCCCAGGCTCCAGAGCAAAATGTAGGCTCATCAACACCCTTGGCGGGATTCATGTCCATGTGGCCTGGCCCATGGACAAGCCCTACCGGTGGTTTGGCACTGGGGATGGGGTCTGTTTGGATGAGCTGTGAGGTCGAGGCTTATCCTGGGTTGGCATCCGTAGGGGTGGAGGTCAGCTGTGGGCTGGGGTTGGGCCCTGTGTATGATGGGTGGATGCACGTGCTTCTTTTCAGGGCAGGGGCACTGCCCTCCTGTGACTGGGTGGGTTCCACTCTCTGTCGTCCTGGGAGCAGAGGTGGCCAGGGTTCCTGAGCCTGCCACCTCAGCCAGCTCCTGTTCTGTCTCCTTGGCAAGGCAAAATGCCATTAATATTTCACACTCAGACTGTTGCTTTGCATGTTTTGCATTTCCATATTTAAAATGGCATTTACATATTCATGGCTTTTTAAATAAGTTCTTATTGTTAAGGGATGTGGAAGTGGATAAAATGTGAAACTCCCCCTTTTATTCAAGCACTGGAAAAAATTCATCCCATAGCGCAGTCACTTTCAAAGTGGTTAGTTCTGTCGCAGTTGCCATAGAAAATTATCCTGGGAGCCATTGTGTCCTGCCCTGCTCAAGTGCAGAGGCTGGTGGTGCCCCCAATGTTCCCCACCTGCAGCTGGGCTCTAAGACTTGTCAAGCCTCAGGGCTTCTCCTGGTGTGGACCTTGCCCCCTGCTTGGACTTAGGGATAGGAGTTGCCCATGCCACCCCTTTCCCTTCTTTTGGACAAAAAAGTCCAAGGCAGATAAAGCTTATCATTTTGAAAGTGGTGATGCCAACACTTCCTTTCTCCTCCTGGTGGTTGTTGTTAGAGGTGCTTCTGTCACCAGTTGTCCCTGCACTGGCTACAGACCCCCCTTGCTCTGCTGCCACCAGCTGGGGCTTTGAAAGATCAGGCAGCCTCCATGCCATGATCCTCTTTTTTAGAAGGGAGAGGAACCTGCTCCCCTCTCCCTGCAGCATCCTTCTGAGGGCCATGGGTCAGGACAGGCTGGGGCTTCTCAAGCAGCTGCTAGTATTATCTCTGGGTGCCAACCGAGCCTTGCCCTTTGGTGTTTGCCAGGTGAGGAGCTTGACATTTGTGGATTGCCTCCAGCTTGGATCTTGTGTGGGTCAAGCACAAGTCAGGGAGTGACTAGGTACCTCAGGACAGAAGCTGAGAGGCCTTGAACCTGCAGAAACATGTTGCGGTCTCCTGGCTGGTGGGTGGAGCATGGCAAGAGGTAGGTGCTTTAGAGTTTGAGCAATGGATATCAAACCAGAAGAGTCCTCAGAGAACCCAGAGGACAGACCAAAGCACAGGGAAGAGACTCCACCTACATCATGGATGTAATCAGACCTGGAATGCAGATTTTCCCTGATCTCTAGACTGATTTTTTTTATTTTTTAAACATGAAGTTATTTTTTGTTGTCTCAAATATTAACCCACAACACCTTGGAGGCCATAGAAAACAAAAAGGTAAGTTTGTCTGTGTTAAAAATTTAAAGAAGCTGCAGCAAGAAGCACTACGTGCAAAGTGAAAAATCAAGCTGTGTAGTCTGTTTTTGAAATTGTCTTCAGCTCTTTCAGCTGCAGTTATAACCATAAGATAGGTTTGCTGTGTCTTTGGGGACCATTGGAATATAGGGCACAGTGCTGGGCTCTTGAAGGACCCCCATGGAGCAGTGTTACCTTCTCACCACCAGAAGCTAGTAAGTGCTGCTGGTTTTTGTCTCATGTGGCCTACAGTGCTAGGGTGGGGATAGGGAGTTGGCTTCCTCCAGGCACTAGGTGTCTGGTACACTAGGGGATAAACACTGGCTTCCAAGCTGCTGTCACATCCTCTGAGCAGAGAACCTGGTACTGGCTTGTCCTACAGCACCCCTTTCCATCCTGCCTGGATGTGCAGGCATGCTTCCTTACCTGGCTCGTAGGGTTCTCGGGAATCTGGCCTCCCAGGGCCGGGACCCCAGTGGGCCAGAGCAAGAGGAGGCAGCCATGCTGGTCAAAGATAGAAGGAGTGCCTCCGTGCTGGGCCTGGGACAGGCAGCTCACCCTGCTTGGCAGCCTTGGATGCAGACCTCTGCCTGGAGGCAAGATTGTCCCTTGTGACCCAGGATGTCTGGAGCTGAGGCTGGAGCAGGGTGGGTCAGAGGCAGGCACATTATGGGGTGGGGTGCTGCTGTGGTGGTTCGCAGGCTAGGGCCATCATGTGGGAGAAATCAGCTGTCTTTAGAGGTGCTGCGTGCTCCAGGTTCCTGGAACCTTTCTTCTTGAGATCCTGTTTGGATGTGGCTCCTGGTCCTCTCTCGATCTGCATAGCACTGACCATGCTCTCCGGCAGATAGGCTAAGCCAGATCATTCTTCCCCTGCTGCTTGGTTCCTTCTGTACTGCAGTGTTGACTTTGAGAGTCCGGGGGCTGGGCCTGCCATGACTGGGCTCTAGGGCTTCTTTCTGAATGTGGAACCTGAGATGAGAAGTGCTTCTGGACACTTTGCTGCTGCTTCATCTGGAAAACCAGGTCAAGCCTATTGAGGAAGGGAGGGTCGTGGAGGCTGCTGGCACCAAGTAGTGCTCAGGGAATAGCAGCTGTTGTTACCAGAGGAGCAGGTGTGTAGTCCTTGCCACTGGTCCCAGGCTGGCTCTGGATCCCACTTGTCTCTCTTGGCCTTAGTTTCCCTGCGTGCAACAAAGGTTTCATCCCAGCCTCTGTTGGTTTCTTTGAAGGTTAAGAGCAGCTCTGTAGGAGGTATGGGTCACATCATTAGTTGGCATTCAGCTGGATCAGTGACTAGGGTGGGTTTTTTGGAGTGGAGGTAGGGCCAGCTGCACAGCTGCCGTGCCAGAAGACTAGCTATGGACAAGACCTTCCCAATCTCATGCTACAGACTTTATGTGTCTATGTCCCCTCCATGTGATGTTCTTTCCTTCAGTTTTGTCAGTAAAATCTTTTTTTTTCACCCTCTGCTTGCTGGAGCCTCCTTCTCTTGTCCCATGTGCTTAGGATCTGCCCGCACACACATCTGTGGCTGGGCTTTGCAGTCAGTATGTGCCTGGTCGCTAGAAATGTCAGGTAGCGTGGGGTCTGGACAGAGACTGTGCAATAGGACAGACTTGTCCAGTGTGCCTGAGGGGAAGAGTGCTTTCCCCTGGGGAGGAGATGTCCCCTTTTTTGGAACTTGTGCAAAACTCAGCCCTTTCTGACTGACTGTAAAACTTTAAAAAAAAAATTAAGCTGTGGTGTGTTTCTGCCCGGTCCCATGACAGCTACTGCATCTTTGGTTGCTCTGCACATTGATCTCAGCCTCAAGCTTCTGGGTACTGTGGCCTGGGGTTAGAGCACAGCATGGGGTGTGGTCCTGGGCTCTCAGCTGTGTGACATAGGTCTCCTGTTGCTCTGTGATCAGGAACCAGCAACAGTATCTGACACAAAGAAACTTAAAGGACAGCTGGCATCATAACTGTGGTCATCATGGCCTCGGGTGGCTGCCCTCATGCACTGCTTGCCTGGCTTGCCTTGAGCAGTGGTACCCTGGAAGCACAGGCCAGAGCAGTTTCTGGGGTGACTTGAGGGTGTGGATGCCCTGGGTCTTCTTACATTTGCACAGTACTATGGTGCCAAGGGCATTATCCACCAGTAGTTAGTGCCTCTTGTGAGCCTTGGTCAAGTTCCCTGGTAACTGAGCTTCATAAATCCTGAGCCAGAGAGCTTCCTCCTCAGCTGTGATGCTCACCGCTGCTAGCTCTTTCCATGAACAAGCCCAGGAAAACACTTGTATTGATTCTCATGTATGAGTGTAAGTGGCCATTCTCTGATGTTGTCATGCAGTTAAGTAAGCTTTCCTTCTTTATTTGGGAAAGCATAAAACCAGTCTTGTGGCATCAACCCTGGGAGGCGTTAGAGGTGGGACATGATGGGCTGATAGAGTTGGACCCAGCCCCTCCGCTCAGTGCTTGTCTTGTGGCCTCCCATTCCTGTATCCCTGCTCAGGGCCTGCCTGTTTGTCTGTCTGTGGGTGGACTAGATGTGAGGGCAGTGTCAGGACTGGCACAGGGCTCCTGTTGGTGCCAAGTACTTCAAGGGGGTCTCTGGATCCTGTTGTGAAACTGGAGAAAGAATAGGAGCACATGTTTATTAGGTCCCCCAGGGTATCAGCAGCTCATACATGACCATACTGGGGTCCTTGCACTAGTTCTATGGGCCAGATAGCAAGCCTCTCGTTCCACAGTGGTCTCCCCAATGTCATGGGGCTGCTTCCTGCTGGTGTCCAAATGCAGGGCTGTCTATTTCCTAAGCCTGTACTCGCCCTCTTCACGTTGCCTCTTACAGGTGGTGCTTTTTCAAGCTTGCTTAGTAATGGGTCACTTCTTTGGGTCATGAGAACAGTTTTTATGGCCTGTTTAAAATACTGGGGCCAAGAAACACAGTCGAGCAGTCAGTAGAAAAAGTGGCATTGATGTAGCCATGACTGTGACTTTGGCCCATGCGCTAGTGAGTGCCAGCTGTCTGTGTGCACATCACTGCAGGGGCAGGGAACGAGGCTCCAGCTGGAGTAGAGAGCATGACTGTCACCAGAGGGTGGCCTTTGCTTGGGAGGGTAGGCAAGAGGACTCGTTGGGGACTGGAGAGGTAGACTTGTGGGTCCTCTTCTTGACTGCGCTTTCCAGAATTCAGAGCTTCGCAGGTCCCACTTACTTGCTGGAGGATTACATGAGGCAATGCCATGAGGATGTTTGGGGTCCAGAGCCAGGACTCTGTGACCTTCCTCTTTGTAAGGAGTGCATACGGGTCCTCTTCAGAGTGAGTTGGTGGGTGAAGACGCAGTATGGACCCTGAGCCCATAGACACCCTCATTCCCCTTCACCGGTGTTGCTGTGTTGGCCTCAGGGCCTTGACGCTAAACAGTTATTGAAAACAAAGAGGCTTTATTTGTGGGGGTCACATCAACAACATTTACCGTTTTTAGAAATAAAAATAAAACACTTATAATAATATTTGTTAAGTTTATAACTTTATTAAAAACAATTTATTACTTGAGAATATTCACTGTTTTGAGAAATGTGTTTTCTTAAAATGCTTCAAGGTTCAGAGAAAAAAAAATGCCCTTGTTTTATATTTTTGTACCTTTCCTCAGAGTTTGCTTGAAGGGAAGGCAGGGGATTGTCCACACCCGGTTTGCCGTGGTGGTCTGCCTTGTTGAAGGCTGTTAAGAAATTCTGGCCTCCTACGGATGTGCAGGTGGCTGACCCAGTACCCATGCCATCAAATGACCCTCCCACTTTGGTAGTGCTTAGCTTTGTCCTCATGTGGACTGACAACTGCCAAAGGGAGGGCCACTGTCCCTCACACCTAAGGCAGATCACACTTTTCTCTGATGTGCCTATTTAAACTTCTGACCTGAGTTAGAAGGGATTTTGTGGTGTCCCTCCATCTGGAATTCAAGGTCACCAGTCTTTTGGCATCTGGAAGATGACCCCCCTGGCTTTTATGAGAAGGCACTTCTGCTGTCCAGGAGAAAAGGCCCATAAGGCAGTGCCTGGGTAGCTGGAGGTGGGTGGGTCAGTCTATAGGAACAGGGTGGCTTTTCTTTAGAAGATCTTATTCCAGGGGAGCAGTGGGCCAGGCTCCCGGATGTGAGGGTCACCCCCTCTGATTTCTGTGGAGTCCAGGACTTGGGTAGCCTCAGGTGCTCTCTGGGGCACAGTGGGGCCATCTGTGAGTCATAGGTTAGTCTTCTCTAGAGCTGCAGAATGCACACCATCTTAGAGGTGACTGGCACTGCTTACATGGCAGATTTTTTTTGTTGTGGTGGTAGAGAAGCAAATTTCCTACTGCTTTTCAAATATTTCCATCTTAGAATCAAATAAGAAATTAAAGTCATCATCATCAAGTTCAGGAACAAGGCAAGGATGTCCCCTCTCACCACTCCAGTTCTGTAGCTCACTGGAAGTCCCAGCTAATATAGTAAGACAGGAAAAGGAAGTAAAAAGTGTGAGGTTGGGAAGGAAGACATAAAACTGTCATTGTTCACAGGTGACATGATTGTCTATGCAGAGAACCCCAGAGAATCAACAACAATCACCAAACTTCATGCAACTAACAAGTGCTTCAGATTGCAGCATAGCGATCCAGGCTGTCACACGTGGGGCTGACGCGCACAGGTCTGCTGCTTTCCTGGATGCCAGCAGGAGCTATTGGGGTTTGATATGAGAAACAATACCATGTGCGTTAGCACCAGACACACTGGATACAAATACATACAAGGTCTATATGAGGAGAACTTAAAAACTCTGATGAAAATAAGTCAAAGATCTAAGTAGTTGGAGAGAATTTTATGTTTTGCAAGGGAAGATTAAATACTGTGAAGCCATCAGTTCTTCACAAGTTGATCTATAGATTCCAAATCCCAGTGAGTTATTTTGTGAGAGACTCTAAAGCTTGTGTGGCAAGCAGGAGGCTCAGAATGGGCCACATGTCCCTGAAGAAGAATGAGGCTGGAGGACTGACACTATCCGACTGCAAGACTGGGCATGGAGCCAGTGTTTGTACTGGTGAAAGAACAAACCAGAACAGGTTAGAGAGCCCAGAAATAGACCCTCGCTAGTACAGTCAACTTTGGCAGCAGAGCAAAGGCAACTCAGAGAAAGAGCAGTCCTTTTAACATATGGTGTTGGAACAACTGGACACCACAGGAAGAAAACCTAGGCATAGACCTTCCACCTTTCACAGAAGCTAGCTCAAAATGGATCAAAGACTTAAATGTGAAACACAAAACTCTAAAACTTCTAGAAGGTAACGGGAGGAAATCTGGCTATTTGGTGATGATGTTATATGTGTGTGTGTGTGTGTGTGTGTGTGTGTGTGTGTATGTATTTGTAGGTGGTCACAATACCATTATTTTATTCACTTATCTTTATGTGGTGCTGAGGATCGAACCCAGTGCCTCACATGTGCAAGGCAAGCGCTCTACCACTGAGCTACAACCTCAGCCCTGAGGATGATTTTTAATATACAACACCAGAGGCACCATCCATGAAACAAATAATTGATAAGCTAGACTTCATCAAAACTAAAAATTTCTGCTCTGCAGAAGGCACTGTTAAGAGAATAAAAAGAGAAGTCACAAGCTGGGAGAAAATATTTGCAAAAGATATGTCTCATAAAGGAACATTAGCTAAACTACATGAAGAACTTTTAACCAGAAATCTAGCTAAACAATGGGTGAAAGATCTGAATAGACACCTCACCAAAGAAAATACACAGATGGTAAATAAGCACATGAAAAGACTCTGAGCATCACATGTCATCAGGACATTGCAGATTAAAATGAGATACCACTGTATGGTGATTAAAATGGCTAAAATCCAGAACACTGACCAAACCAAATGCTGGGAAGGATGTAAATAAACAGGAACATTTTATTGGTGGGAATAGAGCTTTGGAAGACAGTGGCCATTTTTTTTAAACAAAACTAAACATCATTTATATGATTCAGCAGTTGCACCCTATGGAATTTATTCAAATCAGTTGAAAACTTATGTCCATATACAAGCTGGCACCCGAGTGCTTATAGTAGCTTTATTCATAACTGCCAAAACCTGGATGCAATCAAGATGTCCTTCAGTAGGTGAATGGATAAATAAACTGTGGCACACCCAGATAATGGAATATTGTTCAGTGCTAAAAGGAAATGAGCCATCAAGCCATGAAAAGACATGGAGGAGTTTTAAATGCATATTGCTAAGTAAAGAAGAGAATCTGAAAAGGCCATCCACTGTGTGGTCCCCACTGTGTGGTCCCCACTGTGCGGCAGTCTGGGAAAAGCAGAACTGTGGAGACAGGAAAAGATCAGTGGTTGTCAGGTTGAAGGGAAGGAAGGGTGAATGAGGGGAGCACAGAGGATTTTTAGGGCAGCAAAACTACTCTGTGTACTCTAATGGTGGATGCATGTTTTATACACTTGCCCAAGCCCATAGAGTATATAACACAAGGTGAACCCCAGTGTAAGCTGTTGCTGGGACGTTAGTTAGTAACAGTATATCTGTTTTGGCTCCCTATCTGTAATAAATATAGGCCACTAAGGCAAGGTGTTGATACTGGAGGAAAGCAGCTAGAGGTGAAGGGGACCCCAATTCCTATTCAGTTGTTTCATAACCCTAAAATTTCTCTAAATAATAATGTTTACTAATGTAAAACAAAATTAACCAGTTTCCAGGTAAGACAGAGCTAGAGAAAGAGCTACCCAGGGGTCAGATTCTTGAAACAGATGCCCATATGTCCTTTCTCCTATCTGTGAGACTCCCCTGGCATCATGAGGAGTGAGAAGGCTGTGCTGAGCGCCAGGGGTTGCGTGGTTGGTTCTGATGCTGACACTCATCGGCACAGGCAGACTCTTCCCAAGAATTGCTCTAGACACAGTGACCATCCTGACCAGGACCTTCGACCTGCGGGTCCCTGGGCCGTGTGGGTGGCAGTGCTGGCTTCTGTGAATGCCAGTGCCTTCTCAGGGGAAGCAGATTTGTTTTGTGGCCCGAGGTACTGAGGTGAGGAGCTGTCTTTGCCGCATTCCTGGCCCCATGATGCCACTAGTGCTAGGGTGAAGGGCACCAGCTGGGGCCTTTAAGGAGATGGGTGGCACAGGAGGGTATCCAAGAGGCCCTACAGTTCCCCAGCCTGCAGCCTAGCTGTGCAGGCAGGGAGGTTCAGACCAGTCTCTGGGTGGCACATTTGTGGGAACACTTGGAACCTCAGCAAGAATGTGGCTGTGCCTGGACAACTGTCTCCAGGGGTCAGCTCAGTAGGGAGGAGGAAGTGGCACTATGAATTTTAAATTTATTTAAATTCCTCATTCCTTCCATTTAGTACCCTTTTTGTCCGCTTCTGTTGGAGCGCCAGGGATGTTTAGTATCCTCTCATTTCTATGCTCTGCTAATTTTACTGCCTTTCCATATTTTCTTGCTATAAATTTAACAGATTTTATTGTGTTTAAACCATTTTAATATAGCCTCTCATAAAGGGCTAGAGCTGTGAGGGGCTTGTGAGTTGCCAGACCTGGGAACTCTTGTCTGTTTCTAAGTCTTTGGTCTAGGTTATCTGAGGAGAATTCTAGAAATACCCCTTGCCTGAGTGTCTACTATGATGCATGTCCACAAGTGCTTGGCTGGTTGTGAGGACCCAAAGGGAGCTGCTGTCCTCCTCTCCTGTCAGTAGCTCCAGGTTCAGGAGGAGCCATCAGACACATGGGTGTGTTTGGAAACTGTGGCGTTTCAGAGAGGGAGTCATCAGTTGGTGGGACACAGGTCTCTTTTTGAAGACATCCGGATCACAAGACAGAACTGCCTCTGGAGTCGCTTCTTAGTTCTAGACTCCCCAGTCTACTCACTCACTGACCTCTGAAGAATTCTTGGGGGAGGCTGTTAGAGAATGGAAGGGTTCTAGGTTTGGAGAGCTGGCCTGATGCCCTGTGGAACTGGACAAGTCCCTCTCTGGCCCCATGA
This sequence comes from Ictidomys tridecemlineatus, assembly GCF_052094955.1. Classification (NCBI taxonomy): domain Eukaryota; kingdom Metazoa; phylum Chordata; class Mammalia; order Rodentia; family Sciuridae; genus Ictidomys; species Ictidomys tridecemlineatus. Next base: position 17,235,123 of record NC_135494.1, read on the forward strand.
AGTACTGGCACAGTTGCACAGCCCAGGCCAGAGCTGATGGCCTGTCAGTGGACTCTGTTGCTCAACCCAGCCAGTTGCCTGCCTGGCTGCCCAAGTGGGGCCTTTTGTTTTCATTCTGTGATCTATCTTAAGCATCTGTGACTTTTTATGATTTACTGTATAAGGTACCTTAGTGTTAATTTAACAATAACTTCAAAAGTTTGTTTTCCGAGACTAAATGTGACCTTCCAGGGTTCTGTGCTACATTTGGCATTCCAGCACTCTGGCACCAAGGATGCCACAGTGGGCGGTGTTGCCCATACAGGGCTGCTTCCACCTGCACTTAGTTTTCCTCCTCTCTGTTCTGGCAGTTCAGGTTTCATTGCTGTCTGTCAGGCCCTTTTCCAGAGGAGTCCTGAGCTTTGCTGGCAGAGGCAGGAGTTTGCATCTTCTGGGAACTGGAGTGAGTGTAAGAAACAGGATGCCAGAGGTGGGCTGAGCCCTTACCAGTCATATCACCCACCAAGCTGAAGTCTGCCTGCTGCTTGGCCTGTAGCAGTCAATGGCCATGGTTGGCCTTGGGAAGCTCAATCAAGACACATATACCCATGTGCCTTCTACCCTAAGGGAGCAGAGCCACCAACAACAGGAAACCATGGAGGAGGGAGGGTGTCTGCTTTGTGAGTAGGGGCACAGTGCTGGGTCTCACAGACAGAGTCTGAGGTAGTCTTGGAGACCAGTCAGCGGGGTGATGAGCAGGTCCCTTGGGGTCTTAGTAGGAGCTTCTGTTCCTCAGCTCCCCTGGAGCCCTATCCTCAGACAGTGAGAAGGTGCTTCTGGGGTGGGCAGGTCACTGCCAGGCAGCATCTCCTGTGCTCTTGGTGCCTGCTTACCTGTCAGCCATCCTGGGACTTGCCTTCCCCTAGTGAGACATTTTGTTCACTTGCTGCTGAGCCCCAAAAGAATGGCTTTCCAGACTTGTCAGGGCTGCCCTGGCAGCATGTCCCATGGGCGCTGTGAGTCCCTCTATGCCCGTTGACCTGCATCCTGCCTGTCTAACCTCTGACAGTGGAGGATGTGTTGAGCACCGTCGTTGTCTCTAGACAGGACCCTGGGGGAGGCTGTCAGCCGAGCCCAGGCTGCAGATCCCGCTTCTCGGATCTGCATTTTTTTTCCTGATCCCGGGCAGAGCCGGAGCCCACGAGTCCAGCAATGCATCTCTTTTGCTTGTCTTCCTCTCAGTAGGAGGTCGAGGGTTGCCTGCCACCTTCCTCACAGTGGCCTCTGGAGGGACAGATTGCCACGTGTCCTCCCTTCATGAGAGCAGTTGCCTGGGCTGGTATTCGGAGGGTTTTGTGAGGTCCTTCAATATCGTTGTCCCTGGCAGGTGAGGGATTCAAACGCACAAAGGCAGCGATGTTGCCAGGCAGCCGTGGGTGTCGCCGGGGAGCCTTTTGGAGCCTTTGGAAACAGCACTTGACCTGTCTGCGTGACATGGTCTCATGGAGAGGAACCTTTTCCTTCCCCTCCTGTTATAGCACACCAGCTTTCCATAGAGCCGGGTACCTGGCTCTTCCCCTGTGGCAGGTGACCACCTCTTCCCTGCCCTCCCCACCTCCTGGCCAACCCCAGCCTGGCATCTCCAGCAGCTCAGGTGTCTCTGGCAGCTTGCAGTGCCTCTGAGGGTCCTGCTAGTATTGTTGCCTTGATGCTGCTCCAGTCCTGGTTCTTTAAGACTGATGAGCTGAGGCCAGGCTCTGGGTCTGGAGAGAAGGCCAGTCCAAGACCCTTCTATAGGGGTCCCTCGTCTCGATCTCCACTGTGGCCTTCTCTTGAAGCTTGGCAGAGTGGGGTTGGCATGCTGTCCTGATCTGGTCAGGTTGTTGGTGCTGGGCAACTTGCTCTCTCAGAGGGAGACCAGCACCTCCTGGTTTCCCTTTCCTAGTGGCCTTTTTTCTGGACTTAGTCCTCCCTGACCAATGGGAGGAAAGAGTGAGGCTGGAGTAGAGCAATGCAGTGTCCATACTCCTGGGCCCTGGGGAAGTCAGGTGTGACCAGAGGGTCTGCAGGGAGTTCAGGTGGATCTGGATCTGGGCAACTCCAGCTGCTGCTGGTCCTGCTTGCTGAGTTGGGAGAACAGGGGGCTGCAGAAGCTGGTAGACTGGCCCATGCAAAGAGAGTTGATTTCAGTGTCCATACAAGGTGGCTAGCTGCATCTGACCTGGTGCCCATGCCAGGGACCCTGCAGTAGATGAGGTGCTAAGCCAGACCTTCAGCCCTCTCTGACAGAGGGTGATCATGTTTTGTTGGCTCTTGCTGGTCTGAGGGAGGCATGCCTGGTGCTCTGTCTGCCAAGGCCCTCCTGATTAGGCAGCTCCCTTCACAGGTGTTTGCCTCGTGGAATCAGGCTGTCCAGGGCTGAAGGGTCATTTTCTTAGAAACAGCCTTCAGGTCTTGTGCTGTTGTGATTTTTCAGCTGATGCGCAGCTTGTTTTACGAGTGCTGAGCTGCCTGGTGTTCTGTCATGGCATGGCCTCTTAGCCGCCCAGTACAGGGAGCCATGTGGGCGACTGCCAGGTTTAAACAGAGCCGTTGGTGTGATGAGAGGTGCTTGAGCAACTAATGACAAAAGCAGTTTAGTGACAGAAACATGAAATAATTCTCTGGGACCAGAGAAGTATGAAGACTATGTGGAATGGTGTGATCAGCCTCAGGAAGGCCACATGGATTGGGAAGTCATGAGTGTAGCGGCTGCCATGGCTGGTGTGGGCACTCACTATGGGCCAGCCAAGCCAGACTCCAGCTTATCACAAACTGGAGTTTATCACAGATGTGTTGTGATGATGGGTGTGACCCAAACCCTTTGTTCATTGAGTGCTGCTGCGGGTCAGCACCTCATCTTCATGTGTTCCAAGAGGGAGGCCCAGTCTGTCTCTCACAAGTTAGAGACTAGCCTGAGGTTAGAGCCTGTTCAGACTGGCTCTCAGACTGTCCATTTTTACCTCTGTCACTATTTTCTCTCTGTCCTGCAATATGCACACATGGGTAGTGGATTCTTGGGGACCCAGTGTCCCCCAGATTTTGTCATTCCCAGGGGTCTTTTACCTGACCCTAGCTCTAGAAAATGGAACTGAAACTCACAGTGACCAGCGAGCCCTCCCGCACTCTCTCAGTGTGGCATGGGCTTCACTGGGTGTGAAGGTGTTGATCCGGGTGTCTCCTGTGCACCTCAGACCTTGCAGCTCAAGGCTGCAATTACTCCTTCTAGACTGTGACCGTGACCACGAACTCTTTGCCTTCTCCCTTCTTAAGCTAGACCCCTGAGTGTCATTTCTCTGCCCTTCCTCAGCACTTACTAGCACTGAGTGGGGCTTGGCCTGTCTTTCCAGTCTTTGCCCCTGACCTTTGCTAGGTCACCTGGCTCTCTCCTCCTGCTTACCTCCACACCATAGACAGAGTGGCTTTTTTAAAGGCTGACTCTCCATCGCTTTCAGGTTGGAGTGCTAGATTCTTGACAAACATCTCAGAACTGCCTCCTCTTCTGCTTTCTGCCACCCCCCATCCCCCACTGCATGCCCCAGGTGCCTTAACCACAGGCGTTATCCTGCAGCTGCACTGGATACCTCCTCTTGCTCCTGATGGCTGCAGAACTGTCTGCCTCCTGTTGCAGTAGGCATGCCTGGTGAGGGTGGGGACAGCCCTGCCCTGTTGCTCCATCAGGCACAAAGAGCCAGGGCCCCACTCATCAGTACCGAGTGAACCTCTGCTGGGACAAATATGACAGGCCCATGGCCTGCTGTCTATTGGGCAGTTCCTAGAGAGGTGATGGGATCTTCTTCAGGAGCACTTGGGTATGATTGTCCAGTGTGTGTTTTCTTTCCAGGGCCAGGCCCTTGGCGTGAAGTGTCTGATAACTGGCTCTAAAGCGTTAACACTCACATTGACTGCTAACTCACCATTGTTTGAAGCACTCTGTTAGGTACAGAGCCGCCGTGCCCCACAGTGTGGAGTGGGCCATGGTCTTGAGGTCTGTTTCTGAGGAAGCCCAACTCAAGCGGAATCAGTGGGTTGTTGAGCACCCACCTTGAAACTGCTGATGATGGCCTGAAAGAACCCGAGCAATTGCTGGGTCACTTTCTTGCACAGGAGCTGGTTAAACTGCACATTTAGCCCTGTGAGTGGTGAGGGCATCCAGTCCTGAGAAACCTCCCTGAGATTCTTATGCCTTGCATCTTGTGCCTCAGGTTTTTAGAAGAGTCCTGGAGGTTCCCCCATCCTGGCCCAGGGTCCCACCCAGGAGGTGTCAGGCACAGTTCTGCATCTGTTCTGGGGACACTTGGTGTAGTGTGTGCATGCTGTGTCTGGTGGTCTGGTCTGCTGGGCCAGGATGCTCCATTTGCCCTGTTCCTCCCCTGGCTGGAGAGGGGAGCAGGCCCCGCTGTGGTGCAGCTGGACCTTTGGGTCCTAGGACTTGTGCTCAGAGGGGTGGGGCTATTCCCAGGAATTGTACCCAGTGAGAAGGAATCGACATCTGGTCCCTTGGTAGGTGTCTGAGAGCACTGGTGTGTTTATTTGAAAATGGAATTTGAAGCTGCATATTTCTTGATCTTTTAGGTTAAGTCTTTTTTCTTTGACCAGTGACCCTGGAGCCTCTGGGTGGTAGAAGTTTCCAGTTGGTGGTGTGCTCTGTAAGTCCTTGTGGGTATCCATTCTTGGTTTCCAGCATACTTCCGTCACCATTCTGCTAGGTCTCTACAGGAATCTAGCCATGCAGGTACCATCCATACTTCCTGGGTGAGGACCCTGAGGTACTAGCCCTGCCATGAAGCAGTGAAGGCCATGGCTGAGCCTGTGCTTTTGTGTCCACTGCTTCCTCTGCCCGTCGGCAGCCCCACTTGTGGACAACAGCTCAGGAGGATCTACCCTTGTCCTGGGACTTGCTGACCGCCGCCTGCTTTTCTCATCCACAGTGTTGTAAATGTCAGGCGGCAAAGGGACGACAGGCCCCACACTAATTGGCTGCTCTCTTAGAAGCTGGGAGCTGGCTCACATTTAAGTAGATGCTTTGAGCTGGCTTTACAGGTAGTCTATTTTCTTGAGATTGTAAAGCTGGACAAATGTCAGGAGTCTTTTTCAATATTGTCTTGTGTTTTTCAAAAGACCCCAGGAGGCCATTATTAGAGATGAAAGTGGCCTCAGTCCAGTCTTGAGAGTGTTCTAGAGAACTTGTGCTGGTTGGCCTCTGGACTCCTCCTGAGTGTGCTTCCTCTTCCATGGAACAAGATGGCCAGCAGCTAGTTATCATCCAAGCTTGGGAATATTCATCAATCTCGAGCCTTCATGACAGGGTAGATGCTTCTTAGGGTAGAGGAATCCAGTGGCTTATCCAGGAGGATGAAAACACATAAATATTCAGAGGATATTTGAAACTCCATGTCAAAAATCTTGTCCTAAAAATACAGGTGGCACCTCATTTCACAAGCTGGGGAGGGCATAATTGCCTGGCTTTTTGAAATGTTGCCAAGTGTCACATGGTGCCAGTGGACAGAGTGAAGGGCTGTCACAGGATGTCTTGGGTTTGGTGCTCAGCAGAGGGTCCAGCCCAGGGTAGGTTATGCCTCCTCCCTTCCACTGATCTGTAGGAATCCCTGTGCCGCACTGTGTAGGTGACTGCCCTCTTCAAGTTGAGCATTTGCTGAGAGCACTAAGGGACACCTGGCTGACTATGGAGGTAACCTTTTCTGAGTTGGGCCCCCTTGAGGTTCCTTATAGCCCTGCATCTTTCCTCTCTTCAGCCCGCTCCTGTTCAGTCTTGGTTTCCCATCTGGGCACCCTGCCCCTGGTTTGTGGTCTAGGCCACTGGGCGGGTTCTAGGCATTGCTTTGTCCTGACTTTCCAGCCAGGTGCCTTTCCTGTGGCAGGCTCTTCTGTGTCAGGAGTTCTCAGGTGCCTGTGAGGACTAGATAGGCTGTGCATGTGGTATGCTTGCTTGGCTGTGTGCCTGGCTTACAGGAAGCACCTGGGACTGGCTTGACGGTTATACCTGCCTTCCTCAGGGACCCCCATGGCCCTTGGCCTGCTCACCCTTGACCTGACATGCAAGTGGGTGTTCCTATTCCTCCCAGGGTGCTGGTTCACCTGTCTGGGCCTGTACTCACCCCTGCCTCTCTTTTCTCAAGTTCCAGGGGGTCCTTGTGTGCCTTCCTCACTGGGGATGCCTCTGGTGCAATGCCACCTGTGGGGTTCAGAGATACCCTCCCTTGCTCTTGTGTCTGCTATGGTGCCCATGCCAGATGGAATGAATGCGGGTGTCTTGAGTGAGGGGTGGGTGTGGTGCTTCCCTGACTGATGTTGCTCCCCCGACTGATGTTGCTCCTGCCAGGTGGGCCCTGGGCGGCCTGTTGCATGGTGATGTGGTTGGGCTGCATTGCGCTGGGGGAGGGGGGAGGCCCTGGAGCCTCCTGCCCTGCAGAGGGCCTTCTGCTTTTCAAACCTTCAGTGCCACTTGTTTCTGGTTGGTCCTAGGGCACTTCTATGTGCCCCTTAAGGCCACAAACCCTCCCACTGGTGCTGCTTGAGTCTTTGAATTCCTGTCACTCTTCGACCCCTCTACTATGGTGGTTGGTGCTGTCAGCCCTGGGGTGCCTGATCTTCCCTGGTGTTCTCAAACTGAACCCACATTCACATGCCCACCTCTGATGTCTTCCCCATTTTTGTTTGACTGTTTTGCTGAAGTCACAAGGCCTTTGGAGCCCTTGTTCCTAGACTTGGAAGAGCAAGAGGAGCATTGGTGGTGGCTTGGGGTTTTTCTTTCAGAACTGGCCCGAGGGGTTTTGTGGCCTGCCCAGAATAACAGTGTATACATTGCCTGTGGTTCTGTTTCCAGCTGCATCGAGGGAGTGAATCTCACTCCCACATGGCTTCAGAGCAGATGGCATTGGTTACCATCACTGTAGCCCCTGTGTGGTCCCAGGCTCATCTACCTATACCCTGGCACAGAAGCCCTCAGGTCATGGTGGGGTTTCTGTCTGTTTTCTGATATCTTTGTGTGAGATGGACGGTGCAGACCCTCTAGGGACTACCCTGGTGGGATGCACATGCTGCCATTTTGTCTGAGTGATGGCGTCATGATTTGACAGGGTGGGCTGAAGGAGGCCACAGCAGTGGGAGCTGAATGAGAAGCTGAGGATAGGAACTGGCACCGGGTTAGGTTTAAATACTCAGCTCTTAGGGGCAGAAAGCCAGGTCCCAGAATTGCCAGGCTGTTGGACTTGCCCAGGATTTGGGGTGATGTGGTCTGAACTAGTGGGGCTTCCTATTGGCTCCTGGGAATATGTGCTTGGACTGCCCATCCCACTATAGACTGCATCTGGGGTCTCTGCCCACCCTGCCTCTTTTCCCCCCTGAGCCTGAACATGCCTTAGTGCCTTAATGGAAGGCCTCATGGGGGCAGTGACTTTTTGGAAGTAACTAAAAGCTCTTGCCAGAGAGACAAAGGGTACTGACTAATTGGTGGCTTTATTTATTCATCTCTAGGCCTGAATGGTAAACAGCTTTGATTCTTGGCTCAGCAGGAACAGGTTGGGAGGCCTCGGCTGATTGATTCCTCACCTGCAGGGGTGCATGCAGGAGGGGGGTATCGATTTGGTACCGTCTGCCAAACCCACTCTGAAGTAGGGTTAATTGCCTCAAGACCAGCTTCCTTGTACCAAGTCCCCATCAGTCTTTGCGTGGAGTTGTCACTCGCTGAGGTTTCTGCCCCTCCCTGGGATTGAAGTTTCTGTCCATGCGTCCTTGGAGGAGCCAGACTCCTCCTGGGTGCTGTCCTGTTCCTTAGTCCTGAAAGTCCAGGGTATGATTGTCACTCCTCTGGTTGTCAAGAGAAAAAGGTACAACTGTGTCCACCTTACACAGCTACAAAGCATGCTGGGACAGCCTCAGCCACAGGCAGAATCTAGGACTGCGCAGTGCCCCCGCCCTTCTGCCCTTGCCTGGTTTTCTTTGCCACCAGCTTCCTGCAGTGGCCACGAGGCTTTCTGGAGTTCATGTGTGTTGGGTTTTGTTTCACCTGCTGGGCTGGCTAAGCTCTCTTGCTACCCTATGAACCAGTTTCAGCATAGGGGGCTGACACCATACCCATTCATCTCCCCCCACCATTTTTTTTTTTGTAGTTGTAGATGGACAGATGCCTTTATTTTATTTTTTTATTTTTATGCGATGCTGAGGATCGAACCCAGTGCCTTATACGTGCTTGGCAAGCGCTCTGCCACTGAGCTGCAGCCCCAGCCCCTCATCCATCTTTTCAGGTGCTCAGCCATGTGGCCCACCATTCTCACCAGAGTGTAGGGTGCCTGCGTAGCATGGCTTGAGACAGGAGCTGCCCACCCAGTGGTGGGTGGATATGCAGCTCTGGATCTGGATGTCTGATTTCTGCTTTGAGTGAGCATCTGCATCTTCCCTTGTGCAGGTGGGATCAGCATGTCCCCCACTCCACCTCTGCTTGTTCCCATTGATGGCGCTGCTCCTTGGCAGTCTGCATCCATGCCTCTTTCCTCAGGTACCAAGTGGTTTGCCTCATCCTTGGGTGAGTCCAGGGCCATGCTCTATCTCCCTCCATCTAACAAGGCAGGCCAGGACCAATTCCCTGGCTTGTGGTTCTAGGACTCAGTGATTAGACATTTTAAGTGACAGTTGTCAAAGAGCTAGAAAACCTTTTTAAGCCATCTTGTGTAAAACGCAGTGAGGCACGTGAGTAGCAAGTCCCAGTGGATAGCTCTTTGACTCAGGACAGTGCCCGTGTACCCTCCACCTGTGAGCAAGGTACGCTGCTGGCCCTGCTGTTTGTGCAGATGTGGCACTGCTCTGGCTTCTCCTGGTCTTGTTTTCTTATGGGTGAGCTGGGCTCAGGAGGCCGCTGTGTTTGAGGTGGAACTTTAACCTAGGGGTGCAGGCTGGGAACTTGGAGAAACACGAATGTCCCTCTCCTGATCTGTCATCATGCCAATGAAAACAGAAGGAAGCTAAGTTGAAGCTAAATGTGCATATATTTCTTCTCTATTTCTTGCTTATTTAGCTTAAAATTAAACCCATAGAAGTCAATCCTTATCCTGCATTTATATGTATGAGACTGTCCCTATTTCTCTGGTCTCACCCAGGACAGTCTTTTAATGCCTGGGGATATCTTGACTTTCCCCATCTTCTCCTGTGATCTGTGACTCACCTGCTTCTCCCTTGGGTGTCCATCTGTGCCAGTCTGGCTGCCTGCTGCTAGGGTCATGCTTACCCAGCCTGTGCTGGGTGTGGGAGTGAGCAGAGGACAAGCCACAGGGTCCAGTGAGGGAGGTGGCCAGAGACAACCCTTGTGCTTTTGGAAAATGCCACTTTTGATGTCCTTTTCCCTAAGTGGCCTCCCTGTGCTGTCCTTTTGCAACGGGGGGTCTAGTGCTGGTGGCTGACGTCCTTGGGTCTGGGATGGCCTCCTGCCGACGACAGTTCTAGGACTGTCCTAATACCCAGCGTAATCCTGTGCCTCCTCCTTCCACATTGAGCTCGGAGATGCTTATCCTGAAAAGCAAGAAGATCAATGCTTCTGCTAATGAGCTGCCCGCGTGGAGCTGTGAAGCTTTGCCAGCCCCTGTCTGGGAGGGTCCAGGCAGGAGAGTGAGTGCTCCTTGGCTTCGAGGGCTAAACGGAGTGTGATATGTCCACAGCTTCCCCTTGTCCCTGCTGCTTTCTGCTGGGGCTGCTGGGGTCCTGAGCATGGCGTGCTTTGTGCCGACTAAGCTGTGGGTCAAGAGCAAGGCTCGAGGTGGGAGGGCAGATGCCACATGTGGGCCTCGCCCTCTTAACTGAGGTGAAAACAGGGAGCTAGTCAGCCAGTGGGGACAAATTTATCAGGAGACTCACAGCTGAAAGGGCCCTCAGGGACAGTTAGTCCAGGTCCATTCTGAGAATGGAGTCTGTGGTCTCTGGAGTGTCCATAGAGCTGGGGCATGATTGCTCCTGCAGGAGTCCTACTGTCACCATTGTCACGCTTGCTCTTGAAGCCCCCAGAACCCTGTGTCCTGTGGCTGCATAGTCTTTGTGGGAAGCTCGTGACCTCATGTCCCAGTGAGACTGAAGTGCCAATGACAGGCTGTTCTGTCTTCCCGGCTCAGCCTCCTCAGGCTGGCTTCTGTGTCTGGCACATCACAGGTGAACTGTAGTACCTGTGAGTGGGAGAGGGCTGCTCTGTCCTTGGTCATTTGCATGCAGAGGCATTGGCAGGCGGCACCTCCCTGCCACTGGACCTGGTCTCCATTGTGCTTGGAGGCCGCTTCTGTTCCACCTCTGTTGCTTCAGGCCCGCCTCTCCTGGCACAGGCTCCTTGACAAATCTCTTGAAATGATGATGCCAGATGACAGTTGGGTTTCAAAGAAGCTTGGTGTTGTGTTGTTGGGAACCAAAGCACAAAGACATGGTTCCTGGGTTGTAAAGCTCTAAGGTGGGGAGTGTGAGCATTTGGGGACGTGGCCTGGGAGCCTGCTAGTGCCCGCCCTGCATGTGCCTCCTCCCTGCCTTGAGGAACAACTCCACTCCTGCCCCGCAGGGCCTCAGGGATGGCAGTGTTGCATGGCAGTGCTCTCCCACTGCCCTGGCGCTGTGATCCTCAGGCTCAGGGTTTCTTGGAGAGGGATTGAGGCTAGTGCAGAGGTCTGTCTGTCTGGAGCACTGCCTTTCTTATCAGTCTAGGAGGAGTTGTTCTGAGCAAGGGAGTGGTGCTGTTGGAATCGTTCCTCATTGAAGCGTGGTTGGGTGCGCTAGCCAGGGGCTTGTTGGGGTGGGTGGTAGCCAGTGGGGAATAAGTGGGAGAGCAGTGATTTGGGGCCAGAGAGTGTATAAGGAATGGTCGCAAGTGGCCCCTGTGGACTTGGGAAGGGCAGTCTGAGAGGACAGGGCCTTGGGTAGGGGCAGGGACATGAGAACATGAGGTGCCTCTAGGCCCTCAGGGAGCTGACAGCACAGGGCAAAGACCTTGGGAAGGAGAGGCTGGTTTTGAAGGCAAGTCTGAGTCCTGCACCCTGGCTCCTCTCAGGATGCAAGGCAGCCCTGGGGATCTAGGAGCCCTCGGCCAGGGCACTTGGAGGGAGAGTTTGACCTAAGGCTTTAGAATCCTGGACGCCAGTGAGGAAGGAGTGTTAGAGAATGTCCCTCAATGGGAGTAAGTCTGATGTTTCCCCATGATTAGATTGAGGTGTGTTTTTGGATAGAAATCATGAAAGGGATGTTGTGGCCTTCTCAGTGTGCCACATACACGAGAGAGCATGTTGCAGTCTCCGAGTCTCTTGGTGGAGGCAGTGTCTCCTGGGAGTCAATTGTAAGGTTAGGGCTTTATTTCTTTGTATTTAGTAAGTATCTTGGGAGAACTTCTTTGAGACTGTATCCTGTTTCTTCTTTTTTGGGGTACTGGAGTTTGAACCCAGGTGTTCTCTACCATGGAGCTACATTTTCCACTTTTTTGTTTCAAGCCTGACCTTGAACTTTGTGATTATCATCCTCATTCAGCCTCCCCAGTGGGGTGGCTGGGATTACAGGGTGGCCCCGACTCCTAGAAATATCTTGTTTCATCTCAAAATTTCCTCCACCAGTTTTAGGCATCCATGGTGGATTTCACCCTCAGTAATTAACACTGGAATGTTACAGTGGTGGTTTTCTATTTGTTCATTTCTTCTTCATTTCTTATTTGGCATTCCTTGAGGAAGAAGGTTGTCCTCCTATTTATCTGTTTGCTAAGCACTGATGCCATGCTGTGTCTGGAACCAGTCCTGTGGCTGCAGGTTGATGTGTGCCCTGTGAGCTCCCCTCCTTAGTTTTGAGTACTTTCTTAATTTCTGGAACATGAGATGCCCTATACTGTATTATTATTTTCCCTCTCCCTTTCTTGGGTTGAACCACCTTTACAAAGATCCCTGATTCCTTTTGCTGACAAGGGATGTTTTCAACCAAGATCCAGGTACTTGTGGCCCTGGATCTTGGTGGGCTCTTGTTGGACATGGGTGTGCTTCTTGTGCCTGCAGCCCTGTTTGTGTCTGCATCTGCTTCTGCCTTATGCGCGTGAGGAGGCTGGAACACATCCTGGTTCCTGTTTCTCCTCCAGTGTCACTGACCGTCCTTACTTTCCCTCTTCCTTATTTGCAGTTTCAGTCCTTGATCCTGAGAAGCTAGGCTGTCGTTACACACTAGATGTTTCTTATTTGTCCAACTCTGGCGTATACAGGCTTTGCAGAATTGCTAATCTATAACTTGGGAGAAACAAGTTATTGACTAGTGTGGTGTTTGTGTGCCTCCGCCTGACGGCACGGGCTGCCGGGCTTCCCTTTCTGCCCGCTCCGTGTCCTCTTACTCATTGGGCAGAGCCTTAGGTTCCTCATTTAGAGTTTGACTTTCACTGAGTCTTTTCCATTTGGTTTCTGTTTTAAGACACACAGAGAAATGGTGGGTGTCCCTGATCTGTACTTCTGGGGGTTCACCTCTGTTGGCGTGAGCCCGCACCTCAGAGCCAGCAGCTCCTTAGCCCCAGCGTGCCTTTGAAGCCCACCTCTGTTGAGAGCCACAGCCAAAGGGGCCCCAGCAAACTTCCAGCTGCCAGCAAGCTTCAGACTGCCCCAGCAACATCTAGCTGATTGGCTCCTCTGCGGTGATGTTCATTGGGCTGTTTCCCTGCCCTTCAGACTGCCAGCTGATGATTGGCTCACAGCTGCCCCAGCAACATCTAGCTGATTGGCTCCTCCACGGAGCTGCTCATTGGGTGACTTCTTTGGCTCTGCCCACGCAACCCAGCCAATCGGCCTCAAGAGGAGGAGGATTGTGGGAGGAAAAGGCTGGTGTTGGGGAGAGAGGCTTGTGGAAGCCGGTGGTGGCAGTTGGGCTCTGAGGGTTTTTCCCTGGAGCTGTTTTGTTTGGCGTTTGTAGTTCTAAAAATAAAGTTAGTTTCTTTTTGACAAGTGGCTCCTGATTTGTGCCAAGCCAGACTTCGGCACCTCACTCCCCCTTTGGCACCCGCTGAGGCACTGTCTATTCCTCATGCTTTGCGTTTCTTACAGTGGCTTATAGGTGGTGTCATGGAATAGAGTCCTCGGGGCCTGGCTGCTGTCACTTGACACAGCACTGAGAGGTCCATCCTGGGGTTGCATAACCCAGCCGTGTCCTCCTTTATCGCTGCATGTGTGCTTCTTGCTGTGTGGGATGTGTGTCTTTCTCAGTGGAAGGACATCTGACTTGTCCTTGTCATTTTCCTGAGTAGCTACTTAGGAGTGGGATTGCCAGGTCAGGCACATTTTAACTTCAGGAGAAACTGCAGACGGATTGCAGGCACCGCCGTGCCCTTCTGCATTTGTGCTATGGTGGGAGTGCGGCTCTCGCACCCCCCCACTCCACCTCGCTCTCACGTGCTCTCCTCTGGGTTGCTCTGCCAGTCGTGGCCGTGGCCAGGTGTGTGCTGCCTGAGGGTGTCCAGGTGCGCGGCCCCTCCCTGGCTGGCGTGCTCTCCTGCGGTGGTTTCTCTGGCATTCCTTGTGCGGTAGCCCGTTTTCTCGTGGGATCCCTACGTCGTGCTCCAGTCTCAGGTGCCAGGGTTTGGTTCCGTTTCCTCTCCGTGTACGTCAACCACCTCGCCTTCCTTGGCGGTCGATTTCATTTATTTCACTTTTCATGAGACGTTAGGGGACATTGTCTGGAGTTTGCAGAGGTGTCAGCTGCTGACTGGGCAGAGTAGTTACTGGGCAGCAATGGTTCCAGATGTTCCCGGTACAGGGAGGTGTTGGCATCTGAGATGGTGCGTCAGGAGCCAGTTCGTGGAGAAGGAGGCTTGTGGGGATACTGGCTCTGAATCTGAGCCTTGGCAGAGGCTGCTGGCTGGATGTCTCTGAGCCCATGTCTTCTTCTCAGCACAGTGACACTACTGAGCAGCGTGGCATGAGATGCATACTATGGGTCTCTGAATATGTCCCCCTGTTGACGTCTCTCCCCTGTTCCTTTCTTGTTCTCTCATTTATTGTTCCTCCAAGCACAGCCTTTCTGCTCCCCACAGGCTTCAGACTGAAAGGCTCTTCTGCTCTCTCTACTATGCTGTTTCCTGTTCAGTTTTTCTTTCCTTTAGTTGTGCACAGGACTTGAGGGAACGGGATGAAAGAAGAAACTCAGGGGCCTAGTGTGCAGTTTGGAGAAATGTTTACTTGTTCCACGAGTCCCTCAGTTGTGTTGGAAATCTTGTTTGTGGGAGACAGGTGTGGAGGGTCCGGTGACATCCTGGTGTCTCACCGGGGCATTGTGGACTGCTCTGGCCTGGCGGCTCATGTCAGGTGGTGTGTCATGGTACCGAAACAGAATTTATTGATCAAGGAAACCCACATCATGGAATCTTAAAGTGTCTTAAAATTTCAAAACGATGTATCCTGTGAGATGAATTTCCATTTGGGCCAAGCAGAAGACACTTGAGACCAAAAGCCACACCTGTCCTGAGGACAGAAGGGGCACTTCCTGGGCTGTGTGTCTGAGCTGGTGCTGGGGCCTGCTTTAGTCAGCTTGGTGCTGGCTTCAGAGGGACATCCTGTCAGATTGTATCACTGAAGTAGAGGTTCATAGGAAGGGAGGTGACAGTCCTTCTGTCCCAAGAGTCACAAGGCCCCAGCCATGGTCTTGCTGGGACATGACTCTTGAGAGGTACACAGGGACACTGGAGCATGAGGTCAGACTGCAGTCCTTTGTTGTACCCATTCATGAGGCACTGGGGTGCAGCTACAGGGGAGGACGGCATGGTCAGCCTTGTAGTCTGGCAGCTGAAGGAGGCTTTAGGAATCTTTAAAGCCTTGGTATATGGGAACAAGGTGGGCCTTAAGCTTCCGTGTCACTTTGATAAAATGTGCAACAACAAGGAGAGGAGGAAGTCTTAGGAAATTTGGTTGAGTCTTAATGCACAGAAATGTCTGTCGCAGCTGATGAGCCCAGCTTGGACTGCCCCTGGGGCTGGAAAAGTGTGTGGACTCCTGACATCCTTGCCCGTGATGCTCTGGGCATCGTGGATTTCATGGCTGAGCTGTGCCCATGTTTGTACCCTATTAATGGCCTGACCTCTGCCTGTGGGACCAAGGGTGGATATTATTGCCAACTGTGGGACTTTTCTAGTGTGTGCTCAGAAAGTTCCCACATGGATTCAGAGGATAATTAGTATCCTGTAAGATATGAATCTTAATTCCTAAATTACATATTTAGCAGATGGTCCAAAATAGCACTTGTAATGGCAACATTCAATTAGTGAGTTTAAAAAATGTATATTATTGCAACATTCTCCATGGGTTTTATTTAGAGGTTTCTAAATATAGTGCTATAAAAACACAGAAGCGTTTAAAACTATTTAGACCCACACAGCCGCAGTGGGCTCTGTGCTAAACTTCCCGTGTTAACCAGAGGATCATAGAGAAGCCTCCGGTTTATTCCTGAGAAGCTGAAGTAAAAACACTGTGTAGGCGGTCAGCAGTATCCCCAGCTCCCTCAGGCCTTTTGCCTTGGTGCCTATGAGTTCTGACCTTTGTGAAGTCCTGGGACCCTGTTCCCTGGCTCCTGCTGTGGTTGATTGTTGTGGGGCCTGCCAGGGCAGTGCTGTTCCCTCTGTGGCAAAGTCGGGTGCATCTTATCTGTGTGGTGTGCCCTTGGGATCATAGTCTGCAGCTGACTTCGTGGGCCTGGGGGGCTGTCTCTAGACTTCTCAGTCCAGGAGGGATATAAAATGGGCCTGAAAGGCAAGGCCTGCCCTCTGGTGGGAGTCAAAGAAGTGAGACAGAGGACTGAGTGTGGACACATCAGGAGTGGCTGGGAGCCTCAGGGGTGCCTGCCCCGTGGTGGTTCTGCATCTCCCAGGAGCTCAGTGACATGTGCCGTTGGAAACAGGAATGGAATTTGGTCAAGCCCGATTCCTGGAGATCACGGGGATCAACTCCTGGCAGCCGCTCTTGGGAGCATCTGTCCCTAGGAAGGAGATACTGGGGCTGAGCAGTCCCTGTGGTGTCATTGTTGTTCCCAGCCTGAAAGGAGACCCAGTTCTCCTAGTTCTCCGATGCCACCCTGCTAGCCCTGGTCTTGCCGTGCAGGCCTTCCTGGTAATCAAGTGCGCATAGAGGAGGCTTTGTGCAGCCCTTTCTGGCTCTGTATGTTTAAACAAAGAGCTTTTTAGACCTAAACACAGATGTTCATTTGAAAATGAAAAATCAAATTAAGCGGAACCAGCCTTTGAAAGTTAATGCCCTGTAGCAAGTAAAACAAAGGAGAAGACACTGTGTGTAAATTTCACTTAAATAACTTCTTATCTTAAATAAAGTTTTAAACTAAAAAGTGTCATTTGAAAGCCGCTCATCATCCCCCTGTCCTCCAATAGAACATCTGTGCTCATTCTGACGCGATGAAAGACAGGAATTAGATGAGCCGCTGGAGTGCTCTCCACCATAATTGCCCCTCGCTCCTCTTGGAGACACAATGCGGGATGAAATGCCAATTAAGCTGGTGTACTTATGAGGTGCAGGCTGAATAGGGAGCAGGGCTCACGAGAGTCCCACCGAATGGATCTGCTGTGGCCCCAAGTTCCGTCTCCGTAGAAATGTCATCATACATAATGAAAATCTCCAATGCTTGCCTGTATTTTAAAATGATTTACTTTGGAGTTCTGTCAGCATGTCTTAAAATAGGTGTTTTCTGCCCACCTGGATGGGTGTTTTGTCCCTCTGAGCATCTCAAGGACCCGATCCAGGGGAGGGTTGCAGGGCTGCTGAAGGTGCAGCCCAGGCAGTTCCAGCTGTATCTCCAGGCCCCAGGCACCAACTGCAGGTCTGGGCAGCCAAGAAGCTGTGTTCTGCCCATGTTCTGCCCTCTCCTCACCCTACCCCAGCGCCTTCTAGCGAGAGCATAAAGAGAACCACAGAGAGGAGTTCTCAACTAAAGGGCTGGTGGTGTAGTTCAGTGGTAGGGAGTGTGTTTAGCACATTCCAGGCCCTGGGATCGAGCCCTACCACTGCAAAATAAAACAAGGAAAATTGTGGAAGAAGTATTTTGGGTGTCCAGAAAGCGTAAGATGAGGAAGGATAACTGGGGCAGAGGAGAACATCTGGGCAAGCAGTGTCTGAGCAGTGGCCTGGTCAGCCCAGGACTGTTCTAGCAGCACCCAGACTGTGGGTGATGAGGTGGGTGGGACTTGGGGCTCTGTGGCTCAGGTGCTCAGCCATGTGCAGATTGGAATCGTGTGATTGACTTAGTTTACTTAAGAGGAGGAATCTAGAGAAGCAGTTTTGGGGGGTTGAGGAGCAAGAAGCTCATTGGTGAATGTGGACATGGTGTCACAGTGAGAGACTGTTGGTACTTCAGAAGGTTGTGCTGGAGGGACAGAGGCTACCCCTGTAGTGGCTAGAGAGTCCTCAGTGTCAGTCCATTCTGCTCCAGGCGTGCTGTCTCTCCTGACTGTCCCAGCTGCCTCTTGCCAGGCTTCTTATCACCAGTCACTGCCAACCAGTGGGAGCTCCTAACTCTGACTTGTCCCTTCATGTGAAGACTCAACACCTGCCTGGAAAGAACACATGACTTCCCTGCAGCTCGAGGGGAGGGGTGTGGGCCCAGCATTGTTCACAGCTTTATGGTGCCTTGCTATCCTTGAGACTTTCCATACCAGCCATTGAATATGGTGGTCTGTGCATGGGACCCTTTCTCATCTTTGTGACTTCCCACAGGTACCCCCAGTGCCAGCCCTCTGTGAAGATGCACAGCTGTGGGCATTGGCTGCAATTCTCTTTAGATTAAGGGCTTTGTCCTGACTCTAGACCTTACCCAGGACCTGTACCCTGCTGGAGCTTGGGTGGGGGTCTCCATCAAGACCCCTGTTGTGGAGTAACTAGCTCCCCAGCTGAGAGAGAGCCTGTCTTCAAATAGAGAAGTCCTGATTGAAATACTTCCTGTCAACTCATGGGGCTAGCTGTTTTTTTTGTTTTGTTTTGTTTTTTGTTTTTTGTTTTTTTGGTACTGGGAATTGAATCCAGGGCTGCTTTACCAATGAACTATACCTCCAGTCCTTTAAAAAATTTTTTTGAGACAGGGTCTCAATAAATTGCCTAAGGTGGCCTTGAATTTAGAATCCTCCTGCCTCAGCCTCCTGAGTTGCTAGGATTACCGGCCTGTGCCACTGTGTCTGGCTATAGTGTTTCATTAACTGCAAAAGGAGATTAAAGTGACTCTTTCTCTTTTTGTTTTGGCTGAGGCTCTAAAGGCTACAAATAAGGAGTCCATATTCTAGAACATGGTGCCAAATGTCTTGTGCAGGACTTGCCAAGGGCGCCACTTGAAGACCAGTTTGCCTTCCTGGCTGTGGTCTGAGCTGGAGGGGGAGGGGAGTATTCCCCCTTAGAGTGGAACCCAGCACTTCATCCTCAGGAGCTTTAAACTGGGGTCAGGGGCAACTCTGGAGAACCCATGTAGCTGGGCAGGTGTTCCCAGGAGGGTTAAAGTTGGGAGTGAAGCAGTGAGTATGTTGGGGGAGCCTGGAATGGAGGGAGGGGGTGTGAGTGAATGCCTTCACCTTGGGAGCATCCAAAATATAGTGCCTATGGGGACAAAGAGGGAGGGGGCAATGGGGAACGTAGACCCTGTGGGGGAGGGTCCTTGCTTTCACCCAGGTGTGCTGGTCTGGTGGAGGCAAGCTGGAGGTGTTACAGAGCTGAGGGCCCTGTTCCCAGAGCCAGGCCAAGAAGGGGCTGGCCCTGTTGTGGGGGTGGGCCTTCTACCCTTGCTGTTGGGAAGACCCCGCCTGCCTCCTCTTTCAGGACCCTTGCTGCCTGTCTCATAGGTTTGCTCACTTTGTCAGTAACTTGCTCCTTGTCGCCAGAGACCTCCTCTCCCTGTCTGATCACTGCCATACCCAGTGAGTCAGAGACCTGTGGGTGGTTTCAGAGATGGTGAGGCCTGCCCAGTCTGCAGGGGCAGAATTGGCTTCCCACCACCAGATGGCCTTTCTGAAGGGTCCATCCCTCTTGTGCCCAGCATCTGGGGAAAGGCAAGGCTCTGTCCTTAGGCAGTGACCCAGGCTCCAGACTGAATGCACATAGTCCTTTACTGTCTGGGAGGTGATTGGTCCCTTTGCCATTCTCCAGGTGGTTCCATAACCCAGGGATCAAACCTTGCCATTTGCATCCAGTATTGGAAGCAGAGGCAGCCGCAGGCCTGGCCTACTGGGAGCTGAGATGATTTATGTGACCTGAGCTTGGGTAATTAAAGTGGGATTTGGCAGTGATGTCTTTCACAGAGGAGGCATTAGGGGTGTCAGAATGAGACATGTCAGCACAAAACAGTTATGTTTTCAGGTTAAGAATTTAACGAGGAGTAAAGAGCTGGCTGCAGGGAGGGTTCTCCACAGAGAGCCTGTCTGTGGCTGTCCTTAATGCTTGCATTTCATTCTCTTGTGTGTGAGTCCCAGCCCCTTTCCTCAGGGAGAACGCAGTTTCTGCGTCGCCAAGCGCCACAGCTGCCTCCTGGAGGCACTGGTGTGTTTGATATGTGGATCGAGGATCTAAAGCAACAGGCTCCTTCACGTGCCAGACCTACCCTCTGGTCTGTTGGCACTTCGACTATGATGGGCTCTACTCTGAGGCCAGGGAGGCAGGGTGTAAGCTGCCATCCTGTTTGTCTCATCTGCCTTCTGGAGCCTGTGGGATGTGACTTGGGTCAGCTGACTCTACCACTGCTAGGTGGGACTCCGAGTGTGCCTCTGGGTGGGAGTTGGCTGTTCTCTGTCCTGCCTTTGTCCTGGTTTCCGAAGTGGAGAATTGGCCTGCATTGGTTTCAGTTGGGGTTTCTGGTAGTCAAGTCACAGTAACTGTAATAACAGGTATCACCTGTCCTACTCTCCTGGGAAGCTCTGGTGGCTGCCATCTGATTGTAGCTGGTTTTGCTCAGGCAGCCGAAGCACACACTTCTTACTTTGGTGGGGTGATTTCACATGCTGGCTGCATGTTTAGAGTTTGCTCCATTCCTGTGGGTTCTATTTCCTCCCTCTGAAAGGATGCGGATGTTTGGTGGCATGTGGACAGATTTAGGAGTGTGTGGTGATCTCCCCTGGCCTTTCTCTTCTTCCACCATATTTCCAGGTCCTGGGCACCATCTGTGAGACTGTCAATCTGTCTGGGCATGTAGTGCTTTTGGCTGTCCGATAGTGCCACAGGAATCCTGGGCAGGAGGGCCAGGACCTGCTGTTAGTGTGGCAGCCTGAAGCTTACTGCTGCTGTCTTCTTATTGGTCCCTCGGAATCTGGTCTAAATGTTCTCTCTCTGGGGTTCATAACTCCTGAGAGAGTACTGGAGCCATGGAGCCCATTTAGGGATCTCCAGATCCTCTTGGTGGTGGTCTGTGCCCAAGTGCCCATCCACCTCTACTGTCTTGCTGCACTGTGAGTACCATGGGAGGTGACCAGCCTTCTGACCTCTCAAACAGAAACATCCTTCAAACATTGCTGTCTTCCATCTGCTGAGGCAACACCACAGACATGCCCCTGCCCTCACTGAGCATGTGCTGTAGTAGAGAGCCAGCACTGAGCAAGGCTTTACAGGGTTTGTCCTCAAGCCTAGGTGTGTGTGTGACATAAGCTACAGCTGGGGGCCCAGCGTGGTTGGGTGATCTCCCAAGAAGGTATGGGAAAGTCGCGTGCAGAAGTATGAGTCAGCGCGTCCCTTTGTGGGGTTTTGAGGGCAGGATGGAGAAGAGTGTTCCAGGGACAGGGATCAGTAGCACAAGAGGCCCTAGGCAGGAGAGTGTGACTGAGTCAGGGGTAGCTGTGCAAATGAGATCGAGCATCTGACCCAGGTGCTGGCTACTTCATGGAAATATGAGGTTGTCTCCTCCAAGGTGAGGAGCCGATGTCCTGGAAGGAGGCACAGCTCTGTAATCTGCTTGGTACACCAGTCTTCCTCTGTAAGGAGGAGTCCCCTGGCCACATCCTCTCAGCCTAACCTTTGGATTGAGAAATGAACAGGTGAAAATACCATCTTTGGAAATTGTCCCTGGAATAAAAAGTGTACACAATGGTGCTAGCTGTGGTGGTGAAGGCGGCAGTGCTGAGGGTGATAGTGATGGTAGCCATGATGGTGAGGGGTTATGGTGGTGAGGATGAAAATGGTGGTGACTATGGTGAGGGTGGTAGTGGTGGTAAGGATGGCAGTGTCGGTGGTGATGATTGGCAATGAAGGTGATGATAGCCGTGTTGGTGTGAGGGTGGAGCTGTTGATGGTGGGTCTGGTGACAGGGATCAGTATCTGCTGACAACTCCCTTCATGTGACCTGGTGCCAGGGCTGCTGTTGACCTTATTCAACTTACTTCAGCCTCTTCTGCTGGGCAGACTGAATCCCATGTTCAGCCCATGTTCAGCCAGGTGATGTGATCTGCCCACTCCCCCTGGAAGAACCAGGGCTCCATCTGGTTCCTTCCTGACTGTAAAGCCCATGCTCTTGACAAAGTCCCATGTGGGCCACCCTCCTTTCTATGTGAAGCTTGTGTTTTCAAGCGTGTCAGTACTGTGCTGCTCAAGAGCTGCGGTGATGACAGAAGCAGCTGTGGTTGTTTGGGTAGAGCTGATGGGCTAGTGGACAAGTAGAGTACCTGCTGTTCACTTGGTAAACAAACAGGAGACAGTGTCTGTCCATCCCTGTCTTTCAGTGACTGGGTGCACACTTCCCAGCTGGAGACTTGGAGGAACCAGCTCCCTGTCTCCTTCCAGGCCACACTGGATGTGTCCCCTCTTGATGGTAGACCCTGTAGCCAAAGGACAACAGTGAAGTTGATGTAGTTAACATTCCCATAATTGGAAGGAGAATTTTTCTAGTCCCTTATGACCAAGGATTATAAATCTTTCCCATTAAAGGGGAGCGAGCTTCTGAAGGTAGGAAGAACGCAGTGGAAACAATTGGCAGCACCCCCCTCCTTCCCATTGCTGGTGGGGAAAGTAGTTAATTAGGTGATTTTTCTCTTCCTCTGACACGTGCAAATGAGACTTAGTTAATAACTGGGCTGTTACATAAATGATGAAATTTTAACACCAGTGTCAAGTTGTCAGACATGTCCGGACAGAGAAGGAGAGCTGGGGAGGTGCCGAGGCCCACCGCCCAGGCAGGTGGCTAGAGCAGCCACTCCTCAACCTCTAGGGCTTCCTGTGGGCTCCCTCTTGTCCTCCCTCCTTCTAGACCCCTTCAAGGCCAGATTAGTTATTTAAAAATGATAATAAAAACAGAACAAGTTGCTCAGATGAAGTTGTGGTGTGCAGCCAGGACCCGAGGCTGAGCCGTCATACGCCGCTTCCGTTTCTCACCTGCTTGCTGTGTACGGTTCTGGATGCCATTGTTTGTAAGGAGTTTTCTGTTTTGCAGCCAGAATCCAGGACCCTGGAAAGCCCCCAGGGCTCTGGCTCTGGGATAGCTGCTGCTGGTGACGTGCCCCTGAGGTATTGAATCCAGAGGCTGCCAAGGAGAGCTGCGGAGCAGGGGCTGGGGAGGATGCAGGCAGGAGCAGCCACAGCGCGTTCTCTGCTGCGTGGGCTGGGCTTGCTGTGACCCCACAGAGCAGGACCTACCCTGACAGCCTCCATGCTGCCAGGCTGGGGGACACACCTTACCATGATCTGGGATACAAGTGATTTGTGCTGAGAAGACCTGGCTGGGACATTCTGTCAGAACGCCTGAATGGATGCCTCCCTTGAGTCTGAAATTCTGCCTCCTCTCTTAGGGCTTCAGGGACACATCAGGGCTCAGAGATCTGGTCAGGGAGGAGGTGGCGGCTCTGCTTAGAAGCAGGACGTTTCCCCTGATGGCTTTGACTAGAAAAACTCGGGCTCGCTGCTCTCGCCTTTGTAGGCCTGGCATGGTATTTACAGCTCTGTCAGCTGTGGGGTTTGCTTCGCGCTCTCATCCTAACCTGTGATAGCCTGTGTCAGGCACATCATGCATTGGTGGCCCCAGTTGTGTCAGGCTTCGTGTGCCTGAAGGCGAAGAAGTATGAGAATGATGCTTCCCTGCAAGGACAGGGAGATGAGAGTGTGTATGGGTGGAGAACTCGTGTGGCCCCTGGGCACGCTCTGCTCTTCTGAGCTCTATTCCTGTCAAGTGGTGGCTCACTGGGGGCCACTTCTCCCTGCCTGTGGTCAGTGATCTGGGTAGGGGAACAGCCTGCGCTTCCTGGGAGGCTGTCCCCATGGGCTGGTAACTTGTGGGGAGGCTGCTCACTGGGAGCAGTGGTCCTGCTGCCCTCTGCCGTGGAGGAGTGCACCCCTGGAGTGTGGCTGATGGGGTTCGTAGGGAGGAGGAATGGGTCTTCCGCTCTGTCTTCTCCCTGCCTCCTGCGCTTGCTTCCCTCCACAGCTCCTGCCTCTGGGTGGCAGATTGTTAGTGCAGTAAAGATCGGTGCCTGTCACTTTGGCAAATCTAAAATGAGATTTCATTTTTTAAATAAAAAGAAAAAAATTCTTTAACATTCGCAGCTGGGAGATAGCAGAGATTAGAAATGTTACTTATCTCCATTGCACAAAAGGCTGCAGAGGAGAGGAATCTGTCGCTGTTGAATACTAATGAAGTGGGGGTGGCAGGAGCACTGAGGGGAGAGCAGTCCCCTTTAAGAACTGGCGCAAGTTGGTCAGAGTTTCAACTCACAGTCAGAGTTGAGGAGCGCCATGCACAGGGCATGTGGATGTTCATGTTGGGTGAGAGGGTGGCCTTGACCTTATGCCTTCTAGGCCCTTTGCTCCTTTGCAGGGCAGTTGCAAAGCTGCCACCGCCACACTTAGAAAGCTGGCGGGTCCACTGTTCCTGGGGACACAGCTTGGTTCCTTGGCTCCCTTGGCATTGACATTCTCCCTGTCCAGTGCGTCTGCAGGGCTGTCTGCTCCCCAAGTGTTCTATTCTTTGCCTGACCTTTCCTCTGCCTGGAGTTCTTCTTTCCCCCACCCCCTTTTGTGTGCTGGGGATTGAACTCAGGGCCTTGTGCCTGTAAGGCCAGCACTCGACCAGCTGAGCTATAACCCCCGCCCCTCTGCCTAGAGTTCCTTGCTCACTTTCCTGGCTTAGCAAATTCCAGCTTGGCCTTGGGGTCCAGTTCTAATGGTCTTCTCTGAACCCTTTATTTGTCTTTTCTTCTATTTCTCTGTTTCACCTAGGGACAGCAGGACTGGAGGTGTGCAAATGATGTATTTGGTCTTCTTATGTCCTTCCTTGCTGTGAAGTGGTCCCTTTCTCACAGCTCCTTGGCAGGGTGACTTGTGTTTGCCAGCCCATCTCTCTTCCCATAGGAGTAGAAGCCCCTTGAGGGTGGGACATATTTTTGCACACTCTGTCCGCCCCCCCGCCCCCTGTGATCAGAGCTGTGCTGGATACACAGGCTACAGTGATGTACAATTGCGGAGGTCCTCTTTAGTATAACTCACTGTCCTGACTGACCTGCCTGAATGTACAGGCACACACGTGCGCACACCAGAGTGCAAAGCCCCATGTTGCCATGAGCTCAGCTGCATCATTCAGAACTTGGGTGACTGTGCTGCTGTGCATGGAAGCAGAGTGGAATGACTTTGTGGTTGAAGTTCCCTCTCTGCCCAGGTCACGGTGTTCCAGGGGTGAAGATTTCTCAGTTTACACTTTAGGATCCTGAAGCTCAAAAAAGGGAAGCAACCTTGGCCCAGGGCATGCCTTGAAGCAAGGATAGGAGTGCTCTTCACTGCTGTGCCTTGTCTGTGTTCTCAGCCCTGACCTGGGCACAGGGCTGAGAGCAGAGGCAGCCTAAAACTGACCCATGTCCTGATGTCCATGGTGGGCTCCTTGGTGGGGCCTGAGTTGACTGGTTTGCCTGAGACATGTGCAAGAAGGTTTTCGGCAGCCATGTCCAAACTCACAGAATCCTCCTGTCCCTGCTAAGGGGCTTCCTGCCTCCTTCTCATAACCCAGAATAGGACAGAAGATGGGATGGTACTTAGGGAACCAGGAGGGCATCAAGTATAGAACCCCATGAGAATCAGCAAAGGGAAAGATGTGGCCTTCAGAGTGTGAAGACCAGAACCATATTCAGGTTTGGCGAGGGTTCTTTGTATCTAAAATAGGGAGGCATGTCTCAGTATACAAGTGGCCAGGGGTCAAAACCAACTCATCGCCCAGGAAGACCTGTTCTACAAGTGAGTTTCCTCTTGGAACCCTTGTTTGGCCAACTAGGATACCTGTGTTGACAAATCCCTTGGTGGCTGTCCCTCAGTGCCTGGAGTGCATCTAGATCATGAGCAGACCTGCAATGCTATGCCACATTGGCCCCATCCACCTGCCAGCTCTGCTAGCAGTGCTTGCTCACTCCTATCTATCTGTTGCTTTTAAGATGTTGGAACACAATTAAATCCTGATTGAGCTCAGAAGAATTTGATCTCAGCAGCCCCAAGACTCTGTCTCACCTGGCACATCTTCCCAGGATCTCCATCAGTGTGCTCTCTCCTTCTTCCTTCTGCCCTTGAGGAGATACAGCCCACCACTTTCCTGCTTTTGGTTGCCCTTTTACATATCCAGAGCTGCCAGTTAATATCTTATTGTTATAGTAGTTCCCCCTTTTTCTGCAGTTTTGCTCTCTGCAGTTTCACTTATTGCAACCTGAAAATAGTAAGTGGAAATGTATAGAAATAAACAATTCATAAATTATAAATTGAACACTGTTCCAGGTAGCATAGCAAGACCTCATTCTGTCCTGTGTAGCTGTATAGGAAGGACATCTTTGTCCATTGTATCCATACTGTATATGCTACTCACCTGAAAGTCATTTAGCAGCTTTCTGGGTATTTATATTGACTATCACGGTATCACAGTGCTTATGTTCAAG
The DNA here is from genome assembly GCF_052094955.1 of Ictidomys tridecemlineatus. Lineage (NCBI taxonomy): Eukaryota > Metazoa > Chordata > Mammalia > Rodentia > Sciuridae > Ictidomys > Ictidomys tridecemlineatus. The sequence goes on from NC_135494.1 coordinate 17,260,993, forward strand.
TAATACTTATGTCATTAGTAATGGCCCATGGTACAACAGTAGTGATGCTTAGAATATGCCAAAAAGAGAAGCCTCAAATCCTTCCTTGAAGTGAAAGGTGGAAATGCTGAAAAAAAAAGTCATGTGCTGAGGTTGCACTGATCTACGCTAAGAATGAATCTTCTGTCTGTGAAATTGAGAATGCAAAGTAATTCGTGCTAGTTTTGTTGTTGTAGCTCAGATTGCAAAAGTTATGGCCATAGTGCTTAGTCATTCACCTCACTCGGGTATTGCATCCTTTCACATCATCCCTGGTGGGGGAGAGACCATGTTTATAGAACTTTGAGTACAGCATATTGTTATAGCTTGTTGTAATAGTTACTGTTGGTAATCTCCCTGTGTGCCCAATCTATAAGCTAAATCCCATCATAGGTATGTGTGCAAAGGAAAAACCAGTGTATACAGGGTTCTGTATCCTCTGTGATTCCAGGCATTCATTAGGGTTCTTGGGATGTGTCCCTGCCACTTCTGTGCTTCTTGTCCCTTCAGTTTGTCATGGTGTCTGTAGTTCTGCAGTTCCAGCACACTCCTGTGTATATGTCTGTGGTTCCTGCCCCATCCCACCCCACGTGCTTCCCTGCATCTTGGCTTTGCTGGCTGTCTCACCTGTTCATACCTCTGTGCCTTTCATTCATCAGGCAGGTGATCACACTGGCTTAGGAAGCACACCTGCCTTGCTCTCTGGGTGTTGCTGCTGTCCCACAAGCCTTTGGCTCACATTGTTTTCTAGTGACAGCTAGTGCCAATCCCATCGCTTCTCCATCCACAAGTTCCTTTACTAGTGACCGTGGCTTTGGGCCTGCCTGATCCCTCCCCTTGTCACCAGGCGGCAAAGCTGGCCCTGCTTTGCATCTCCTTACCTGAAATTAAAAGGGGGGTATCCTATAAGAGGAATGTGTGCTCTTCCTTTTTAAATTTTTAAGTCTTTGCAAAAACATTTTTTTTAATTTTGTAGAATGTCTTACTGCTTATGTCATTTCAGTTTGAGGCATTAACTATTTTCTTAACATTTTACTGAAGTATCATATGTAAGAAGTCAAGGGTGAGCAGGGAACACAACTGAGCCACCAAGCGTCTCCTTCCTGAGAGGTCTGGCCTGGCTTCTGGCCTCAGGGTGGCCTGCTGTGGTGGTCATTGTGAGGAAGGGCTTCATGGTTGTATTCCTGGAAGTCCTCTGGCCTTAGTGTCTTCATGTGGGTGAGACTTGACCGTTCCATGGTGTACGCCTCGTTCTTTTATGTCTTCTCCCAAGTGTGCCCTGGCCACCCAGCATGCATTTCCAGAATATTCTCTCCTGGGCTCTTCTCAAATGTTCCTCACCCTTTCATATTTAGCCTCATCTGGGCACCTTTGATTAGCAGTAGGGCATTTGCTGCTATCTCTGTGGCTTTGGGGGTGAAGGAAGCAGAGCATCGTCCTTGGGGTGCCTGCGTTCTTCCTTAGGTTCTCAGTGTCTGCTTTCCCCACGTTCCTGCAGCTGCATCCTCACACCTGGGAGGAAGGGAAAGGAAGCGAAAGGATGTCAGCATTTTATTTGAATAACCTTTTTTAGGTCCAATTACAAAAGGAATCCAGTTTCATTTAGAGCATTTGACAATGTAGAGGAAACAAACAGAAAAGATGAGAATAAAGGTTTCCCATCATCCTCCTGTCCAGGGAAAACCACTGTAAATGTGTTGGCTTAGATTCTGCCTGCTTTTTATTTATATATAGAATGTGTTTTTCCGATGTAGTTTTTAGGAAAAATATAATACTATGTGCATTATTTGTTGAGTCTTCTTATTTTGTTTAATCTTTTGTGAACATTTCCCAAATTAAATTTCTTTTAAAACATACGTTTTTGGGGTTGGGGGTGCAGCCTGGTTGGTAGAGTATGTGATTAGCATGCATGAAGCCCTGGATTCAATCCCAGAACCAAAAATAAACCTCAAAAAACAACTTTTTGACTGTAAACCATTCTCATTATGAATATGTTATTTAGTTACACTCTTACTGTTAGGTAGGAATAGTTTTTTCTCTCTTATAAACAATACTCTGATTAATATATGCCCCCAAATCTTTTCTTGTACGATTGCTGATTATTTCCTCAGGAAGAATTCTTAATAGTGCACTGATTCAAAAAGTATTCATATTCTTCGAGAAGCCAGCGGTTTCTGAACAGTCAGCTTGGGCCGAGGCACTGCCTTGTTAACACTCAGGGAAGGCCCTGCCGTCATCATCATCTGGAAGAAAAGGCAGGAGGGACCTGCATGGCCTTGGGTTGTGTGCTGAGCTTTGGTTATTGCCCAGAAGCAAATCAGCAAAAGAGAAAAAGCGATCAGTTTACCTTACTAAACAGCAGCTCTGTGAGAGATGCTGTTAAGAGAATGATAAGTGAGTCACTAGATGGGCTGGAGACCCACCCTGCTTGTGAGGAACCCCAGGTAATACAGTTGGTGCTCTCCCCGGCAGAGGTGGCCCTTTGTACCCTCTCTCCTGCTGGGCTAGACTTCCCCACTTCTTCCAGAGAGCAGAGTGAGGAAAGGAAAACCATCCACTGACCTCAGAGAACCAACAGCACCTTCATCAGGTGAGGCAGGTGGTGCCATGACATCACAGTGCCCTTGGTTCCACGTGGTGATGGGGGATGCTCTGCACAGTGGGGTTTTTCCCAAACTGGCAGCTCCAGTACAGTTGAGAAACAGGTGGAGTGACCCTAGTTGAGAGACATGCTAACAATCTCTGACCAGCACTCATCACTGTCAAGGTCATGAGAAACAAGGTGAGGCTGGCAGAGGAGCCTCAGTAGACAGGAGGAGAGATGTAGCAGGCCAGCTGGGGGAGGCTGGAGAGTCTGAGACTGCAGGTGGCAGCAGCATCTCCCCTGAACTTGGAGCACATTCATTGGTATTAGAAGTTAGTGGTAGGGCTGGGGTTGTGGCTCAGTGGCAGAGTGCTTACCTGGCATGTGTAAGGCACTGTATTTTATTTTCAGCACCATATATAAACAAATTTAAAAAAGGTCCATTAACAACTTTTAAAAAAAGATATAGATAGATAGATAGATAGATAGATAGATAGATTGATTTTAGTGTACAGGTGATTGAACTCAGGGGCACTTGACCACTGAGCCACATCCCCAGCCCTACTTTGTATTTTATTTAGAGACAGGGCCTCACTGAGTTTCTTAACGCCTTGCTTTTGCTGAGGCTGGTTTTGAACTCGCAATCCTCCTGCCTCAGCCTCCCAAGATGCTGGGATTACAGTTGTGTACCACCAGGCTAGCTAAAAAAATATTTTAAATAATTTTTTAAAAAGTTAGCACTGAAGAAGTTGTGTCTGGGGTTCATGGAACTCAGCATATTTAAGGGGCTTGAATGGAGTGAGTGTAGGTGGGCAAGAGACCTTGGGAGCTGCAGGGTCCAGGATGAGTGGGAACTGTGAGAGTTTGGACAGTTCATTCCCGAAGGCTCAGCAGCAGGGATGATGAGGCACAGGTGTGTTCTGAGATCCCACTGATGTCACCGGGGTTCCTCTTGCACCAGAGCCACAGCCCCTTTGCTCTCACAGCACTCCCTGCCCATTGCTGTGTGTGCATTTCTGCAGGGGAGAAGAACTTCAATAAAGTCTGAACCAGATCTCTTAGCTTATGACCACATTGCCCCCATCTTCTCCTAGAGCCCTGCCCACAGTAGACTGCCCATGGGACCAATTAGAAGGAATAGGCAAACTGGTTGATTTCTTAATATGCAAGAACTCAAGAATGTGATGTTAAATTCGTCTTTCTTTCACTACACAATGTGGTCACACACAGCCCCACACCAGCATCTTTAACTGCCAGTGGATCTCAGGCTTACAGAGGTGAAGGATTTGTCATGTTTGAAAATCAATAAAACCATGATCACAGGACCAGCTTGGCTAGAATGCTGGGGTTCCAACCACTGCCCCACCCCCAGCCTCCTATGTAGTTTTGGTTCAGTTGGTTGGCATCCTTGTGCTTCCCGTTCCTGCTCTGTTGGTGGGAATCTCTGTAGGGCCTACTGTTAGGACCCTGAGAGGGATGAAGGAAGGTGCATTTGGCCCTTGTACTGTTTTGTGGTAGTCCTTGGCGAGGGTCTTGGAGCACTTCAGAAGGACCCAGGTTTCTTGGTGCATGCCACTATGTTTGCTTGGTGCTATTTGGGGGACTGTGGGGTGCTGACATCTTGGGATCAAGCTGTTCTCTGTAGACAGGCAGTTTCTAAACCTACACTCCCAACTTTCAGCTTACTGTTCTTGGTCAGGGAACAACAATCCTTTTACAACAGAGATGCCTGTGGATGATTCTTCTGCCCTAACCTGGCAGGAAAGACCAGAGCTGGTGGCCTCATGGCATGACCCTTGCAGGGTTGTGTTTATGAAATGCTTTTGCCATTTGTGTTCCCCCTCAGTGGGCCCTCATTCTGATTACTTTTTATCTCCTAGGAGTGAAACTCTGCTGTGTACAGTTCTGTGGGTCTTGACCAATATGAGCCCCAGCACCAGGGCCGTGACACAACAGCAGCACCTCCCCGGGGGCTAGTGCCCTCCTCGGTGATCAGCCCCCTGTTGCCCAGCATCACACGCAGAGCTCTGAAGGGAGAGCTTCCCTGGGGCTGGAGCCAGGTCCTGAATGCACGGCCACCTCTTCCCTGAACTTCTCAAATTCCAGGGGCTCGTTTTGTCTTCAGGCCATCCTCCCCTCAGCTTACCAGGCTCAGGATTTTTGTCTGTATCTCCCTGTCCTCGGGCCCTCCATTCCTCCTGTTCTACCCTCACGTTAAGTGTGAGAAGATAACAGCAATTAGGGCCCGTCCGGGTCTAATCCATCACCCACGGCAGCGTTTAAGGGACCTCTCGATGGGGTGGTGATGCTGGGTGCTGCCTGATGATCTCAGCCGCCCCTTTAGGTCTTTGTCCTGCTCCTCATCACTGGCTGAGCGATTTGTTGGAGGCTCTCATTAAAGGATGCTGGCAGCTCTTCTCCTTAATTACCGTGTTCTAAGGACTGACTGGGTTAGTTTGGTGGCTCTGGCATGAGTGAGGTTGTGTCAATACTCTAATGATTCCTCACCAAGTGCTGAGTCCTTTTTCTTCATCTTGACTTTGATTTTTTTTTTTCATCTTGACCCTCTCTGTTAGGTGCCCTGCCTTGTGCAGCCCCATGGGGGAAGCTTCCTCCTAGGAGCGTATTTACCTGACTCCTGGCCATAGGGCCTGGGAAGGGTGGTGGACTTGTGTACTGGGTAGTTGCCCCTGGCCTGCAGGTCCTATGTCCATGGAGAAGCCATGGACCTGGGTGCCATGAAATATGAGAACTAATTCATGTTGTTTCTACAGCATGTCAAAGCAGTGCTTCTGCCCTTGGATTTTTGTGGGGGTAGAAATCTGTTAGGTGAGAATAGTATATCAGCATGGTTTTTAAAAAAATCAGTACCTTCTTGAAGTGTGATTTACAGATAGTGAAAAACAGAAGCCTCACTGTTCTCCATGAGTCTGTACCTGGTGTCACATGTACAGCATGGCCAGCACCTCAGAAACTAGGCTGCTAGAGCCTCCTCATGTGAATGTGACCCCTGTTGGAACCTCCTCCACCACAGGGTTCCCACTTGTTCCTGAACGTAATAGGCAGGTATGGTACCAGAAAAAGAGGGATAGCCTTCAGTATGCCCACCACAACATAGGTGACCCTTGAACACAAGCAGAGGAAGCTTGTCTCCATTGGGGCAGGGCCTATGGTGACACGTGTCTTCGTATGTCAGAGTGGTGTTCATGGTGCGAAGGACCCTATTTGTACAGCCATTCTCGTGCTAATAGACCTGTGGACTGTGTCTGGATTTTGACCTCCTGAATGAGTGTGTTTATGCAGGTCACTTGAGGACTCATGTGCTTGCCCCTTGCCCTCAGACCTGGGAACCCAGTCGTGTGGTGAACTTTGTGAGGCTGCAGATTTCCACCAGCAGCCTGGGAATTCCAGCTGTTCCCTGTGCCCACCAGCCTTGCTGTTGGCAGCAGGAGGCATGAGGTGTGTTGTGCGTGGCTTTACTCATGACTTCTAGTGCTGGTGTGTGCAGCACTTGTCCCTTCCTGGACCATTTAGGTAACTGGCAATGTGTCCAGGGATCTTTTAGTTACGTTTTTTCCTATCTGTAATCTTTATTTGCCTATTATTCTGTCTTTTTTAAAATTAATTTTTAGAGGAGCCTTTAATAGCCTAAGGAGGTTAGGCCTTTGTCAAAAAATATGACTTCCCAACTTGACATTTTCCCTGTTTGGTTACAGTTTTCTTCCAGATGCCAGCTTTTGATTCTTGGGTAGTCAGATATAGAAGCTGTTTCTTTTAGTGTTTCTGTTGGTTTTGTTTTTGTATGAATGTAGAAAGACTTTCTCTTTCCTAGATCATTAAAATTTCCTTTTATATTTCCCCCTTTTATGATTTCATCTTTCATGTCTAAAATCATTGATCCACCAGGACTGTCTTTTGATATAAGCTGTGTTGCATTATTTTCTGCTGCTGTAACAAAAAATTCTGAGCCTGGAAGGTTCATAAACCGCAGAAATCCATTTCTCAGAGTTCTGGAGTTTGGACAAACAAGTCCAAGTCTCAGGCTCTGACAGACTCAGTGTCTGGTGAGCCACCTCCTGTCTGTGTCCTCCCCTGGGGTCTCAGAACAGGTGTGGGTGAGGCTCCTTCACTTCTGTTTCTTGATTCCCTGAGGCGACAGATAAAGGACTGTTCCTCAGGAATGTACTTTGGTAGAGGTGACCCACCACTTGCCATTCCTCTCCCATCAAGCTCCTTGTTCACAGGGGGATGATCAAAGCACTTCACTTGGGGCAGGAGGCAGAATCAGTGATATGATATACATCTAAGAGGTAAGGACTAAGAGGTATCCTGAGAGTGTAGCTGGTGGTAGTGACAGTGAGGATCTGTTGTCTGCTAACCTGGAGTGATTCTTACAGGGATCCAGAATAGCAATCCCTTTGCCTGATGATAGGGGAACACTGTCCCTGTCTTTTGGCCTTGTTTTTGTTGCCTCTTTTCCTCTGGAGTGGCCTCAGGCTTCCAGAGCTGTCTGGACCACAGGAGGTAGGAGGAGCAGCCATTCCAAGGCCTGAGGTAAATTCTAAGTGTCTTCTACAACAGCTAGTGAATTGCCATTGAGTGACGAAGATGAGCAGCAGTGGAAGTCATACAATGGCTCAGAAAATGTGTTTTATTGTTGTGTGCTTGCTGAGCTGCATTTCCTGCTTCTAATCTGTGCTCAGCAGATGGGCCTGGCAGGGCATCGGCTCAGCAGCAGCCGCCCAGCTCTGCTCTTATGCTGCTCTCCTGCCATTTCTGAGGTGGGTGTGTGGGAGGCCCAGTGTGTACCAGCTAAGGTGGAGCTGGCAGGCAGATCCCTGGCCCTCCCAGTAAATTCAGGTCACCTGGGCCTCTTCCTTGCTGACACTGGGACATGGTAAAAACCTTGAACACCAGTGGTGGTCTCTCTGGTTGGTCAGGGCTGTCCCTTGCAGCCAGCCTCTCTGTCCGAAGGTCATGGACCATTAGAAGGTGAAATAGGTGTGCATAGTCACAGAGACCTTGATTTTCCTGCATTCCATTCAGAAACTTCTAAAACTTTCTGGATTTTTGACCAATTTCTCCAAATACTGTTGAATACTGTCCCCACCCTTGTTAATACTATTACCACGAAACATCTTTTAACTACACAGATGATGTGCTGCTCATTAATCTACAGTGAGAACTAGAATTCTTCCATGAGGTCATTGTCCTTTATGTGGCTTTTCCCCTGGTTGGGTTCATGGGGAGTCCATATCCAGTCTCTAAAGCTGATCAGGTGTTGGCCCTGGTCACTTCCTCCCATGACAACTTCCTGTTCCATACCCCTCCCTGGGGGTTGGGCTCTGCCTGTGGCCTATGCCGGGCAGTGGGTGGATGGCCAGTGTGATTCAGGAGCTTTGGTTAAAGTTTGCTGCTGTGTAGAAATTGCCCTTATACCTTCATTGCCTTTTCTTTAGTCCTGTGGGGTTGTGCCTCCTTCTTGCCTGTGAATGTCCCATCTTGGCTAGGGGCTGCCTCTGTTTGGCTGTACTGTCCCTTTTTCTCACCTAGGGTGGGATGTTCATCACTGGCACTGGGCTGGGACCTGCTTTCTTACAGCCTCTGAGCAATGCCTCTGCCAGGGAGCATCTCCCTGCCCAGAGCCTGCCTTCCTGCCTTCCAGACTCACTGTTTCCTGTCTGACCTTTGCTCTTGGCTCTTGGATAGAATGGCCAGCCTGTGTCACTAAAGGCACTGTGAATTTCCTCAGGCTAGAGTTGTCTTATTTCATTGTGCTTCCTGGAATACCCCATAACCAGGCCATGAGAAGGTTCCCAGTGGCCACTTGAGACTTGTCAACAAAAATTTCCAAGAGGCTGGGAGAGGGCTCCTGAGTGTCAGGGAACATATCTGCCTTGCCATCAAGAGCTTTTCTGGGAAGAGTTTGAGAAGCAGATGTTGGCCTCTCAGTGTCCATCTTGCTTGCCACTAGTAAGTGGTGGGGCTGGGCTTGGACTCACTGTGTGCTGGGGTTTGCAGCATCTGGCGCTGTTCCTCTTCACCCCAGGAGGTGTGATGTGTTTGGCTCTCTTGGCGTGTTTAAAGTCTCCAGATGCCTGTGCCACCTCAGACCTCCTCTGTTGCGCAGAGCGCCTCTACTCCTCGCTGCCTGTGCTCACGGGAGTTTGCCTGGCACCTCTCATGTTGTATACGCAGAGAGGTGCTGCGGCAGTTCCGACAAGCACTAACCCTGCCTTTTAAAGGTCAATTCTGTCTCAGTCAGTTCTTAAAGTTCAAGAGGAAATAAACTGCTTAGAGCTGTCATTTCTCAAGCCAAGTGTCAACTCTCCAAGCCCGAGTCCGGGGTGAGAGGAAGTGAGATTAATAAATGAGTGGCCGTGTTGACATAGCCATCGGTCAGCAGATGCCTCCTTCTGCTCCCAGCTCTCACTAAAAATAGTGGAAGAGAAACTAAGTATTCTGAAAATCTCATTTTCTCCTTTTGTTTTTATTTTCCAATGTGGGGAATGCTTTGGGGATTTTTTTTATTAGTTATTGACAGCATTAACTCTGTTAGCCCTGGTTACCCACGATGTCCCCCACACAGAGAGATGGCTCTCTGTGCCGTGCATATGTGATTGACAGGGGCTGGGGACACTCCTCACCTTAGGAGAGATTGCAGAGGCCCTGGGAAGGTGCCTCACCCACCAGGGTATTGATGTTTGGGCTTTGGGTCGAGCACAGTGAAATCAATGGGAGAATAAACAGGCAGAATGGGCTTTGTTAATCAGCCTCCGTCAGGCGGCCAGAAGGATTATGATGGAGCACAGGTGCTGATCGAAGCTGGTCCAGTGCAGACAGGCCATCCCGCTCTGCTGGCCAGCGGGTGCTATTGATCCTGCGAATGCTGGGAACCTCAGCATCAGAGCCACTAATTGGGCTGTTGGGTGATTCCAAAGAGAGAGATGTTGCTGAGATTATTCTGTCTCATCTCTTAACTGCTTGTCCGATTTGACTCACAATCTCAATTAAGCGTTGTGCCCTCACTTCTCAGAGCTCTTCTCGGCTTGGTCCTGCAGTGTGACATGCCATTCTTTCACTTGTCATGTGGACTCTTGTCCCCAGACATGGAGATTTTGGCCTAGCTCTGTGCCAGCATGTTCTGGGCAACCTCCTGGGTGGTGGCTACAATTGCTGCCTTTACAGGAACCCCAGCCGAGCTCTCTGGGGGCCCCTCCCGCCTTCCTGTATTCCACATGCACATGCTTAGATCTCACACTCACTATGCTATGTTCTGATCATCCCTCCTCCTCCGTGTTCCCACATATGTTAGTCAGCTCTCTGTTACTGTAATGAAATATCTAAGGCAACTAACTTAGAAAAGGTTTATTTTGATTACCTTCTGGAGGTTCCAGTTCAAAATCAGGTGGCACCATGGGTTTGGGCCTCTGGCAAGGATGGCACATCATGGCAGGAGCTCGTGGCAAAGCAAACCTATGTCATAAACCAGAAAGCAGGGAGCGACTGAGAGCCCTGAGCACCACAGTCCCCTTTGTGGGTGCACTCTAGCTGACTAAAGGACTCAGTTTTGTGGAGCAGAACTGTCACCTCCTCCCACAAGTGCTGAGCCCCCCTACCTGGGACCTCTTAGGGTCCCATCACCACCCGAGGACCAAGCTACAAACTCATGAACTCTTGGGAGATGCAGATCATATCTGGACCTGGTGAGGGTCATTGCTTCTCCACCTCCATACACACCTCTGTTCCATGGGTCTTCAATCCTGGGGCTGTCACATGTGTGATCCCCTGGGCTGTACTGGCTTCCAAGTCTTGTGTAGCAGCCAGAGCAGCACACAGAGGATGTTCAGGGATGCTGGCCTATTGAGTGAGAGGAGGAGGAGAGGAAGGGGTCCTCAGCTGGCTTGGCAAGGAAGCTGCCCTCTGCCATTCTGTGCGTGGTTTGGCCCTGGCCCAGTGCAGGATTTCCCTGTGTGTTTTACCTAGCTACAGGGGCAGCTCTGTTCTTTCTACATTCCATGCCCTGCCACAGGTATTTCTTCCATGTAGGACTTGTCAGGAGGAGACAGCTTGGCCAACACAGAGACACTTTGAGAGTTTGAGAAGCATTGAGAGTGGAGTTGATGACAGATGATTAGAGCTTTGTTTCTTTGAAGGTCTGTTTTGGGGAACTTGATGTGTTTTTATTAAACTCATAGTCTGATGAAGAAGGGACAAGGAGTCATGTCCAGAGACCCTGGCTCCAGCTGGCCACTGCTGTCCATGTGCCCGTTGTCTTTTGAGACCCAGAGCCCCCTATCTGGACCCTCCCTCAACTTGGCCATTGCTGCTATTTTTTTCTCTCCTTTGCTGTGTCCCTAACCCTTGCCCAGGTCCTTGTCTCTCTTAAATGGTCACAGCAGCTCTTTCTTCTTTCTCCTTTTTTCTCCTGAGTTTGTGTCCAGGGTGGGAGATGGAGTCTGGATCTCAGAAGGCTGGGGGGCTGTGGAGGGAGTGAGATAGCTGAAGATTAATGAGCCAGGGTGCCCTGTGCCAAGGCCCAGGTCATGTCCCAGCTGTGTCTCCAGGTGCAGCGTCCCTGGGAAGTATCATACCCCTGTGTGTTTGTGGCCTTAGCTAGAGCATGAGGTAGAAATCCCTCCATCCCAGGCAGGGGCTCAGTACCTCTGCTTCATCAAACATACTTTCTTGGAGAGAGACTGAGAAAGGGGTTTCTACGTGTTTTCCTGAGCTGCTTCTCCGTGTCCTTTGATGGAGTCCTATTTGCAAGAAGGCAGTGATGTATGTATAAGTGAGTTACTAGGCGGGAGGAGGCAGTGGGTTATAGATTAGCAAGGTTCTTTTCTCTTTTTTTTGTTGGAATTCATGAATTTGTGGGGTCTGTGGCTGGGCCAGGCTGGCAGGAGTGTCTTGTTCTGGGAGCTGCTCTCATGCCAAGATGCTGGCATTGTTGGGATGGCCCTCAGTAAGGTGGAGCTCATGTCTTTATTTCTGTTGCTCTGTTGGTAACTCTACGTCTTTGGTGTGGTCCACAGATTGGTAGCCTTTCTCTGTAAAGGGCAAGATGGTGAATATTTTTGTTTTTTTAGGTCACACAGTCTTCCACAGGAAACCAGCCACATATAATATGTCAGCAGTGGGCATGGCTATGTTCTGATAAAACTTTATTTACAAAAAATAAGCAGAGGGCTGTTTGTTGACCTCTGGTGTGTGAAAGAGCATAGATGACCGTCTTGCAGCCTCGCTCTGCTGCCTGCTGACTCTGTGACTGTCCATGTCTTCCTTTTCTGCAATCCCTAATAGAAAGCCATGTGCTCAGAACCTTGTCCACAGGCACATCAAGGCTGAGATGCTACACATGAGAGTTCTCCTTCTCCTCTGCCTCCAGAAGTTGGAGCTGGGTGGCTCCAGGACATCTGCCATGTGTGCCTGCATCAGCCATCACTTCAGATCGTCTTAATTATCTATCTACATCTTTTTTTTTTCTTCCAAAAGTTGGGCAGGAAGATACATGGTAGTTGCTCAGTAAAGACTTGAGCCACTTATCAGCAACCTGGGGCCTACGCTTACTGTCCTGCTCCTGCCCAATGCCCTGGCTTTGGAGGCAGCCCCACCAATGGGATTACAGGTTGGTTCCCAGTCAACTAAATTGGGTTATGCATTATGAATTGAAATTGTAAGGGGCAATTTTCCTTCTCACATTTCAAGGTCAGATGAGAGTATTTACTGGGTGGCCTCTGTTTATCTGGGAATGCAAATTGAATTTGGTGATTCAAATTGATGAGATGTTAGGAACAGAGCACTCATCAGAGGCATCATCGGGAGCAGTGACCGGGAGGCCAGACTATAGCTTCGGAGCCTGCTCCCTCGGCCGTGCAGTTGATTGGTAATTATTTCAGTCTTTGCTTTTCTCATTCTCTGGTTTTGTTTCAGCTGTTTGGATTTTTATTTTTATTTTTTTCAGAGAAATGTGTAATGACACTTGGAGGCATTTAAGATTGGAATTAGATGGCGTAAATAAAGACAGCTGCGTGCCAGGCTGAGCCTAGGCGTCGAGGGCGCCAGGGGAAGCTTGCTGCTCTGAGTCTGCGCTTGGGCACACGGTGTTAGGAGGTGGAGCAGGACTGCCTCTGCTCCCTTCTGTGTCTCTGGTTCCTTCTCCCCACTCGTTTCAAAGGCAACCTTGTCATAGTCTGTGGGCTTTGGCCACATGGGAGTGCCCATGTGGGTAGACAGTGCTCTGGACATGACTCCTGTCTGTGGCCCTGGCCAGGCTTGCTTCTCATCTGAGCTGCTCAGGTGCTTGTGGACACCACTCAAGATTATATGTGCAGTGGCATCCTGTAACCTTGAGGGCTTTGCCCCGGGGTGAGGGCGGCATACTTGTGCAGGAGAACCCTGCTGACCACCTCTGCTGCCACCCTCGGTCCTGCACAGATTTAGAAAAGGGGGTTGGGATGTGCATCTCCACCAGCTCATTACAAAGGAGCCACCTAACATACTGGACACAGATAGTTTACCCATCCCATTAAGGTGCGTGAAGAGACCCAGTGCTTGCTGGGTATTTACCTGCTTTCTACTTTCCCTATGTGACTTCTTAAGTGTGATGTAGCCAGCTGGACTGGGTTGAGATCAGTGACTCTGAGTGTCAGTGAGAAGGCCGGAGGTTGGAGAAGTCTGTCAGTGTGCGGAGCCTCCTTGGGCGGATTCTGTGAGGCTTTGTACACATTCACTGGGCCCCTTGCTCCAGTGGAATCTCAGGGCCATGTCCCCTTGCTTCTCTCCAGAAGCAGCTATTGATTTCCTTCTCAAAAGTACCTAGACGTGAGCCCTTGCATTGGCCACGCTGCCTCTGTGGAACTGATTCCATGGCTGACCTGACCTACTCACAAGAAAGAATATGTATGTCTCTCCCCCACACACACACACACACATGACCTTCTGTGGTGGCAGGGAAAAGGTTTAGGAGCTTGGCATCAGTACAGTGCTGCCTTTGCCCTCTGGAAACCTTTGCCTGGTCTGTGCTCCATCTAAAATTTTACCACCTTTGTCTTTGCCCCTTTCAAGCTCCAGCGGTAGACAGGGGTTCTGCTGTATTGCTTCTTCCAGCCCCTGTAAACATGGCTGCTTGCATTTCCTGAAATGTAAACTCAGCATACTCTCAAGCATGTGCATGTGGTATGGGAGGTTGTCCTGGCAGACAGTGCTCTCTGTCAGAATTGGAGGATTCCTCCAGGCCCAGGCCAGGTGCATCCAGTGGACAGTCTTTCTCAGTCCCTGCCAGCCTCCTAGGCCTGCCTGCTGTCCTCTGTCCCAAGAACCCTGTGCAGAATGCTTCCTGCTTTTCCACTGTGCCCTCACCTGGAGCCACCTGACATACTCCTGCTGCTGTTCCCCAAATGGGCTGTAAATTCCACAACACCTGCTGTCTGCACCGTTCTCTTGAAGCCCTGGAACTCTGTCTCCTCTGCCTTGGCATGTCCATGAGCAGCCTAGTATTCGGTGAGGTGCTACAGGGTTCATTCCATGATTCCACTTCTTAGAGGTGGCCTGTCATCAGTATGAACTGAAACAACAGGGATTTTTTGAAGAGCCACTCTGCACGGCACTTGGATGTGGAGTAGAGATCTGAACAGTTGCCACCTCTGCCCTCTTGGCATGCAGGAGGGCAGGAAGGCATTAAGCACGTAAATGTGTTAATATGGCAAGTCATGACATGGGGGAAAGAACAGGGGCCATGAGATCAAATAGTAAAGGTGACTTAAACTAGGTGGTAGGCAGGAAGGTGCTTGTCTGATGGGGGCATCAGGTGAGAGATTTCTCTAGGATGCATGCACAGCCACCCAAAGCCTGAGGTGACAGGCGTGAATGTGTGGATAGGGAGTGTGGCCATGGTGCCTGGGAAGCAGCTGGGGGAGGCGGGCTTACCTGAACTGGTGCTCCTGCAGTGTGTGAGCAGGAGTCATGGAGAGGCTCCAGGGATGAGACTGTGCTGAGTTTACATTTCAGGGTCGATTTGGTGGCTAGGAGGATGAGTGGGGTCCATGAGGGCAGTGATGGCAGCCAGGAGGCCATGGAGTAGTCACACCCGAACCTGGAATGGAGCTTGGCTCTGAATGTTCTCTGGAGGCTTCACTGTACCCCGGATGTAGTAGGGAAGGGAAGCTCAGGGAGGCTCCTTGGTGCTGCCTGGTGGGGTTTGGTGAGTGTTGATCCCTTCACAGGGATGGGAAGATTTGAGGACAAGCAGGCCCTGGGGGGTCCTCTCCTCAGCACATGGACTGGGTGATATTTCCCTAAGTGGGAGCCTGGAGTCCTTGCTTTGGGCTCCACTCTTCCCCAGATACCAAGCCCATTTCTACCTCCTTCTGGCTATCTGGGCTTTGTGCTGGCCTGGGTAGGAATTCCTGTCTAGAGAGCACTATTCAGACATTTATCCTTTGCTTTCTCTCTACTCTAATTGCCTCTTTCAAAGGCACTGATCTGGACATGCTCTGGATGGGCTTTGCCCTTCCTTGGACTGTGGACCATAGAAACCTCTGGTTTCCCTCCTGTCTGCTGCCAAAAGGAGGGCGCCATGACTCTGGGTCAGTTGTCTGTGGATTGCCTTAACAGCCAGGACAGGGCAGGACTGTGGGGAGTGCAGCCCTGCTTTCCTGACTGCCCTGAGACCTCTTGCGGGGCACACTTGGGCCACTGGCTCCTACTGCCCATAGTACTTATGAGCTCCTCTGTGCTGGGTGCTGTGACCTATTCTTTATTGGCAATAACTTGGAAACTAAAACTTCTTTTGGAGGCAGTTGGAGAAAGGGAGCTTCTTACTCCATCTTCAGGCGAGTGCCCACCTGGAAAGGGTATGATCAGCTTCTTCCTCCTATTTTGCAGAATGTTTAGTCTCCTGTCCATGTGTTACTGGTTTTTCAGGCTACACCGGCCAGAAATAAAGCCCAGGTTCACCTGGAAATCTTAAGTAAGTCTTCTGAAATCTGGTCATCATTGATTCTCTGTGGGGCCCCGTCCTAGTGTTTGGCTAGCCACAGTGGTCTCTTTGTTGGGAGAAATTCTCACCAAGTAGTCTTTTCACCTTGGAGGGCTCTGAGTATGAGATTTCTCGCCCCTTGTAACCGAGCTGCTGTCTCCCGTTGCTTTTGCCTGTTCCCGCAGACCACCTGGAGCAGGCATCCCCGACACCGCAGGCAGTCCTCTGTGCTCTTATCTGTGTTCACTGTTCGTTTGCCCTTTCCTCAGTTGTTGGGGGTTCCCCTAGCACCCTTTTCTCACTTCACTGAGACTAGCCTTATTTATCTTTGCCCCTTTCAAGCTCCTTTGGCAGACAGTGGTTCTGGGGTCTCGTCTGCTGCCTCAGAGCATCATGCCGCCCCATCCCATTGGACTGCTGATCAGCTCACTGTCTATTAGACTCTGACATCCTCTTATCTGTCAGTGCCCATCTTGATGGAGTGTGCAGCTGTCTTCTGGGCCCAGGATGGGGGCCTGGCACACACTCCAGGTTTAGTTCATTGGTGGGACCGCTGGCCCTCACCCTGTCTTCCATTTCCTAATCCTGCCTATGATTCTTCCTAGCTAGATTCTTCTACTCACTAGACAAGCAGAGTTCTAGAATTTCTTTCAGCTCCTGGAGATTTCCTGATGTGCTGGGAGGGAGCCATGTCATAGTGCCCTGCTCCTCCTCTGCACAGTGGGGACTGTGTAGGTAACAGTGCAACAGATCCAGCCCAGAGGCCTGGCTCTGGGGTAGGTCAGCAGCCTTGCATGGCCTGAGAGATTGGGGCATTTTATCCCTGAGGTAGGCATATGGCATGGCACCAGTTGGTGGGTGGCTTGACTTGGGCTGACTCTGGCTGTTGCCATCACTGCCGTGGTGCTCCAGGACTTGGTCATCCACAGAGTAATGAGAGGCTGTGGAGGGCAAGCATTTGCTGTTTCCTGTTGGGGACACAGTGGCCTGACCCAGGTGACTCAGTCATGTGGGTCTGCATTTACCCATTTGCAAAAAGGAAAATGCCAAAAATCACTTGTGTTACTGTTTTTCTTTCTTTTTTTTTTTTTGTTTGTTGTTTTTATATTTTGTGGTGCTGGGGAGTGAATGCAGGGACTCAAGCATGCTAGACAAGCAGTCTACCATTGAACTCCATCCACAGTCCTCTTGGTGGGCATTTTTTCTCCTAGTTTAAGTGTTAGTAGTCTTTTCCATATTTTTTATTGGTACATTATTGTCCATAATAGTAGGACTGTTAGTGGATTTTGATCTGTGTCTATGACTAAGAATAAAGGTGTTTTTAAGGACTTTGCAACAGTTTGAATTAAACTTTATCAATATTTTCCTGCAGAGTTTTATGCAAAAGAGCAATTACTGAAAACAATGTACCCATGCAATTATATTTGTAACTTAACCAATTGGAGACCACCCACAGATTGGCACACGCTGTCAGGGAAATGTTTGAGCAGCCATCAGAAAGCTTCCTGTGTCAGCTCTTGTCCAGGTGTTACGGATGAGAAGGTGATTGTAATGAATTCAGGTCCCCATCACAAAAGTACCAGAGTCTGGGACTCAAACAATGAACATTCCTTTCTCTCATTTTTGGAGCTGAAAAGTCCTTGGCCCCTGCAGATCACTGGTGCCTGGCGAGAGCTGTCATCCTGGTTCAGTGTTGTTTCTCACTGTGTTCTTACAGCGAGAGAGTGGAGATGGGGAGGCAGGGGACTTCTTATAGGAACACTCATTCCAGCATGAGAATTCTTTCCTTGTGATCTAGTTGTCCAGGGCTACACCTCCAAACACTGTCATGTTAGGATTTAGATTCAAAATACAAATTTGGGGACACAGATAAATTCAGTCCATTATAGGGGTGGTGCTTAGCTCAGAGTTCTTGTTTTGGCTTTGGGACTGGTTGTGGCTACTGAGGCACCTTTGTGTCCCTGGGTTTGCACACCAGGCAGGGCTCAGGCACTGTGACCATGCAGCCCCTCACTCATCCCAAGCATGCAGGATGCACTGTACCTCCTGCCCTGCTCCTTTTCAGAGGCAGTCCCTCATGGTGGCCATGTTGTCTAGGAATCTCAGTGTCTGTTTGCACACATGTCCTTTCTTTGCCCTGTTAGTGCTTGGGCTGCCAGGTTGGAGCTGTGAGAAGACAGACAGCAGAGCTGGTGACATGCTGGGCCGAGCAAGGGAAGAAGCTCAGCCAGCAGTCTCTTGGAGAAGGTTGTGAAAATGTCTCCTGCCACTCTGGAGTCTCTTGTGTCCTTTCCTTGTTCCTTCAAGTGGATATTATTAGCCTGAGTTTCTGATGAAGACTTCATAAAAGTGGACTGCAGTGGCCTGCCACTTACAAAGATGGCTTCTCAAAAGCATGGACTGTTTCTCTCACTAGATGCCGCCTCAAAAAGGCATCGATCGATAAACATGCCCAGCTTCTCCTTGAAGCACCAAGAGCTTTGTTTTGAACTCCCAAAGGCTCATGGAAATACTGCTGACCTTAGAGTTCAGCTTGGCATGGAGCTAGAAGTTTAATTTTTTATGAGCTCTCTCTTCTTCCCTTAGAAGAAAGGCTGAGCGTGAACAGAGGGAGCTTCCCAATGGGGATGGACCCGCAGCCTGGGAACTGGTGTGGGTTAGTGCTGTGGGATTTGGTCACCCAGTTGCTTCTGAGCCAGGGAGGCCCTCAGAAAGCCTGTGGGACAGAACGGAGAGGTCCTGTTCTGATCCAGGGTTACTGTCCCACCCACTTGCATCCTTGGGTTCAGTAGCACTTGCTTGGGAGCCTTTGGGCTCTGTGTGTGTGTTGAGGAGGGGCCATCCTCCCTCTTTTCACCATATTTTAGTCCTTCTCATTGTCTTGGGCCTTCAGGCGAAATTGTCTCTTCATTGCCCACAGTACTCTGTCTCTTCCTGCTTCAACAGGACCGGCCCCTGGAACGCGTGAACAACACTCTTCCACACTGTTTTCTGTTTTATAAGCAAGAGCTGGTCTCTTCTTGCCTATGCCCTCTACTGACCTAGTTTTGGCTCACCTCTGTGGCCTAGCAAAGGCCCCAAAAGGGCTGTCCTTGCTTTCTGACTTTGCTCCCTTTCATCCTCTTGAGTCTTTGTGTAGGCCCCTCCCTGTCTGCCCTGTGTCTCCCTTCTGATCCTCACTTACCTCCTGTTGGGCCGTGAGTCCTTCTTCTGCAGTGCTGCTGCTGGGCTGATGTGAATACCACCTCCTGCCTGCCCTTCTCCTGCCACCAACATGTGGTGCCCTTCCTTCCTTTGCCTGTGTGCCTTCAGTACCTTCCAGTATGCCTCCTGATGTGAGAACACAGCACTCATTTTTTCTGTCTTTGCCGCTGCCAGTTGCAAAGTTTCCTCTCAGTTAGAGTCCCCTCTCTGTGTTCCATCTTGCAGTGCTGGGACCTGCAGCCCTCTGCAACTGTCTGACTGGTGCCTTGTCAGCCCATAGTGGGTACTAGAGAGACATGGCCAGAATGGAGGAGGAGTAGGGGGAGGGGGAGGGGGCTGTGGCTGGGGCCCTGCCCTTGGCTTGTCCTGCCTGTGGCCACCTTCCTTTCCTTCAGACACTTCCTTATCACCACACAGCAGCTGTATCCAGTCTTCAGCTTTTCCAGAGTTCAGTAGCAGCAGCCTTTGCAAGCTTGGCCCTCTTCAGAGGCCTGGGCCCAGACCCTGCAGGGCTCCCACCTGGCTCAGACACCATCAATGCTCTATACCATGGGTCCCTCTTCTGAGGTTTCCAGATTTTAATTATTTCAGTCTTTCCCTTTTGTCATGAAGTCCAAGGAATTATAGCTGTTCAGTTGTTGCCTCCCACAGTCTTTGGATTGTTCCTTTTGCCCTGTATCACTCAGTTTATGTCTGGTTAACTGTACATTGCATTAGTAAACTCTCTGTGCATGTGATCCATGTGGGTGGAGTCCATGAGGCAGGCCCTTGGCTGTTCAATGCCTCTTGTTTATCTAGTGCTCCTGACCCCCAGCGAGGTTCTGCAGAGTACTCAGGAACTCAGTCTCCCTGTCATCTGCTGAAGTAGGGTTTTTAAGTCTATGTTTATCTCTTGGAAAATTTGGAAACCAGATAACTGCCCTGGGAACTGCCCAATAGATGTGGAACCGTGATTGTGCCCAGTCTGGTGGCTCTCAGAGGTCTTATCTCCCCTGCCACGGGCAGGGCAGTGGGCTGCAGTTGGTGCTGTCTTGCCTACTAGAGTCTCTTGTAGGACTGAGTATTCTTCTGGCTTATTTCTTTTCCTTCTCACTTGAGGAAATGCATTTTGCTCTTGAGAGAGCATGGATTTTCTTTGTGACCTGGTGAGTGAGCTTTTCCAACCTGGGTGTCGTACCCTACCCCTTAGAGGCCCCGTTCTCTCTTGTGGGGGCCATGGAGCACAGCTCCTGCCACCGCCTGCAGCTGCTGTGTACTTGGGAATCTTGGATCTGGGCAGAAGGCTTGGGTCAGGGCATCTCCATGCCTGGTGTCCTGTCCTCCCTATAGTGGCTGGGGCCCATCTATGTCATGCTAGTATCTGGCTCAGACTTGGTACTGGGTTCCTGGTGCCCAGTCCTGCAACATGACTCTGTGACACCAAGCACAGGTCCTTAGGATCACAAAAGAATAGCAGATATGGCATGGCCTCCTGTCCCTTTGCAACTGCAGTGGGTGGGGAGGGCCCAGCTCTCCCCACAGATATGATGATGTTGTGCTTCTAGTGTGTAGGACGTGGGGTTTGTCACTCTCTTTTCAAGCCTACACTAACCCCCTTGTGCTAAGGACAGCTTCTTAGAGTGTTTTCTTACCCTTCAACCCTATCCAGTGTCGTACTGTGCCCTGTCACCTTACAGACGCATTGCCACATTCCTTCCTCTGTGTATATGACTCTTCAAACAGCAGATCGAATGCTACCATTCTTCTAATTAAATTACCCACTTTGGAGCAGTGATTTAAGGTGCTTGTGAACCTCCCCACCTGAATTCAATGATTCAAGAGTCAATTTCACAGTTCTTGATTATTAAATTGGTCTATGAATAGTTTTAAATTGAACTGGAACTCAAAATAGCCTCTTAATATATCTGTTTCCAGTGAATAATTGCACTTGTTTTATACTGTGGCTTTGGTTATGGAGCACCTAGAGGTGCAGGTGGCAGTGGCTGACTCTGCATTTGGAGTAGAGATCAGTGCCAGGCTTTCCGAGTGGGTTTATTGAATGAAATGCCAGCATCTTGATTCTGAGCCTTGGTTCCAGCTTCCATGGTCTTGCAGGCCTCTGGTTGGCTTGTCCCAGGCAGCCTACACCAGTGTTCCCTGCCACACTCAACAGGACTAAGGCCGTTACCAGATCCCTTAGAAAGTTCCATAAATCTTTGATTTACATTCACTTTCGAGTTATATTTTTGCTGCTTAAAGAATTTTACTAAATTATAATTTAGAAAATCCAGTAAGTACTCATTCATGTGAAAGAGAAAAAATTTGCAGTAGAGACTACCTCTAAAGAAATCGTTATCTATCGCCCTTATGAGTTAAGGTTTCCTTGAAATCATGTAATCAAAACAAAGAGAAATAATTGGATGCCAAAGATAATCTCAGACTGCAGATGTCCTTCACAGCCCATCCCCAAATTTCAAAATTTCAAAGTGGCCCCATCATTCTTATTGTCACCTCTCATAAATGTTATGAATGTCACCTTATATGAGAACCCTATCATCCTGTTCATGTTTTATTTTCAAGGATTGGTTAGGATTTTCTTTGGGAAGAAATCTTTGCCAGTGAAGGAGATAAACCCTGCTCCCTCTTCACATGCTAATGTGCCCTCCTGGTGCACTGGCCCTGCCTCACTCACTCTCTTAATCATGACCATTGCTTGTCCCTCCCTAGTGGATCTTAGGAACCCTTAAGCATTGGCTGGAGTTCTCTGGTGCTGACAGCATTCACCAGGGTCCTGAGCCGGCCTCTGAAGGACCAGCCAGCTTCATGCCTGTGCTGGGCATGGCTGTGGGGGAATTGGTGGCATTGAGAGATCAGGGGTCATGGCTCTCCCAAGCATACTTTGGGAGGTTGCCCTCTGCTTGGAGAGCTCCTGCCTTCTCTGGTCTGAAGAGATGTGTTGCCAGAGGATGGACCAGAAGGCCATCTGGATGGAGGTTGTATGATGCTGGGGAGACATGAGGAGACAGAGGCTGTGGGGATGCAAAGGGAAGGGGGATGTTGAAGCTGGAGACAGGCAGGAAACATCAGCTGGCCGCACAGAGGCAGGGAGAGGGCTCAGCCTGGCTGCACCCTAGGGTCTCTCCCACACTATAGGCCCAGTGTGTGGCCGAGAGGGTTTCGATGGGCAGAAAGTCTTAGGGACTGTGCAGCCCCCTCCATGCTGCACATCTGCGCCAACTGTGATTCACATGGGAAGTGCTTGTGCTGGCAATTTAGCTCATTCAGAAGTCCCGTACTGAAGCACTGCATGGCTGACAATTTTTCCCATTGTGTGTGGAGTTGAGCTTCCCTCCCCCTCCCGCCATGTGCTGGGATCACCCTGGGCGTCTATTTGAAATCCAGAAACTCCTGAAAGGCGTTAAGTAGCTATTCAGGAGTGAGGAAATGACAGCGAGGCGGCTGCACGTGCAGCTCTATTTTAGAGGGCATCCTGGTGGGGCTCTCTGTGGGGAATCATCCCAGGGCCTTGGGGTGGTCTCATCAGACCTTATCACTCCCCTTTTGTCTTCCTTGCACAGTGCCCGGGGACTGGAGAAGGCCCAGCAGCAGCTCCAGGAGGAGGTCCGGCAAGTCAGTAGCCAGCTGCTAGAGGAGAGGAAGAAGCGGGAGACCCATGAGGCACTGGCCCGGAGGCTCCAGAAGCGTGTTCTATTGCTGACCAAGGTACAGGTCCACTGAAGTGCGGTCAGGCCTGCCCCACCACTTGCACACTTGTCCTTTTCTCTCTGGCACCACACCTTTGTGCAGACTTTTACATGGCTGCTGCCAGTGGTCTATGCCCTCATGTCTCAAATAGCATAGCATGCCACTGCCTGGAAACCACAGGCCGTGGGCAACACAAACCTTCTGCCAAAGAGGATGCATCTTGGCAGCTTGATCAGGCAGTTTGGTTAGGCTGTGTGCTCTTACCCCGAATTGTCAGGAAAGTCCTTGGAGTGCCAGGGTCTCCTCAATCCTGTATTTCCAGGAGGCCTTGCTTTTTGCAGTCTCTCTCTAGCAACCCGTGTTTCCTGGCCTGGTGCCACACCCTGGTGGAGCCTTTTGTGTAATCGCTGGTCTTTTGCAGGGCCCTGACTGGGGTCAGCATCCTTGAGACCCAGTGGGCAAGGCAGCCTTCCCATCCTTCACTGTCTATAAGTGTAGAGGAAACTGAAGTGGGCTTTGGTCTTGGGTGTAGAATGAGGCTGGTCCCGTGTTTCCAGCTGTGCAGGATGGGACACACTTGTTTTCCCTACTCAGTGGTTCTGTCTGGCCTCTGTGCCTTTTCTAATTGTTCTTGCCTGAGGGGTTCCAACATCTGGCGTGTTAAGCCAATGTTACTCAGGCACAAATGGTTTTTGGTGAGTATTATTTAATAAAACATTGCCATGGACATTGAAATTTCAAAAGGCAAGGAAGAAAAAGGCCAAATCTGTCCCCAAGCACACTCTGTGTAAGGGTGGGGCATCAGATTGCTGGGCAGAGACTCCCCACCTGTCCACACTGCTGTCAAGTGGGCAGAGGGAGCTGTGTTGACCCCACACTCTGCCCCAGGAAAGGGGATGTGCCCAGGAAGTACCAGAAGCCGTGCCTGAACAGTGTCTGCCAGCTCTTGATCATGTCTAGTGATCCAGATAAAGCCAGGTTCTTTATCTCTGGAACCCCCTGCTTATGAAGCTTTCAGAAAACGAGTCATATTTCAGCTGCTACATGCTGCTGTTCCCTGGCCGCCTCTGCTTGCTTCTTGGCAGCACCTAGATATCTGTGCAAAGAAGACCTCATGTTTGTCTTGGCATCATGCAGGGCTTCCCAGGACTTGAGTGGAGGCCAGACCCTCTCTTCAGCTCCAGAGGCTAACTTGGGAGCCCTGGCCTTGCAGGTGGATCCCAGGGAGGTGAGTTCCCAAAGTGTCTTCATAGGTAGCTCAAAACCAGGACCTTGCTCCTTGAGAGAAGGCACTCAGATCTTGGGTAGCCATTCTGCAGCCTCCCCGGGCAAGGCTTTGGGCCTTAGTCACCCTCCCTTCTTTCCAAATTTGTCCACTGGTGTCAGTATGAGGTGCCTGTGATGTGACTACATGGCCACGGGCCTCACAGGATTTAGTCCAGTGGGAATGAGGCAGCAGTGATAATGCTCACTGGCACCCGCCACTTCCTGCTAGCTTCCTGAAAACACTGCTGCAAGGACGCGGGAGGAGTTACCTGGTGTAAAGTTAACGTGCAGACCCGAGGAATTTACAGTTCATGAGAGCATGTGTAGACCAGGGAAGAGGAAGGAGGTTCATCATCTAAAAGCTGCTTTTGGGGTCAGCATACAGATATGTGGAAGCAAGCCAAGATGAACACCTAGTCCAGCAGCCGTGGGAGTGGGCTCCCTCAGTCCCTGCAACAGGGGGTGCATAGCATGGGCTGCCCAGGCAGTGCTGGCTATTGAGGGGCTTTGGGCCCTCAGAGTGGGATGGGGGAGCCAGGCTGTGTGGTTGTTTGTTTGGCACCTTGACCAGGCAACCTTCCTGTGGCATGGGGAGTGGGAACTCAGGTCTGGGAGCCTGGCTTTTCCCTGGGATCTCAAAACCACCTCTCAGTTTCCCCTCTCTGCAGGATGGCCCCAGGGCCCTTGGAATGTGACCATAGTGAGTGGGTGCGTACGTAGCTTACCCATTCTCACTTGGGCAGCTATTTCGAGGCCCTGACAACAAAGCCCATTGTCCCCTCCCGAGGGAGGCTCTATGGGACTCAGATCCAGGAGACAGAGCCTTGCACACGGAGCCAGTGAGGAAATGGAATAAACTCTGGGAGTCATGGCTATGAGATGGGGAGGGGTGCACAGCCCTTGGGAGCAGAGGTGACTTTGGGAAGGTGTTTCAGTTTTTCCAGGTGCTGTAACAAAATAGCATGGGCTGGGGGCTTACACATCTCCAGTAATAATTGCTCACAGTTCCAGAGGCTGCAAAACCAAGAGCAGGGCGCTCGAATGACCTGGGTGAGGACTGCTGCAATTCACAGAGCCTCTGTCTGTTCCTCTCTAGGCAGAAGGGGTGCTCTGGAGCCTCTTCTACAAGGGCACTGATCCCATTCCTGAGGGTGCACCCCCATGACCTAAGCACCTCTTCCTAATGCCATCACTTGGAGCTAGCATAGGAATTTGTGGAAGGCACAAACTTTCAGAGCATAGCACATGTCTGTCGGGTATGTTTAATATGCGGAAATCACACTGGTGGGAGTTTGGCCTGGTTGGATTTCACCTTGTTCTCTACCAGGTCTTTTTAGTTAATCCTGAGCCACCCACGACCTTCCACCATGCTTTCAAGGGCCCCTTGGCATGGCCCAGCACACCTCTGACAACTTTCCCAGCCAAGGACTGCTGCTACCATTTACTTGCTGCCCACTCTCAGGCTGTGTTGCAAGCTCTGTGTGTGCACCTGCTTACCTGGGCTGTGTGTGTGCGCACCTGCTTACCCAGGCAACTTCAGTTTTTAGAACAGTTTCCTTTCCAATTTTTTTTATTTGTTCCTTTTAGTTATATATGACAAGAACATTTTGATTGACAGAAAAATTAAGATTTTTGATTTACAGAAAAATTAAGAATTCAGAGAATTCCCTGTATCTAGTATCCCCTAGTAACACTTTGTGTTAGTATGACATGTTTGATATAATTAACTGGTATTGATACATTATTATTAACTAAGATGAATACTTTATTCAGAGTCTCTTAATCCATTTGTAATGTCTTTTTTCTCTGTTCGGATCCCATCTAAGATACCATGTGACATTTACTCCCCATATCTCCTTGGGGTCCTCTTGGCTGTGACAGTTTTACAGACGTTGTTTCTGGTGACCTTGGCAATTTGGAGGTGTGTTCCTCTTTGGAGATTTACCTGCTGTTTTTCTCATGATTACCAGTGGTTGTGGGTTTGGGAAAAAGAGGTAAAATTTCATTTTCAACACATCATGTCAAGGGGACATGCTGTCAGTGTGACTTGCCACTAATGATGGTGGCCTCCAGCCCCTGATGAGGTCTGGTTTAACAGGCTTCTCCTATGTCAAGTTCCTGTTTCCCAGTTTCTACCTGCATTTTTAGAAAGAGATCAGTGTGCATTGCCTCCACCTAAGGGGTTGGGAGTTGACACTCTCTCCTTGGAG
The DNA here is from genome assembly GCF_052094955.1 of Ictidomys tridecemlineatus. Lineage (NCBI taxonomy): Eukaryota > Metazoa > Chordata > Mammalia > Rodentia > Sciuridae > Ictidomys > Ictidomys tridecemlineatus. The sequence continues at coordinate 17,286,938 of NC_135494.1, forward strand.
GCAGATTTCTCTATCTAAGTTATTTAGAATTCTTTAGCCTGGCTGGTGTTTCAGCCAGCTTTTGCATTGCTATGACCAGAATACCTCATAAGAACAGCTTAGAGGAGGAAAAATTTATTTTGGCTTACAGAATCAGAGGTTCAGTACATAGACAGCCAACTCCATTGCTCTGGGCCCAAAGTGAGGCAGCACATCATGGGGAAAGGATGTGGTAGAGGAGCTTTTCTTAGCTCATAGGGGCCAGGAAGTGGAGCAGGAAGGGGAAGGGCTGCAGGGAAGATGAGCTCTTCCAGGGCATGCTCACAATGACACTCCTTCTCCAGCCACCAGCTTATAGTTATCACCCCGTCAGTCCATTCAAACTAGGATGGGCTGATTCGGCTACAACTCCCATAGTCCAGTCACTTCACCTCTGAACATTCCTGCATTACCAGGAGCTTTTGGGGAACACCTTATATCCTAACCATGATGAGGAGTTTGTCTCTTCTCCCTCATTTATTATATCAGATGGACTTGTGGACATTCATTTTAGGTTTGGGATTTTAATCCATTACTACTTTATTCTGTGGCCGTAGCACTGGGGTCTTTCAGTTGAATCCTGGGTCCCTTTGATGTCATTGTGGGTTTATATGTGAGTTTTTCTTAATTAATTGATTTTAATTAGGTATATATGATAGCAGAATGTGTTTTGATTCATTGTACACAATTGCAGCACAACTTTACATTTCTAGGGTTGTACATAATGTAGAGTCACACCATATGTGCAATCATACATGTATCTAGGGCATCTCATTCCATCATCTTTCCTGTTCCCATGCACCCTCAATATCTTCCTTCCCCTTTGCCCAAAGTTCCTCCATTTTTCCCCATGTCTCCCCCCTCTCTGTTATGGATCAGCATCCACTTATCAGAGAGAACATTCGGCCTTTGTTTTTGTTTTGAGCATTGTCCTACTTCTGGCATTGCAAGATGCTCTGGGCTCATCCTGTATATTTCCTGTCCCAGTCATAGAGTCAGCCATTTTTCCAGGGGTCCCTGGCTGTTTTCATGCAGCCTGGTGTTTGGAAAGTGGGTCTTGCTACTTGGGTATTACCAATGGATGTCTGTCAGCCAGAAGAGCCAGGAGATGTGTGTAAATTGCATGTGTGCGTGTGAATGCATCTGTGGGACCATCTGTGTCACATTCACTTGAGTTCACACCGGAGTCCTTGACTTGCTCAGGCCCAGCCCCACATGGGCCATTCCGGTTCCTCCTTTTTCTATAGGCCCAACCCAGCAGCACGAAGCCTGGCTTCCACTGTGTTTACTTGGTTGAAAGTGTGTAGCCATGTTCCAAGTGGTAACCCCAGTTGAGGGCTTTTAAATTTTTATTTGAAATGTAGGTCCATAGGAAGTTGCAAAGGTGGTTCAGAGACGTCTCTTGAATCTGTCACCTCATGCCCCTGATGGTTACCTTTTACATGACTACATGCTTTTTGACTTAGGAGGGGGCTCATGTGCCAATAAACCTATCGTAAGTTGAAAATACAGTGAGTCAGAAAATGAATTTAAGACACTTCATCTACTGATAGCCCCCGCTCAGCCCCGCCTGGCTCAACGTGCTCAGGACACTTGCACTGGCCTGCAGTCTAGCAGAGTGATCTCCACAAGGCTTGCTCGATAATAAAGTGTTGGATAGCTCATGAAATTTCACTGAATACTGTACTGAAAGTGGAAAGCAGACTGGGTAAAGTTATAATATCCCCAGATTCTTAAGCCTTATGATGAAAACTTGGGGACTGCACAGGACATGGCAGCAGAACATGAGTTTAGTCTTGGCAGCATGTGTGTCCTGTGCCTGTCCCCCATCCCCTGCCTGCATCCTCTCCAGTCACTCTCACTCTCCCTCAGCACTTGACTTTGGCAGCTTCTGATCTGCTTTCTACTTTTGCAGCCCTGTCATTTTAAGAATGTTACATAAATGGAATCAGAACATCCTCTTTAAAAATTGGCTTTTCTCATACAGTGTGATAACCTCCTGAGCCGCCCGAGTTTTTGTGTGTTCATCATGTGTTCCTTTGTCACTGCTGAGTAGTATTTCATGGTAGGATGCACCATGGCCTTTTAGCTTTTGTTGCCTCCATGTTTTGCTATTATAGATAGAGCCATGGTGATGGGGGTAAGGGAGTGAACAGGGTGACACTGGTCACAGGCTTACTTTCTGAGCTCTTGCTAGAATCCAGATCATCAGTGGCTACTGGGCACTGGGGGAGAAGGCTCCTGGGAATGCTAGAGTGGTCTTCCACCCCTCACCTTGCCTTTGCCTTGGCTTGTCAGAGCTCAGTAAATCCTTACTGGGTTGTGGGACTAAGGGTCCTGGTTCCTCTCAAGACAGAAAGCCCTGGGGGCTGGAGGCTGTAGGAAGGCAGCTGTTCCTCTGGCACTGGGGTGTGACTTTCCATCATTGCTGTGGTACCTCTAGACCCCATAGCTGGAGACCTCACATATTTATCAGAGAGCTGTGTGGCCTGGGCAGGCATGGCTGGTTCCTGGACTCTGGTAGGACCTGCATGACATGATCAGGGGTTTCGACTTAGCCCCTGCTGGGCACTCACCTTGGGCTCTGCGGATCCTGCTTCTGAACTCACTAGGGTCACTGGCATAATCTAGTCTCTGCAGTCCCAAATCCTGGTCCTGGAGGCTACCGGAATGTGCCCTTCTGTTTCCCACCTGTCCTTGTAGCCCATAGAGGGTGGTGAAGACCCTCCCAGCCTTCAGACCTCTCCAGTTCTCTTCTTTTCATAGCCCCGTCTTCACTGGAGAAAGCACTGTTTTTCAGAGCTCCTGGGATTATATTGGCCTGCCTGGATGTCCAGAATAACTTCCCTACTTGAATGTCTGTAACTATAGTTGTATCTGAAAATTCCCTGTGTCTTGCCAGGTAACCATGGGCATAGGTGTGAGAGAACAGGATATGGGCATCTTTGAATGAATGTCATTTGAGTGAATGTCATTGTCAATGACACCAGGGGTCAGGGATGGGAGATATATAAAAGTCATATTTTGAAAACTCAGATGCCTGCCTCAGCTGGGGGAGTGGGCCTGCCCAGGTAGGGCGGGTTGGAGTGTATGACCCATTTGGGGAGGAGAGGGTCATGTGGTTGTCCTGAGGGATCTTATTTTCTCAGAAAGCTAGCAGTCTGGATGCATATATGGAGTGTTCCAAACAGCTGTGTGACTGCAGCTGTTCTTGGAGGCCAGATCTGGCCTGTGGCTCTGTGTTTCCTCTGCTCTGTGGCCTCTAGTTTACGTTATCAGAGTTACTTTGGTTCTGGTGGCTGTTCAGATCCCCTCTCAGGTTGGGAGTTGGTCAGAAAGAGGACCTGCTTTTGATGGTACTAGGGTGGCTCAATCTCTGTCCCCTGTGGAGTCTGAGCTCTTTATTGTCCCAGTGGGGTCTTTTACGACTCTGGAAACTCGTGTCTGGCTTCCTAGGGAGTTTCTGTCTTTGACATTCACACCTCAGGCTCCCATTGCAGGAAATTTCCATTTTCTCCTCTACTTAGTAGATGAGAAGCTTTTGGTCCAAGTTGACCTCCTCAACTCACGCTGAGTTCATGGGCGTCTCTGAGTTAGCAGGAAGGTAGATATTGATTGCTTGACACTGACTGATTATTTATACTGACTGTCCCTGCAAGGCATGTTGCGATGAATCGATACCAATCGCCACGCAGCCCCTGGGCTGGGGATGCAAGGATTTGTCTTGCCAGCCAGCATGATGAAGCTGTTCATCAGGCTGCTCTGGGAGGGTGTGTTGTGCTTTGACGTGTGGTGTCTCATATAGGTGATGTCCAACTCCCAAGGACTCTGACCTGGGCACATCAGACCCCAGCCTGGCTTGCTTGTGATTGGGGAGTACCCCCTTTCCAAGATTCCCTGAGGTGGTTGCCATGGACCTCAGGTTTCTTTAAGAGGCTGGTCTTTCCCTTGCCTTGCTGGGGAGGCATCCTCGCCCTGTGCACCTCCAACCCGCCTCCCTGAGGGGAGAGCATAGCACAACCCGCCTCCTGAGGGGAGAGCATAGCACACCAACCACCAACAGGACCTGGATGTAGCCTACTGAGGAGCCCAGTTGATGGCTCTCAGTGTCTGCATCCCCTCTGAGGGGCCTGTTGGTGTGCTTGACATTTAAGTATTCGGTGCTTGGAATGCGCAATTTTATTTTGAGACCTTTATTAAGCGGCTCTGGTCTAAGGAGTTAATTGTTACTGATAGCTAAGAGTATAATTACCTTGGTAAAATATCATGACTATTTTAAGCAATTGAAAATTGGCTTCTAGAACTGGGTGAACACAAACCATTTTCTTATTTGAATTGAGCTATTTCCAGTGTGCCCTAATATTCTACAACATGGTTGCAGAATCTTATTTATAGAATGTAAGCAGTAAAAGCTAACTTTTAGCAAGAAATATGTTTAATGAAATGAAGTCTCCCTCCTTTTCTCTACTGGGCCCCACCCCCTTGTTCAGGTGGAGTGGTTCTAGGGACACTTCTCCTGGAGAATGCTGCCAAGTGTTTTCCCCTGGGCCCCTGGTATCAGGCACCTCTTGCTAATAGGGTGGCTGTAGAGCATATCACTCTGGTCATGGTGCACTGTGCCCCATGACCCCTGTGTGTGGGGCCTGGGGTACCTGGAGTTTCACGGGAACTGGGCTGTGCATCCTGGGGAGTATCTGCTCTACACTGGCTGCCCTGTCGTGCAAGCCCGTTAGCCTGAGTCAGCTTCTCTGGAGGTGAGAGCGGTCATCCTGACCCTTCCCTTCTCTTTGTCCTTCCTGCTTGCTGGGAGGCTTGGAACACTTATTTCTGTAAAATATCCTCAGTAAGCTAGAGAACTGCTCTCAAGCATCAGTGATTATCCTATGGTGTCAAGACCGCTGCTCTGGAAGGGTCACATGGGCCGCAGTGCTGTGCCCTGCAGCTCTATCCTGAGCAGAGGAGCCTTGACCCAGAGGCCAGGGAGAGACCTGGGCAGGGTGGTGCTTCTTCTGCAGTGCACATCATGACTGGTGTCAAATCTTTAAGGAGGGCTGAGGCACAGATAAGACTGGTCAGCAGAGGCAGCCGCTGAGTAAGTAAGTAAGCAAGCAAGCAAGCAAGGCAGCCGCCAAGTGGGAAACAGCTAAATGTGGGGTGAAGGCTGCCAGGCGAACTTGAGAACACCCAGGCGGGAAGTGCAAGGGGTCCTCTCCAGGGAGTTCAAGATGGGCTTTCCTTCGTGGAGTCCAGAACATTGTTCTGCCAGAGGCAGGTGGTGCAGACATGCTTATGGTCATTGCTGCGTTGTGCACCTTCCTGGCAGACGCCAGGGTGGGTTTTGGGCCTCCTTTTTCCATAAGATGCGGAAAATGTCCTTTCAGATCTCTTGGGATTAGGGGGTACTCTTGGGATTCTCCCAAGCTGTGGCTGTGTGAGATCCCATGATTCTTTTCCAACTTGCAGGAATGCAACTGGTCTCTCCTTGTGTGTGGAGAAGTCAAGGTGTGGCTAGGGTGGAAAGGGGAAGCTTCCTGGCCCTGTGGGAGCTGGACACCACAGACCATTCTGGGCTGTAGGAGCCCTGAATGTCTTTGAAGTGCTGTCCTAAGAGGAATGTGGGTTGGGAACCCTATCCTGTGGCCTGTGTTGCAGGCAAAGGCAGAAGTGCTGTGGATTGTGTGGGCTGCAGAGCCTGGCTGGCACCTTGCTCAACTGTCCTTTGCACAGTGGGGTTTAGGTGGCACATACTGCTGCAGTGTTTTTGAATGAATTATCTTCTCTCTCCTCTGAAATAATGTAGTGAAATCACCTCTTACATGTGTTTGTGCTCCTGTAAGATAAGTGAGTAAAGGGGATGTGGAGGAGGATTGCATTCTATTTATATCATCTGTTTTATATTTACTCAACATTGGGAGCTTACACTTGGAGCCCACCCCCTCGAGGTCCACCTTAGCCTGCACTTTTCCTGGCATGGATGCTGTCACCATCCTCAGGAGATATTGCGATAGTTGGCTTCATGTGATCTACTTCAGTGGTTGCTGAGCCTGGACTTGGGCAGTGGGAGTGGCATGGGGATGGATACAGACCCTCTCCCCACCCTCCCTCATGCCCTTTGTTTTGTGACATGTGCTTGTGAAAAACATTCATATGTGCAGAGACAATATAAAACTGATTCTTGTCTGGCCAGTCCCCAGTGTAGGAAGCAGGAAACAGCTCTGCTGAAGAGCTACACCATTCCCTCCAAGATACGGTATTTTCAGATTTACCGTGTGTGTGTGTGTGTATGTATGTGTGTGTGTGTGTGTGTGTGTGTATGTGTCTCCACATCCCTGCTTAAATATTGTTCTGCTTTCCCCATGTATTTTATATCAAAAGAACTGTACTTCTTTGGTTTCTTTTTTTCTTTTTTTTTAAGGAGTGAGAGAGAGTGAGAGAGAGGGGGAGAGAGAGAGAGAGAGAGAGAGAGAATTTTAATATTTATTTTTTAGTATTTGGCGGACACAACATCTTTGTTTGTATGTGAAGCTGAGGATCGAACCCGGGCCGCGCGTATGCCGGGCGAGCGCGCTACCACTTGAGCCACATCCCCAGCCCCTTCTTTGGTTTCCTTTGTATCTTAACCTTATACTTTTGGCCTTTGTCCATGTTGATGCTATTCATCCATTTTCCCTGCTCCTGTGACAAGTAGGGTATATCCACTTAAACTTACCTCATTTGTGAGTTTAACAGTTTGAAGACCACCCTAATGGGGTCCAGCTTAGCCTATGTTTTTCCAGGGACCCCACCATGCTGCCAATGTATGCTCATCCATTCTCTTCTGTTTGGATGTTTGGTTTTTTCTAGATTTGCTGTTTCAAACAGTGCGGTAGAATCTTCTGGAACTTGATACATTTGTCTACATTCTGCCTCAACTCTGCAATGTGCTTTTTCTTCCAAACAGTCTTTGTGTTGAAGTCTCTGCATACACACTGCAGATATAGTATAGACCAAATGGCCAGTGGCCCTCAGAGGCCCTGGGCCCCTTTCTCCTCATCAGCCTCTACTCTCAGAGGAGACCTTTCCTGATTTTAGTCCAGCCAGTTATTAATTCATGCAAGTGGAGGCATTGGCCTGTGCTCCTTTGTATCTGGCTTTTGTTACTTAATGTTGCGTGTTGTTATGTGGACCTGAGTTCTTTATTATGTTGCTGATTTTTTCACACATTGATTCTACATGGTATCTGGGCTGTTTTCAGTTCAGGATGTTACAAGTAGTGCTGTGAATACTTTACATGCATATGGCATTTGGTGACCCCGGCATCACTAAGGTGGGTTCGTCTAGGTGGGGCACATGCTTGCTTTCAATGGGACCCTTGCCCCCTGTGTGCTGCAGCAGTGTGTGCACTTGCATGCAGGCTGAGAGTGGGGGGTTGTCTGGATATTCTTGGTGTGTGTGTGTGTGTGTGTGTGTGTGTGTGTGTGTGTGTGGGCGTGCGAGTGCACGCGCACCAGCACTTGGGATCTTCTGCCTCTGATTTTCCTTTCTGAGTTACAGGAGTTCTCTATTCTAGAATGAACCTTTGGTTGGAGGCAGATACTGCGGGGATGTCCTTAGTCTATGGCTTGCTTTTTCACTTAGTTGTGTCTGTTGATGAGTAGACACACGTTTTTAATTTTAAAGTGGTCAAACATTTTCCTTTTTACCTTTGTGCTAGTAGGGTCTTCATAAGCATCTTTGCCTGCCAAGTCAGGAGGACCTTAAAGAGAGTTCATTGTTTCTTCCAAGCACTCTGAGGCTTCAGCTTCTGTGCTTTTATCTGATGGGCTTCTGTCTGGAATTGAGTTTTGAGTATGATGTGAAATAGGTGTCTGGCTCTGTGGTGTCCTTGGTGAGTTCTGCAGTCGACCTGGCTCTGCTGATGGAAGGAGCATCCCATTGCCTGGCCTTCAGCTGGGTGGCCGCTCTGGGTAGACCTATTCGTGGAGTCTGTCTTGTTTCTCTGGTTAGTTCATCTCTGCTGCTGCCACATTGTCATGACTTCTGCTTCAGGATAATTTTGATAGCTGCTAGTGAAATCCTCCAAATCTGTAGTTCCTTGGCTATTTTGGCCCACAAAATGTCCTGGTGGGTTATGATCAGAATTGTAATAAATTATAAATCATTTTAGGAAGAAATAACATCTTAACATTCTGTCTACTAAACCATGAGTGTTATGTATTCCCCCTTTACTGAGAAAGTTTTTAATTTCAGCAAGTTTTATGGGTTTTAGACTACAAGTCTTACACATTACTAGATTTTTCTTTTCCCTGAGTATTTTCTGCTTGTGATGTCTTTTTTTTTTAAATTTACTTTTTAGTTGTATACCATACCTTTATTTTGTTTTATTTATTTTTATGTGGTGCTGAGGATCGAACCCAGGGCCTCACACGTGCTAGGTGAGCACTCTACTGCTGAGCCACAACCCCAGCCCTTGTGATATCTTTTAAAAATGTCTTGTAGACTTTTCTCTTTGCTGGTTACAGTCAGGCCTGGTGCATGAATACTCCCCCAGAAACCCTGTTGTAGTGCTAGTCCTTGACCCATACCATCCTGTCCTCTGTGAATGATCTGGGTGTGCTGATTTTTGCAGTCCTGGTGCTCTGACTCTGCAGGACTCTGCCACTTGCAGGCATGGTGGGGCACCTTGTTTCACAGAGGTTTCAGAGGGCTTCAGAATTCATCTGTAGGTGTGCTGAGTGCTGTGTGCATGTTCCCTTTTGAGTTTGTGAAATCCTCCTCTTGTTGTTTTCTAAGTTTTTTTTTTTTTAAATATGAATCTGTACCCCATGGATTTGATATGGGTTTTGTTATTATTCAGTTCAAAATATTTTCTGATAATCTTCCTGGAAAGGCCAGCCTGCATGCAGGATATAGCAGGGCCCAGGCACGTCGTGTAGGCAGATTGGAAAGCTGGAAAGGAAGACCCCAAGCACATTCTCTCACTTGCTTATTAATTTTTCATTCCACAAGCTCTTCTCTAGTATCTGCTGAGCGTGGCAGTGCGGTTCAAGTCGGAGCTCTAAGTTCTGGGGCTCTTTTGGGGTGGGACCATGAGCAGCCCTATGGGGTGGGGACTCTCCTATGAGGAGGGTTAGGTCTTCCACATGGCAGGAGGGGTGAGCAGCCCCTCTCACCCAAGGGATGCCTGGGAAGGAAAGGGAACAGCATGCTGAGTCTCTGAGTCTAGCCTGTGGCCTATGAGATTTTGTTTTTAGAACAGTCTTAGAGCCATGGGAAGTGGTGACAGTAGAGAGGTCCCACATGTCCCTCATGAACTTTCCCTGTGGCAGTACCTTGTTCTGTGACCATCGTGGAAGTGCCTGTGGCTGGCTCTCTGTCATTGTGCTGCCTGGGTAGGTTAGTGTGTCTCCACAGCCAGGGACATGCAGGTCTACCCCACCACTTGGAGGCCTCCCATGTTGCCCCTGGGATCCACATGGCCCCTCACCCCACCATCTCAAATCTAGTTTCCATCTCTGGCGATTTGGGCATTTAAAGAATATTGTAAAAATGGAAGCATACAGAATGTGACTGTGTACATTGTAACCTTTTTTTTTTTAATTAATGAACTTTACTTTTCAGAGCCCTCTTAGGTTGATAAAGTCGAGCAGAAAGTAGAGTTCCCGGGTACCCCACCCTCCTGTCTCCCCTGCCATAGTGATTGGTATACCAGTGTGGTGGTGTCATCAGTATCCCTGAGGGTCACTATTGGTCCTGTGCCTTGAGGGACTAGCCAGGTGCATGATTGCAAGTGTCCACCCTTATGGGACTATACAGGGCACTACTTCTGCCTTGAACTCCCTCAGGGCTCTGCCTGTTCATCCTTCCCTCCCCAACCTAGATGCCCCCAATAGCTGTTCATGCTTCTGCTGTCTCTATAGTTGTCCCCTTTCTAGAATGTCATTCCTAGAATCCATCAGCATAGCCTTGTTAGACGGGTATCTGACGTAGCAATATGTTTTTAAGACTCCTCCATGTTTTTTCATGTTTGATGGCTCATTTTTTCAAATCACCAAATCACCTCATTGTCTGAGTGAGCCACAGATTATGTTTTCATCTGCTACTAGACATCTTGGCTGCTTCTAAGCTCTAGCAGTTTTGAATGAAACTGGGTTTGGGTGTGTGTTTTCGGTTCCCTTGGGTGAGCCTAGGGGCATGATTGTGGATTGTGTGGTAATACTGTGCTTGGGGCTCTGGGAACTATTCACACCAGCACACAAATACAGATTGCAGAATCACATCCTATCAACCCATCTTGATTCTCTTCCTCACAGCTCTGGGAGTGGGGACGCTCCTGTGCTCTTGTCAGTCTCCTTCTTCATGCTGGGCATTCTGGGTCTCGGGGAGCAGGGAGTGTCCTGAAGGAGTGTGCAGATGCTTAGCAGCTGCTCGGACTTCAAAAATGGCCTCCTGGTGACCTCCAGGTTCCTGGTCTGTTCCAGAGTGCTGTGTTCCTGTGTTCCCTCTGGCAGTCACTCAGGTGTACGGGACCAGCACCCTGCCCCCTTCTTACCTCAGCAGATCAAGACTGAAGAGTAGCTCAGCGACTTGGCCAAGGCCGTGCAGTGGAAATGGATCCTGGATTCTTACTCTTTTTTCCCTCATCATGCTGTGTCCCCTGCCCCCAGTCTGAAACAGCCTCCACATGGTTTATTCTGTATGTTGATGTTTGCCTTACATGTAGCTGGTGAGAGAATATGTTCCCTATGGCCATCTGTTTAAGTTTGGGAGCCGCCTTGTTTACCTCTTGGCGGGGGTTGGGCTGACTTGACTGAGCTGATGCTTGGTGCCACAGTAGCTGCCAATGTTGTAACCCTCATAGTACTGTCCCTGCTCTCCTCCTCCTCTTGGGAGCCAGGGTCCTCTCTGGGGTCCTGGGCCTGCTACTCTGGCGCAGGTGTGCTGAGCTGGATCTGACTTGAGGTGGGCTGGGTCCCTGTTGCGGCACGCTGGCTGGGATCCTCTGCAGTCAAGCCTGAGCTGTTCCTCCTGACTGAGCTCAGGGTCTGCTGGCCTTTTCCGGGGCTTTGGCTCTCTGTGGGTCCCTCTTCCCTGTCTTGATGCTCCATCTGTTTTCTAATTGTGCTTGATGATAAAGCTTGTGGGAAGGAGGCTTAAGGTGGGACTTGGGACAGACTCCCCCTGGGATCCTTTGATAGGTGAGTTACTGGTGCAGCCTATGTTGGAAATTTTCTGAGTGGTGGGAACGTGAGAGCTGATGTTGGAGAGACACTGCGGTCCTGGCAGCATGCAAAGTGTCGTGACCTGTCCAGAAGGGTAAGCCATCCACAGGGCTACTGATCAAGGTTCCCAGTGATCTGTACTTTAGAGTCTGCACTCTGGGCTGCACTCTTGGCTGGGGACACAGGTCATTTAGGGCACAGATCAGAACATACAAGGGCCATGGGAATCTTAAGATGCACAGGTTGACTTAGTATTCTAAGGTGGGATCTGTAGTCCTATGAGTATCCCTGTGTTGATCTGTGGCCCAGTATTAAGTAGCAGATATCTTGTCCTTCTAAGAGGTGGACAGAGACCGACCGTGTGAATGACCATCCTGGGATTATACTCTGGCCAAGACAGACTGTCCAAAATGTGGCTTTCTGCTAGAGGCACCTGGTGCGACTGGCTGGCTTGGCATGTCATTGACCCAATAGGAGTGTGCCATAGCTGTCCCTTCTCACCTGGCACTTGCTCACACCTGCCCTCGTGCCGTGGCCTCCACCTCTTCTCACCTCCCTCCTGTGTGTCTCTCTTTCACATACTGCTTTCTTTAAACCATCGATTCATTGAATACCATTTGCCAGATGCAGCTATGCTGCGCCTGCTCCCTCCTCCTCACCTTTGTGACTGAGTTCTGTGCCTGCACCAGGAGTGTGACTTGGTATTGTCCCCAGGTCTTGATATGCTGTTTGGCCATCTCTGGCATTTGATCTGGGCTGAGCTTTGCTCCTTGGTGGGTTTGGATCTTGGAGTCCTTGTGGCAGAACAAGGCACATCTCAGAGTACCTGCCCCTGAATAGCCAGGCAGGATAAGAGGTAAAAGCTGCCTGCAAAGTTCAGACCCAGACCTGCTTGCTTCTTAGAAGACACCTTCTCCTGCCTCTGCCTGATGTTGGTGAACTGCCTGGAGGAGGCTGTAGGTCCTCAGCCACGGTCCCTGGTTCAGCTTGCTGTGCTTGTCATGTAGTCCTTCTGTTTCTGCAGCAGGTCCCTCTGTGCTGTGAGTCCTAGAGAGCTCCCGCTTGGGTCTTTCTTGGCTGCCATTGCGAGCATCCATGAGGAAAGAGATTATCTGTTGAGCTATGGAAAAGTGCCATTTGCAGGTACTAGAAAGCCAGCCTTGTCACCATATCAGTGCATTGTCCCACCAGGAGGGCAGCTGGAACTGGGTCATGGCAGGAAAAAAATTTCCAGGGAGAAAAGCAATTTTATGAAATAAAGTGAAATAAAAACAAAATGCCTTTTATTCCTCTCCAATTGGAAGATGGTTATTAAGATAGCGTTGGATTGTGGGCATGTGGTGAGAGGTGGCCGCGGGCTGCTCCTGCAGTTTCAGGAGGGCTGGAGTGGAGCAGTAGAAGCAAGGCCACCTTGAGCTTCCTGCTTGTGCGGCCATGCTGATGCTAGGCTGCTGTCCCCAGAGGCCTACCTGTGACCCAGGGTGGCAGAGTTTGCAGGCTGCCTTCTGCCAGATCCGATGAGCCCAGCTTTATTCACTCAGAAAAGGCCTGGCCTGGCCTGCCTCTCCACAGCAGGGCCTGGGCTGTCCTGGGCAAGGCTGTGGACTGCTGGGCCCTCTGAGGAGATTTGGTGTGAGCAGTAGTGGATCCCACAGCTGCCACCCCTCTCTCTTGGTCCCCAGCATTCTTAGAGGTGTGTTGTCAGGAACCTCAATTCTTTTTTTCTCCTCTGTGTTTCCTAGATGGCTGTACTGAGATGAGACCTTCCCACTGGGTCTCAGCATAGATTGGCAGCTTTATCAGGTGGCTTTCCAAGGGAGACCCTATTTATATAGGACCCATTTTATTTTGCTGTGAGTGATGGCCCATGCCCACTTCTCAAGGTAGTGAGTTAAACTTGAAGAGCTTAGTCACAGGAACCATCATATGCCCATTGCACAGACCACAGTGTGGGTCCCTGATCTCCAGCCCCCTGGCCTGTGGGTGTCCTTGGATCTGGGGGGTGGTGCTTTATACCCTGGAGCCATCCCACCCCTACACCATCTGCTTGGGGTGTCCTACAATCTATGTCTTCTCCTTCCCTGGCTGGACAAGGCTGTGAGGGAAGGAAGCGGTGGCGGGTGGGGGCGGGAATGTCTCTTACTCACTCTCCTGGTGCCACGTGCCTCAGGGCCTTTGCCTATATTTCCCTCCTCCTCTAGTACTGCCCTCACCCTCCCCAGCTCTGGCTCACCTGGCTTGTCTTCTTTTCTGGTCATTGTCCCCCATGAGGTAGGGTTCATTCCTGTCTTGTCCAGTGGGCACAGCGCCTTAAATGTCATAGCACTCAGTAAATCTCTGGGAATTGTTGGGCTCCTTCATCTGACAGGGAAAGGAGCTGAGGCGCAGAGAGGACAACCTACCTGAGGTCACACAGGGTCAGGGAGCAGCCCTACCTAGCAGTAAGGTCTGCAGGCCCTGCTCAGCCCTGCTCACTTCGCCCTAAGTGCCAACATTGCTTTTGCCGTGCCCAGTAGCTGTGCAAGGGCATGGAGGCACTACCCTGACTCCTGGGACAGGTGCCCTTGTGGCTGCCATCTAATGGGATGTGGGGACATCTGAAGGTTCTTGCAGATAGCAGGTAGCAGATACAGATGTTTCTTGTTTTGATGTCATGTGTTATAATTAGCAACTTGGAAAATGGTGGTCATTGTCTTTTTTTTTTTTAGTATTGTTTAGTTGTCAAAGGACCTTTATTTTATTTATATGTGGTGCTGAGAATCGAACCCAGTGCCTCACACATGCCAGGCAAGTGCTCTAACACTGAGCCGTAGCTCTAGACCCAGTCATTGGCTTTTAACTTTCCCAACAACAAAATTGAATGTGTGGCTGTCTTTGGTGGATGAGGGAGGTGGGTGGATGGAGAATAGGGTGCCCTGTCCCTGGCTGTCCCGACTTGTTTGTCTTTCTCTGGGGTCAGCTGATACATCTGGAGTGAGCCTCATAGCCCTTAGGGCCTCCTGTGGCTTGTGCTCATGGTACGCGTGCTGGGGGGCGTTGAGCCTGCAGGATGGTGTCTTTCCCCCTTGTTCTGCTTCCTGCATGCTGGTGTGCTGCGATTCCCAAGGACACTGGTCCTTCGGTCCTCCTCAGAAAGTTTCTCCAGGGGAGTTAGTATGTGATGCTTTGGGTGCAGGAGGAGGCGACGCCACCCTGCTGATGATCCATCCAGGACACTCCACTGTGTGAGTCATCTGTGGTTCTGAGGTTCCCTTGGGCCCTGGGATGGGGCTGGTGTGATAGGTGAGGTATGTCTTGGCAGTCTTCATGAGCATTTTTAGTACTTCGTTCGTGGACTTTTCTGTACTAGTTATGAATTTCTAAAGTACTCCATCCACACATTATAAATCTTGTTTGTGGAGCTGTGTGCTCTATCTTAGAGCCTGAGCCCAAAATATGCCACCCTTGCCCCATCACCACCTGGGCCTGAAGAACCCTTCGCCTCCAGCATCCACAGCACTGCTTGGTGGTGGTTAAGAATCCTAGTCTTAAACAGGACAGTGCTCTTGAATTCCCAAGCCTGGGACTCTCATCTTACAAAAGAGACTGAGGCTCATAGAGCAGCAGGGCCTGGCCTCAGAGGGACACAGGGCCTCCATGGCCAGAGGAGTGTGAATGGGAGGTATAGGGAGGACTGGACTTGGAATCCTTGGCCCTGACATTCTGGCTTGCATCAGCTGGGCATTGCCCTTGCTCATGCTGTCAAATCTCCTCTCGTCTTCGGTGAAGACCTATTCCCTTTTTAACACAATTTCGAAGAAATCCAAATCTTTGAATAACCTTGATCCTGAAAGGAAAGGCGGCTGGCTGCAGGTGAAAATGGATGGTCATGCTCAAAGGCATGGTTCCCTGCCAAGGCAGCCTCTGGAGTCTTATTTCCAAAAATAGCCACAGTGTCGTGGTGGTGTTTGAACAGCAGCCAGGCTCCTCTTGGACACTGTTTTAAAGTTGTTAAAGATGCCACCCAGCCTCCCCTGCTGTCCCAGGCTCATGTATATCTGCCCTTAGCCTGCTGATGCCCAGGTGAGCACTGGGTGGCTATTCCTCAGCACCGCATTGAGTGACCAGTGCACTGACACCCAAGAATCCTATGAGGGCCCCTGTGTCTGTGTTGTGAGGAGGTCCCTGTGCTCACTGTCAGGGGCAGTCCTCACGCCCACTGACTGGCCAAGTCTCTGACTTCAGGGGGCGCCACAGGCTCCAACCTGTCTCCTGGAGGCAGAGCTTTGTCTGCCTCTGCCTCCAGGAGAATGAGGGAGGTTCCAGGACCCCATGACTGGCTCATAACTGGCTTCTAGTCACCGGGATTTCTGTGACATGGATTTGCATTTCTAGGGAGGATTCTCTTGCCACAGATTCTGGTCTGCCATGTGCTATGACCCCAACCAGAGAAGTCACAGTACTGCTCTTCATCAAATTAACTTATTTTCGTTAACTTGGATATAATAATTCTGCTTAAAATTATTTTGAAAATATAAGTAGAGCCAGGCACTGTGGGGTATACCTGTGATCCCAGTTACTTGAGAGGCTGAGGCAGGAGGATAGCAAAGTTGTAGGCCAGACTCAGCAACTTAGCAAGACCCTGTCTCAAAATGAAAAGGACTATGATGTAGCTCAGTGGTAGAACACCCCTGGCTTCAATCCCTCGTACCCCTCCCCCCAAACAACAACAAAATACAAAACCCCAACTAGAATTTGCAGACTCCCATATTTATGGAGGAGGAATCTGTGGTGGCCAGGTTGAGGAGTGGCATGCCCCACGTGTGGTGGCTCCCAGTCAGCTGTGTCTGGCTTCAGGTGGCAGCTCCTTCCTCCCCATAATGCCTTCCACCATGTCACTGCCCTCTTGTGCCCCAGAGTTGGGTGTGTGAGACTGCTTGTTTGTGCACGTATGTGAGAACATGCATGTGTGAATGTGCATCAGTGTGCACATGTGTGCACTGTCCATATGTATGTTCACTAAGGAAAGCCAATTGTTTTATGCAGTTTGGCTGCTTTTCCCATGAGACTCTCATGGACCATTAAGCCCAATAGAGGAGGACCAGCCCTCACCATTGTAATAGTGATTAAATAGCAATAAAACAGGATCAGTATTTACAGACCCAGGATGCTCCAACAGGAGGGTATTAAATAGCATCTATCATCAAGTGGAAAACAAGTCACAAGCCCAGATGCAGTTTGGAGTTGATGTTCCTTTGGTTAACTTTGCCCACAAAGCACCAGACTGCCCCTGAGGAAGAGAGAAAGTCCTGCTAGGCCAGAGTATCGCCATGTGCTCTAGAATTGTATCTGTGGCTTACAGCATTGTTACAGGGACGGCTGTCAGTCTATACCTGATGGCACCTGTGGGTCTCTGTCCTGGATGAGCTTGCCTTAGGGGAGCTTATGGCCCTGTTGGGAGAACGGAAGAGAACTTGGAAATGATGCTACCTGCAAAGCCTGAGGTCTGCTTGCCTGGGAGGGGGGTGCAGTGTGGAAGGTCTTCTTGGAATGGACTACCCCTGGGGTCCTGCTTGTCCATAGAGCCCTGAGCCTCCTATGTGTCTGAGAGTTGGGTGTGTCCTCTAGGTGTGGACAGCAGGTGTGACCTGGCCTGGTGTATGTGGTTACACTTCTCAAGTGGTTTAGGATGAGACTGGAGTGTTGTTGCTGTTTTAAACCAGAGACGGGATCCAGAGGCCAAAGATGCTCAGAGAATCTGTGAGGAGTTACTGTGAGTCAAGGGCCCTGCCTCCTCTTTGTTGGGGGTGGGATTTGGGTCCATGGTCCAGGAGCACTTGCTTCTTGCTTGACTGACACATCACTGCATAACTTTTTCTCTGAAGTCTGAGCTTATGTTGTCTAGCCTCACTTGCACATGCATGGGGTGGGTGGCTCTGGAAGGCATTCCAATAACCTGTGTAGGTGCTCTCTGTGTCTAGGACTCAGTTTCTGGGAAATAGCAAAGATAAGATGAACGTGGACAGTTTCTGCACTTTCCTCTTCCAAAGCTCGTCAGTCCTTTAAGAGTAAAAGTTTCCAATGTGTTTGTAGTATTTCTTTTCCCACAATCATCTGTGTCTGGCCAGGGAGGTGGTGGTGCATGTCTGGTATATGGGTGAGCACACTTGCTTCTGACCAGGAGAAGGACCCTGGTTTCCTGGCTCCAGCCAGCTGTTCTGTGGGTGAGATGGTAATCTAGCATTCTTGTCTTCAGCCTTCCTGGCTGGTTGCCCTTTCAGTTGAGGGCAGCCTGGGACACTGCTGCATGCTGGCCTGGGAAGGGAGGGTGAGCAGGCAGGTGGATACTAGCCCCACTGGGGGCAGTGCCTGCCAGTGGACTGCTGGTATCCCAGGGTAAGGCTGGTTCTAGGCCCTGGGACCCCCCCCCTACACTCCCAAGATGTGCTGGGTCCCAGTACTCAGCTGGTCTTCCCAAGGGAATGCTTTCCTTTCAGGGTCTTGACCTCTTTTCTGTAATAGGGCAGAAGCATGAACTACAGCTGTGGTGTACCAGGTGACAAGGGGACTGTTACCAACTCTCTAGAGATGGCTTGGCCTCTTTGGGGTCCTCAGGAAGACATGGACTTCATTATTACTTGGTCTTGTCTTGTGCTCAGGGGCAGGCCTGTGGCTGATGCCTCCAGGATCTGGTCAGGGGCGTCTGCCCAAGGCTGGGCTCGTTAGGTGACAGATTGGCTGCTGTTTGCTTTCCCCCTTCCCTCCCATCAAGGGGGGTCTGTTGAATTTTTCACTTTGCTCTAGGGCCTGCAAATCCCACTAAGTGACTGTCACTTTTCTGTGGCTTCCTCAGGCGCAGTAATAAGCTTTCATAAAGGGCTTTATCCACAGTCTTATGAAAGTCTCTAAATAAATTAGATCCACTGGTTAGCCTTCGCCGGTGATTTTTATTAACCTCTGGTTAAAGAAATATTGCTGGTTACAGAAGCGTGATTTATTCTTGTAGAAGCCAGCCTCATTTAGCCCCTGTGCACTCCCAAGAGGGACAGCATTATATAAATCCAAAACCCTGGGCCGACATGAGAAGCATGTATAGGAGTGTGCTAGGGACTGCAGGGGGTGTCCTTTTTTCAAGCAATGACCTTGAGGATAGGGGTGATGATCTCATGGCACAGCTTGGAGCCTGTAGCCTGGTGCTCTGGTCTATGATTGGGCAGGTGCAGAGATTCACAGCCTGGACTTATGTACCTCTACAGGAGAAGAAAGTGTCTGGGACTTGGGTCAGGTTGGTGCAGCCATCCATGTCCTTGTCAGCTCCTAAAGGCAGTAGCTCCTTTGCGAAGGATGCTCGATTCCCATGGAAGGTGTCATCCCTTCCCATTCTGGGTCAGTGTCTGCACTTGGCAGGTTCATGCCTGTGGCCAGCCTGTGCTGCTGGCCTCTTCCTCTTGTGCTGAAGCAGGTGACTTCTTTTCCTGGATTTGCCTCTTTTCATCCTTACTGAGCCCAGCACAGCTGAACAGAAGAAGTTTGCACCATGCAGCTTCTCAGTGCTCAGGAGGAGGGAGCAGTCTGCCCAGAGGACCCAGTGGCTTTTCACATTGTTGGACCCAGGCTTCAGCTGCTCTGAAGCTGCTAAGCTGGTGATCTGACATTGCTCTGTCCCCTTGTGGATGCAGTGCTGTGTTGAGAGACAGCTTCCACCATGTTTGTGGCACCCATTTTCTTCTTGTCTGTGCTGATGACTTGGGCATCTCTCGCCCCACATGGCCAGCCCTGGGGTGTGTCAGTGGTTGAGAGCATCCCTCAGGAACCAAGTGTGTCTGTTTAGTCCTGGCTCTGTGTCACTGCTGCAGGAGGCCTTGCTGTTCTACAGCTTTGTCATTGGGGGCTGCGGACACACCTCCTCTGGGTGCTGCAGATTAATGATGCTCCAACAGGTGTCCCCCTGGGAGCAGAGCTACCCTGGTGGGCATGTGCTGCAGTGTTTTTCCAGACAGCCTCTGCCCCTCTCTGGGTGTTGGCTAGATTTGGGCAGCTCTTCTGCTCCGTTGCTCTCCCTTGTCGCCCTTCCTGCCCTTCTCTTTGGTCAGGCTTCTGCTGCCATTGCTGGACTGCTACCTGTGCCCGTCTCAGTGGCCCTGTACCAGCTCCTTGCCTGTGAGCTCACATTGCTGGGCTCCACCCTCGCTGTGCTCAGGTTTTTTCTGAGCTCCCACTTGCAATTCTGCTTTGCTGTCTGCAGAATGAGGTGGGCTGTCATCTTTCAGGACAGACACCTTGGCCTGCTGCTGTCCTGGGCAGTGCTGGTGCCGTAGCTCAGGCAGGGGGCAGAAGAACTGACCTTAGAGCTCCCAGGGGTCTGACCCAAGGCCTGGGCAGTGCTGGCTACCTTTAGAATCTTGCAGGGCTTGTCTGTAGGGATTTGGAGTGACAAGAGTCAGTGCCCAGCAAGTGTGTACCCCCATACCTTGCGCCAGGGCCTCCCCAGATTCCACAGTGTCCGTCCCAGCCCATTGGCCATTGTGGCCCCTCAGTCCTGGCCAAGCTGCCAGCCTTCTGAGGAGATCAGGCTTCAGAACAGATTGCTGCCTGGATTTTCAGAGGATTGAAGTTAATTAAGGAGCTCTTCCTTGCTTTCATTCTCTTGTATCTGTCAGCTATTTACATGCTAATGCAGCCCTGCCACTGAGGCCAAGGAAGGTGTCAGCTCCAGGCCCATCACTGTGCCAGAAAATAGTGGGAAAGGAGATGAGAGCTGCTGTATATGTTTACACTGTGTCCCTGTGGAGGGAGAGGGTGTTCCAAACCCGCCTGGAAGTCAGCTGCACAACCTTTCTCCCCCATGTTCGCGATGCGTCTATGTGACTGACTTGAGTTTCCTCCATTAGGGCTACATCTTACACTGTGTAATTGAATGCATTATGCATGGCAGTATCTTCGCATAAGCAATTTTGTAAATAAGACGATGCATAGAGGAGGAACAGATTTTCCAAGTTCAGGACTGTCTTTCCCAGAAGCCATCTTCCTTGGTGAAGGAAGCTATCAGTTGTGGGTCAGCTGTGGCTGTGTCCTCTGGCTCAGAGGACCCTTTCTGGATTCACAGAGCATCCTAATGTGGAGAAGGTGTGTGTGCTGGGGCTCACCACGTGTTGGTTGAATGAATAAATGAATGTTGGTGCCATTGTGGGATATACTTTGGCTGCAAGAGTTCAGAAGCCATGACATAGGGGTGTGGGGGGCATGGGGAAGTGGGCAGTGGGCATCAGGTGCCTTGCTCACTTGCCTGTCTTCTCTTTCTTAATAATAGACAGTCCCTTGGTGCTGTTCTGGGGACATGTTCTCCCTGTCCTTTGCTGGTGGAGATGCAGCTCGGCTTTGCCTCCCTGGGCAGAGCTGGCACGTGTGGGGAGCTTTGATGGCAGCTCTGCAGAGCAGGTAGATACTGGAGTGGGTTTGGTTGAGCATCCCCTCCCACTGTGGCCCACCTTGTTGTTTCTTGGCACTTTGGAACTTGGAAGTAACCCCTGTCTTGATGGAGTCCTCTACTCTCTGCAGGCAGAGGGTATAGTGACCTGTCGCTCCATTCTGTGTCTTCAAAGCGCTTCCTCAGCTGGGTTCATTCAACATGCATGGGGTGTCACTTGTGAAGCATGTCAAAGGAATGCGCAGCCGGGTGTTGGTTCCAGTGGTGAAAACAGGTTTTATTCAGTAGCTGCTGACAGTGGGGAAAAGGACTCTGCTTTATTTCGATTTGTGCAGAGGTGACTGCCCTTTTAAAGGGAAGCTGAGGGACTTGGTGCCCAGTTGGAGTAAGGGAAGGGATAATGTACAAGAGCAGGTAGGGTCATCACCGTGAATGCAGTGAGGCTGTGCCTGCCCACTGGCAGCTACAGAAGGCGGGCTCCCACCCTACACCCAGGTTGGGGGACAGACCTATCTTCCCACTGTGGCACTACAAAGAAATGCTCTGAGCCCAGGTACATACAAACAAACATACCTCAGTAGATGAAGGAAGGAGGCACAATTATAAACTCTTTTTCCCTTTTTTTAAGTTAGTGTTCTAAGAAGGCAGACTGGGACAGGGGCTTGTCCTCTGGTGTTGGCGAGAACAAAGGGCACATTCTCTTGAGTTCTGAATTTTTTCATATAGGAACACAGAGGGGGCTGACTTGTATCCTGGGCCTTGGAAAGCCCTCAGGGCTGGGTTTGTCTCTGTGCTGGGCTTTAGACCAAGTTGTCACATGCCATGTCTTCTGTGGTCCCCAGCCATGAGCACTGCTAGATGGTGTGGCTGGAACCAAGCCTCCTAGGGCAGCATCCAAGCAGCAGGCCACACTTAGCACTATATGCTGAGGGAACTGTTTTAAAGAACAGCGAATGCTTCTGTTTGCAAGAAGGAGTAGTAGACATATTTTTCCTTGTAGCATTTCTGAAGTACAAGTAAAAACCCTGGACCCTATTGAAAAAACAAACATGAATATCCTCTGGCAGGTGGAGTCCAGGGACCTTGGGGGAACATGTGGTGAGTTTTCCTCTTACATTTCAGATCTGGAGCTGAGGAAACAGGTCTGAAAGGCCAGAAGCTCAGACAGAGAGAGCTCCAAGGTGAAAGTTTTCTATAAAAAACTGAAATGCAGACTTAAAGGAATAGGTCAGTAGTGGAATAAGGGGAACAGAGGAAGGAAGCAGGGGACTGGAGACACAGCAAAGAGCATGCACTGGAGGAAGGGAACAAAGCACAAGGCCGGGGAGAAGCTCTAATGTGCTGGTGGGAGCAGCAGCAAGACTGGCATATGGGACTGATTGTCCTCGGAGGTGCCTGGAAGCATCTAGTTCCTTGCTCAGGCTCTACCTGCTGTTTTTGTTTGTTCAGAGTTACAGTTTTTCTTGAGTCAGTTTTGGAACCTTGTGTGTCTTTAGTCATTTGTGCCTTTGCCTTGGTTATCTTGTCTTTTTTTTTAAATATTTATTTTTTAGAAGTAGTTGGAGATAATACCTTTATTTTGTTTATTTATTTTTATGTGGTGCTGAGGATCGAACCCAGGGCCTTGCACATGCTAGACGAATGCTCTACCACTGAGCCACAACCCCAGCCCCTGGTTATCTGGTCTTTAGCATCCAGTTATTCATGGTATTCCTTTATAATCCTCCTTAATTCTGTGAAGTCTGTAATAGTGTCTCCTCTCTCTTTTTTTATTTCAATTGTCCAAATCTCCTTTCTTGCCCGTTGATTGCTCTAGCTAATGGTTCTTGTCAATAATTTTTACCTATCTTTTCTCAAGACCAGTTTGTGGCTAGGTTGATTTTCTTTCCTCTTCTCTATTTCACATTTATTTCTTATCTAATCTTTACTCTTTCCTTTCTTCTGCTTATTTCGAGTCAGATGATTTTTGAGGAAGTGCAAAAGCAATTTGGTGGGAAAAGGTAGACTTTTCAATTACTAGTGCTTGGAGCAATTGATCCTTGTTGGGCAAAAAAACTACCCATGTATCTAACCCTCATGTCTTACTCTTGTGATTGAAGTGTGAAGCATCTAATGATAAACCTTTCATTGAGAAATAGGAGTAAGTATTACATTCTACAGAGTCCCTATACTTGACACCAAAAGCATGGTCTATAATGTGAACATTGACAAATCAATTTCACCAAAATTAAAAACTTTTGCTCTGTGAAAGACCCTGTTCAGAGATGACATGATGAGTTTTGGAATTAGAGAAAATATTTGCAAGCCACATGTCAGACAAAACTCTTATCTATAATATATAAAGAACTCTCAAAAACTCGATAGTAAAAACATAAAAACAGAACCTAATTAGAAAACCAGCACAAGACATCTGCAGACATTTTTAGCAGAGAACGTTTCTAGATGACAAGTCAGCTCTTGGAATGGCGTTCGGCATCATTAGCCGTTGTTGAATGCGAAGGAAAACCACAGGGAGGTGTTACTGTACCCCTGTCAGACATCTTGCAGTAAATGTAGTGACACCACCAAATGCTAGCAAGGATGTGGGGAACTGGATCTCTTGTCTATTGCTGGAGATGCAAAGGGGTGCAGCCACTCTGGAAAAGTTTACAGTTTACCCCAAACTAAATTCAGTCACCATCTGACTCAGCAGTTGCTTTGCTAGGCCTTTATTTCTGAGAAAGAATGTGTTTCTATAAAACCTACACAGGAATATTCCTAGCTCTTTACATGTGCATAATAGCCCAGGACTGGAAATAACTCAGCTGTCCTCCAAAGGTGCAGGTGAGCATCTTTATGCTGGGGCAGTACTCGGTAGCATCAAGGGATAAACTATAGGTGCACTCGGCTCGAATGGGTGTCTGGGCCCTCAAGTCTAGTGGAATGCCCAGGCCCTAAAGGTCGAATACCTCATGATCCTTTTCACATGACATTACTGAAGTTCTAGGAAGGGTGTGGATATTGGTTGGAGGGGGCATGACCCTCAAGGATCAGACCCATCAGCTCTGTGGTGGAGTGTTGTATCTTGACTGTTACTGTCCTTGTCGTGTCCTGCTGTTGTTGAGAGTGACATCACCATTCGGGATTCTGGGTAAAGGATAAGTATGATCTCTGTGCTGTTGTCTATAGTAGTGTATGAGCCTGTGATGCTGTTAGGATAATAAGTTTACCGAGTGACCAACAGCTGCCATGAGAATAAACTGTGTTGTGTCATTCTGCTGGTGTAGAGCAGAGGACATTGTCTTTTCATCCAGATTAGCAGCATTGACTTTCTCTGTCACTTCCCCATGGGCTTGGTCCACACAGTGCTTTAACTGACCACCATAGGCACCTGTCAGGAGTGTGTATCAGCATGTCCAGCAGTGTTCAGGGAGGGGTGATGACAAAGGTCCCTCTAACTGCAGAACTTCTGAGACCATCCCTGGTCAAGCATGACCCTCTGGGCCGGCTGCTCTGCAGCATGCTGTTGCCCACCATCCTTCCCAGGCTCCACACCTCAGGTTTACAACAACAGAATTGCTTTTGGTGGATGATGTTAATATGTGCTGAGGATTTTTTAAGAAACAGCCTATAACTTGATTCATCTACTGTAAAGACACTGTGAAGGCTATATTTGCTGCATCACAACAACCCTGGAGGTCCTAGGAAGAATTGCAGTCCATATTTCTTGTCCTAAAGAATTGTTCTTTCCTGTTCAACTGACCTGTGTTGCTGTTCATTGACTTGGTCACCAGCCACATTTCTCTTTTCATCCTGCCTGCTAGGAGGCTTCAGTCCAAATCTGTGACCTGCCGTAGAAGCTACAAATCATCACAGCTGCATTTTGACTGGTTACCACCCTAAGGAGAAGGACAAGGTGATTGTTAAGAGTACTTTGACCATGCCCAAGTGTCCTGTCATACCTCAGTTTCCCTGTCTTGACTGTATGGAATCAGAACGGCACTTCCCTCTCTTCCCTTCCCCCTCTTCTTTTCTTTTCTCTTCCCTTCCCTTCTAATTCTTCCCTCCCTATTTCCCTCCCTCCCTTCCTTTCAAATCCAGGGGTGCTGTTCCACTGAGCTATATCCCTAGGCTTTTAATTCTTTATTTTAAGACAGGGTCTTGCTAAATTGCCCAGCCTGGCCTCAAGCTAGCAGTCCCCTGCCTCAGTCTCATGTGTCTGTGAGAATACAGCTGTGGCCACTGCACCTGGACAGACAGTACTTTTCTACAGGGTTTTGTGATGATAGATCTTGTCGATACTCATAAGGTACTTGAATAGTCCCTGGCCCCTGGCGAGCGCTCAGGTACCAGCCATCACCGCTCTTGTTCGTACTCTTCTGTTGACACACACTGCTTTACTGCCCTTGTGCCTTTTAAAGTGACCTGAAGTCTGTTAATTTTGTGGGCGATAGATAAAACATGATGTGTCCTAAGCAGGGGCACATACTGTGCTCTGCTCTGCAAACAAGACAGCAGCCATTGAGGTGTGGCACTGGGGTGGGGGTGGGGAGTGCCTCCATGAGGGACGAGTGCAGTCTCTGAGGCTATGACAGGCAGTGCTGCTCCCGAGTGCTGTGCTCTGGTGATAAAGCTCCCGGGAGCACAGGCTACCTCATAGGAAGCTCCTGTGCACTTGTGCTAGAATTGAATAATTCAGTATGTGAACAGCAGGTGTTAGAAGCTGGGGTTCACCCTGGTGGAGCCCAGCAGCAGGGTGGGGAGGCCAGGGTGACCTGTGAGGTCCTGGGTTGAACTTGGAGGCATCCTGTGAACTGATGTTTAGATTTCTGTAGTCACAGTGGGATAGACATAGAAATATTTATAAGTAACATCAGTACATGAGTTTGTCTACACACGCACCCCTTGCTGTCAGCTGAGAGGGCCTGTATGCAGACTCCCCAGTGGCTACAAGAACTGCCAGCTCCTAGATTGTGCTTTCTCTAAATGGTTCTCCAGGAGAGTAATCAAGGATCCTTTGAGATGTGACTGATACTAAGACTGGAGTAGGAAATGTTCAGGTGACCTGGAATTTGTGTAGTGCCAGAAAAACCAAAAACACACCAACAATTGTGCAAGCAAACTGGGGCATGTCACAGTGCACAGGAGCCACCTGAACAAGCCGCCAGTGGCCAGTACTGGAGCCACTAGAGGTAGGATTCGAAGCCATGTTGGGTTATCAGTCCACATCTAAGACCCTGATCCGCAAGACCATGCTGATAGGAGTCAGAGCATGAGACAGCAAGTTCAGGAGAGAGAAGGGCCTCCTGTCCTGGAGAACTCTGAGTAGTTGTGTGGCTACACACCCTCGAGCAGGGGAGCAGCTACCCTCTCCTGCGGTGTGGGCTGTGTGTGGTGATGGAAAAAGAGGGTTAGCTGATGCCACCTCAGCCAGGTGGTGGGCCTGATTGTCATGCTGACAATATGAGCCTTGATGTGGCGTGAGGACCACTGCACTTGCTTTTGTGACCTTCCTCCTGGTAATCCATAGACCCAGTCTTACCATGAGCAAAGTACAGGATGAGTCCCAGGAATGGGACGTTTTGCCTGATGCCCAACTGTCCTCAATGTCATCAGGGTCATTAAGAACAGAGGAAAGTGTGAGGATTGGCCAAAACAAGAAGGAACCAAAAGGCACAGGACAGTGTAATATGGTGTCGCGGATGGAGGCTGGAGAAAGGACATCACCCCAGTGCATGTGTCTCCTGGGTGAGATGATGGTCACAGGGGAGCTGGGTGTGGAAGTGTGTGGAGCCTATGGTCTTTCCATTCATTTGCAAATCTCAAACTGTTCTG
The DNA here is from genome assembly GCF_052094955.1 of Ictidomys tridecemlineatus. Classification (NCBI taxonomy): domain Eukaryota; kingdom Metazoa; phylum Chordata; class Mammalia; order Rodentia; family Sciuridae; genus Ictidomys; species Ictidomys tridecemlineatus. Next base: position 17,313,377 of record NC_135494.1, read on the forward strand.
AAAATTAAAATTATTGCCATGGGAAAGAATGGGTATGGCTTCTGTCTGTCAGAGGCTCTGAGAGGAGCTGTCTGCTGCATGCACAGCCTGGTTCACGTTTGCTGGGCACCTTCAAGGCTGTGTCTGTGGGCTGCCATGGAGCAGGGGCATATATGAGTGAGGGATGTATGGACCGGGCTGTATCCTTTGAGTGGCCTTCAACCAGATTGGTCCCCATCCTGAGAGGTCTTGGCTCTCATGTTTCTGGATTCATGTTGCCACTTCCTACATGAGTTTGGGCTCCAGGCATCAGTGGGGTTGTGTGTTTCTTCCTGCACATCTGTGGAGACAGCTGCTCTGTCTATAATGCCTTCTACCAGGAACTTCTGTCTTGGGGATGGGGAAGGAGGCACCTCTGGGCCACAGGTATCTTTGGGGATGGTTCTTCCTCTCTCTTCCTTTTAGGACCTGGCTGCTGCCCAGAGGACAGCAGTAGATTCAGACCTTTGATTTGTTGTGCGGAGCTGTGGGAACCCTTGGCGATGGCCTGTGTTTCTGTGACCTTAGCAGAGTCTGATACACAGTGTTTGTATGTGAGAAGAAGTGCCCTCATAAGGCCAGAAGCTCTTCACCTGGGAGGGAGCCAGGTGCCCACTTCAGGCTCTTTAGGTTTGGTGCTGTAGTTTCTGGGCAGGTGGGTGCTTAGCGTCATGCCCGCAGGAGCGGGAGCCCCCGGGCACATGTTCTTAACATGTTCTTGGACCCCATGGCCTATGTCTTCAGTGGCTGTACAATGCTTTTTTTGTAATGTAATCTTAGATTGCCTCTGATTTTTTTCATACTCCTGCTAATGTGAGCAATGTCCTTGACTTGGCTCTGAGTCAGTTTTTAGGGTGGAATTGCTGAGTTCAAGGTGTGAACACTTTCAGGACACTTGGCCAGGGTCGCCAACCTAGTTTTCAGGATAGCACCTGTGGCTTCTCCCTCCCACAGATGTGGTGTGTGGCCCTAGTGTTCCGCAGCATTGTACCCTTGCCATTGTGGGTGAAAAATAGGTTTTATTGAATCTTTCCTCTGTGTTTTCTGTCAATCATCTTTTCTGTTGAAAGTTTGCTTTTTTTCTCCCTAATTTTCTATTTAGGCATTAGTGATTTTCTCACTGATTTGTAAGAGATTTTTTATATATTAGTGGCATATCTTTCCCCCAGTTTGTCTCTTGGCTTTTATTTCTTGATGAAGTTTTGGGACACCTGGTGCTTCACGTTGCTGCATGTGTTGCTGCTTTTCCTTCATATTCTCCTGTGCTTGGAGTTGCCCATGGCCTTGAGAGCTGTTGAAGATTCACCTGTTTTCTTTTGGCTCTGATCCAGGATTTCAGCCAGCACAAGGGCCGCACAACCTGGCCTGGTCCCCAGATCCTGAGGTGACACCTGGGCCCATGTGGGACTTTTGCCCTGTGGCACTGCAGTTATCTGGCTTGTACAGGTGGTGGTGGGGGTGATAGTGCCTGCCACAGGTGGCTAACTGTTCAGTGCCATGCTCTGCCTGGTGGTGGGTATGGCACTCTTTCTGCCCTCTGCACCCCTTTTTATAGGTGCTCAGGGAAGAAGTAGCTTCCTCAGTTAGCCAGATGTTCCACCAGTTACCCTTCTTTTTCTTTCTGGTTGCTGGCATTGGGGCCAGTTTATGTGTTGCCACCAAGTGAGGGTTGGGAGGGGCCTTGGTTTCTCACTGTCTCCTGGCAGCTAGCATGGCCTTCCAGGGACTGTTTGGGGTTGTCACCACAGTGACACCATGACTTTAAGGGAGACTAAGTAGTCTTGATGTATTGATTCTGACCGCCTCCTTCCATCACAACTCCTTCCCAGAGTCCAGGCAGGGGTCCGTGTCACTCCTTGTACTTATTGTGGTTATGTCATGATGGCAGTGACAGCAGTAACTCTAGGAGCACATGCTGTGTTGTGGAAGTCTCTAGAAGTCCCTGCACGTTCATTCCACTCTTATCTTGGGCAACATGATTTTTACTGTGTCTTAGGAGCTTGTCCAGGAGGCATGTTTGCAGGTGTGTGGCTGGATTCCCATCTCCAGTGTCCAGCCCACTGCAGGAGGAGGCAAGTCTACAAATAGGCAGGGTCAGGGTCACTACAGGTAAAAGCAAATCAGGTATCTGCAAAGTCAGATTTACATAGTAGTTACCTAAGGGGCAGATCCTTGACTTTATGGAAAGCTCTGGTCTGTGACTTCTTTAAGTGACCAGGCCATATCCTGCGTTTATTGCTCTTTGAGTTGGTGGCAGTTCTGGGTCTGTAGCTTTGCATGCCCTATTTGCCAGCTGAAGGAGGCCCCTGAACTTGGATTTGCAGTGCTGCTTTCCCCGTTTGTAGCAGTAAAAGAATGTAGAGATGTTCTGCAGATCCCTTCCGGGGCCTGGAAGCAGCTCTTTCACAATCTACCTGAGCTCTCTGCTGGTGGAGTGTGTGACTTAGGTTCCTCCAGGTGGACTTCTTAGCTGCCCTTCTGCCCTCCTCAGCAGGAGTCTGGGCCTGAGCCATCCAGTGGGCGGATCTTCCTGTGGGGTGTTTCCAGCCTGGTTTTCCCTTGCTCCACCTCCCCTTTATTTCAGCGTCTTTACACAACGCCAGGCAGCCGGAGCAGGCGGTGGGGCTGCTTGCGTGTGCACCACCAGCTCTTCTTGCTCTCATTGCTGCTATGGTTCTTCTGGAACCTGCCTCCACACTTCACAGCAGTTGAGCAGAGACCCTGGGTCTTGTTGTTGTTTTGGGTACCGGGATTGAACCCAGGGGTGCTTAACCACCGAGCACAGCCCCAGCCACTTTTTACATTTTATTTAAAGGCAGGGTCAGGCTGAGTTGCCTAGGGCCTCACTAAGTTTCTGAGTCTGGCTTGGACTCATGATCCTCCTGCTTCAGCCTCCAGAGCTGCTAGGATTGCAGTCCTGCACCACTGTGCCTGGCTGAGACTCTGGTTTTCTTACCAAGGAACACACGAGTCACCTTGTCCTTCCTGCACTTCTCTGTGATGGATTTTGTTTTTCTCTCTAAATAAAGACTCAGCCATTTTAGGGTAGAGCAGCTGTGTCCTGTGACGGGGGCACAATCCTTCTCATGCTAATTTCTTGCCCCATCAATAAGCAACAGGCCAAAGAAAGTCAGGCCAAAGCATCCCCTCCCTGAGCTGTGAGCTGGACAGGGGCAGTGGGCCCAGGCCTCACTGGGGTGCCTGTTCTTTTGAGAATGAGCACTTGCAGTTGGTCAGAGCAGATGGTTTTGCTGTGTGTCCCCTGAGACCTGGAGTTTGTGCAGCTTTAGTGGTTACGGTTGCCCTGTAGGCAACTGTATGCTGTCCCATAGTCAGTGGGTGTTTGCACTTAGAGCTGGGATGTGACTTTGGTTTGTTAAGCCCTTTACCATCAGGGTGTTCATCCGGCCTTTTAGTGTGACACTAAGAGCTATGGCTGCTGCCTCACATAGTATATGGCCCTGCAGCTGATTCTTGATGACCCTGGGGACATAACTTCCTCTGAGGTGGTTCTGAAGCCTGACTGACTGATTGTTTTGTTCATTTTCAGTCCAGTCAGTATTTACTAAGCATTTGTTATGTCCTGGGCCCTGATCTGGGGGCTGGGTGTGCAGCAGGTGGAACGTGAGGGGAGTGATGCTAAAGTGGTGGGGTGTGAGCCATGGTTCCCCCCATGAAGCAGCCATTTCAGTATTGTGGTGTTCCAACACTGAGCTGAGTAGGCCCAGTCCAGCCAGCCCAGTCTCTGCCTTGCTGGTGTGAAAACAGGCCTGGAGAGGCCACAGCATCTGTCGGAGGCTGGTAGAGCTGACTATGAGCCAGGGCTTCAACTCTGTTCAGTAGATTGGGCCTTATCCCCAACCCTTCTTTCTGTGTCCTGCCAAATAAATGGTGCTTAAATAACACTACCCTAGGCCTGTGGTTCCTGCTGACATTCTGTGTTCTCCTTACCTTTGTGGTGGGGACACACTGCACAGACCACGTGTGGGCTGTGTCTTCCTTCCCCTGAGGACCCTACACAGGCAGCCGGGCCATTGGTGAGGCTTCCCTTCAGGGTGGCCTTGGCACCTCCCTGGCTGTTCTCGTTGCTCCAAGAACGCCAACTCAAATGTAGCACCCATGTCATCATCTATGCAGGGATGAGGAACTGCTGTTAGGAACGCTCTGCTGGCTCAGGGTGGGTGCTGGGACTACATTATACAACTAACATAAATGAAATGGAATTTGTAATAGAGCAGTGTGAAGTCTAACTAAAATTGCTTCGGGAAATCTCAATTGATTCCCACTCCTTCCTACAATAGGTGTTGTAGAGCTTTTTATCAGGAGGTTGAAATTGCGAGACTGTGGCTTGCTGGCGAGAAGCACAGAGCAGCATGCTCATCCTTCTGCCCCTCCAGCTAAACGCGGGAGGCGGCGGGGTGGTGGGAGGGCAGAGCAGGTGAGCAGTGACTCACCGTGCTGGGGGCGAGTGCTCTCTGCACTGGGTTGCCTGGTGAGGTAGAGGGCAGGGGAGCAGAACAGGGCCTGGAGAAGACCTTGACCCTCATGGTGAGTGACCGTGTTGGCCTCCTGCTTCCTCAGGGGAGTGCTTGTGTCGGGCAGGTGTAGCTACAGGAGAGTGTGCTTACTGCTTGACTGACGTATTTTGGAGTTTGGTCACCCAGCAAATGGAGCTCAGCCCTCAGTACACTTGGCTTATTGGCCAGATAAGATCATCTTGTAATGAGACTTAAGGAAATTAAGGGAATGTAATAAAAATAGAAGGAGGTGTTAGAGCATGGTGGGAGTGTCATTGAGTATTTATCAAGGTTGCCAATTGTGGATGCAGGGCAGCGGACACAGCAGAGGGCTAGAATGTGACCCAGGAGCCCTGCAGCTGTTCCCCCACCAATCTCTGAGGACAGTCTTTCAGAACATAGTGAATGATGCCTGTTACCACGAACCAGTTCATTAGGCATGGCTAAAGTTTCTCGTAGTTCTCACCTTCCCCAACCCGGGTGATGTCTGATTTGTCTCAGAAACATTTTCATCAAGCGCAGTTGACAGCGTTCACCACTTTAAAAGGGTTGAGCGGCCTCGTGTGGGAAACCCAGCTCTTCCAGAATGCACCCTACCAAGGCTGGCCCAGACCTTGTTTATATAAAGTCTCTAATTGGTCTAAGCAAGTGGTGTGTTAATTCTAAATTAGTCTTATCTACTTATAAAAGAAGTGAAGCAAGAAATGCATTGGTAACACTTTGTTCGCACTTTGTTCAAGTTACTCTACAGAAATTAATAGAATTGCATTCTGCTGAAATTATCCTCTTCGTCAGCCATCATCAATGGAACTGTTCTTACCCAATTAACTGCAGTTAATGAGCTTTGACAGCTCTGAACACTTGTGTCACCACAGAGTTGTTTGTACCCGTGTCCACCCTGCATCATCAGGGGACTGTCCCTCTGCCTGCTGTTTAGCTTCTGATGAGATGGTTGGTGTGTGGAGGAGCCATTGTCTCTTACCAAGTCTAATGTTTCTGTATCCCTCTCTTCTGTTTGGAGGACTGTGCAGACAAGACTGGGTTTACACAGACATCTCTGGCGAGAAATTTGGACCAGTTGTACAAATTGTTATTTGCTCCCATGTATCCCTCCCAGATTCCGTGTGCTGGAAAGCCCTACACTAGCGAGCCAGTGTTCTTGGGACTCGGCAGGAGGTGGTGCCTGTGCCAGGCCCCAGTGCCACAGCTGAACTGGGGGACACACTTGTCTGCCCTCGGATTCTGTATTCTCTTCTGCTTCATCTTTCCTTGTCTCTTTCCTTCATGTCATGTAATCACAGCCTCTAGATTAATTTGTCTAGATTATACTCCTTGTCCAGAAACCTCTTGGTTTCAAATGTTTGAATTCTGGGGTCATGTGCTGCCCTGCACTTCCAGTGTCTCCTTAGCCCTCCCTGGATGGGCATGCTCAAGTGGAGCCATGTGCTCTGTCCTTCAGGCTCTGGGACCATGGCTCTTGGGCAGGTGGTCAAACAGGCTTACTGTAGGCTGCAGATGTGACTGGGTAGCCATCATGTTTCAGAAATCATGGATTATTTTTTTTTTTAAAGTTTCTTTTCAGCTGCCTTTGGCGTCCAACACACATTTTCTGAGTACATGTCGTGTGCTGTGGTGTCAGTGCATCTCAGGTCCCCTCCAGGACCAAAAAATAAAGCATGGCTCACACCTGGTGACTCCCGCCACCCCCAGGTTCAACACCACCATTAGCGGTATCCACTTTTAAATGGACTTATGCAGCATGTAGTATTTTGTATTAGGCTTCTTTGTTCACAGTTAAGTGGCTGTGCAGTTGTCTTGTTTGTGTTGGCATGAGTGTACCACACTTTATCTTTTCCTCCTGCATTTTCCAGCACTTGTGACTAATGCCACTGTGAGCATTCTGCACTCATGCAGGTGCATATGGATTTCTATCTGGTATCCAGAGTGTGGCTGCTCTATTGGAGGATGTGTTATATGCTCACCCTATGTGTTAGTCAGATTTTCATCATTGTGACAAAATAACTGAGAAAATCAACTTAAGGAAAGATTTATGTTGTCTCATGGTTTTGGAGATTTCAGCTATGGTTAGCTGACTCCGTGCTGTGGGCCCATGCTGAGATAGAGCATGGTGGCAGAGAGGGTGTGGTGGAGCAGAGCTGCTCACTTCATGGCAGCTGGGAAGCACAAGAGGCCAGCTTAGCTGTCACACTCACCATTAGAGATCATGGTGTGTATAATATGTATAGAAAGGAAATCTGTCCTATCACTGGGGGAGTCTCTATTTTTCATTGGCTAAGAGCGTTGTTTTGTTGTTTTCATTGTAAATAGATATTGAATTTTAATCAAATGCTTTTTCTGCAGATATCAAGATATGATCATATGATTTTTCTTCTTTGTTCTGTTAGTGAGAATTGAAATTAAGTGGTTCTCAAATGTTGCAAGAAACCTATTCTAGGAATGAGCATGTGGGGTCTGTGCATGGTGCTTTGTGTGCAGTGCTGCATTGGTTTGCTGGTGAGTTAACGGAGGATCTTATATCTGTGAGCATTGGGGAGTTTCATCTTTATCACTTGTCCTGTCAGGCTTTGGTGTCATGGTCTCTTAGGCCTGAGGAGTTGGAAACTCTCATAGTGGCCTGCCAAGGATGGTATTATTTTCTCTTAAAGAATGCATAAAAGAAGGCTTCTGGGTCTGGGGTTTTCTTATTGGGGAGATTTTAAATTTGGAGTTTAATTTTTAATAGCTTTGAAACTTCAGATAATCTTTTACGTTTTCTAAGATAGTCCATTTTATCTGAAGTTTTCAAGTTTACTTGTGTAAAGTTTTTCATTTTATGTTGAAATATTTATATGATGCATAGTTATATCATCTTTCTTACTCTTATTATTTATTTTTCTTGATTGCTATCACCAGTTGCTTTTCAATTTTATTAGTTTTTTTGAACTAATCCACTTTGGGCTATATTGGTTCTCTTTTGCATATGTTCTATTACATTAATTTCTCTTATATGTTATTTCCTTCTGTCTTTGGGTTTCATTTGTCATTGTTCCAGTTTTTCGAGTTGTACATGTAGATAATTTGTTCTTATCCTTTCTTCTATCATGTATTTAAGGTTATAAATTTAGTTGCATACTCTATGTTTTAATATGGTGTTTTTTCCTAGTGTTAGTCAGTATTCCTTCACTATAATGAATACCTGAGATATTCAACTTAGTTTTATTTTGTCTCACAGTTTTGGAGGTTCCACTTCATAATCAATGGGCCCTGTGGCTTTGGGCCCCTGGTGGAGTAGCATGTCATGTCCAAAGAGTGAGGTGGAGCTGAATTCTCACCTTGTGGTCCAGAGACAAAAGAGGGGTTGAGGATGGGGCTGAGGTTCCACTGTCCCCTCAAGGGTGCACCCCCAGTGACCTAACTTCCTTCTATTGGGCTGTATCTCCTTGAGATTCTACTACCTCCTAGAAGCACCACTGCTGGTGACCAAGCCTTCAACACTTGGGCCTTTGAAAACTTGTAGGATCCAAACTGTGGATCAAAATATTTATCCATTTCCATTCTGGTTTTATCTCAACCAATGGATTACTCAGAAATAAATTTCTTAATTTCCAACCATTTGGTGATTTTTTAAAAGCTATCTTATTATTGATTTCTAGCTTCCTTGTGCTCAGTTTATACACTGAATGGCATCAGTCCTTTAAAAATTATAAGGCTAGCTGGTACGACGGTGCATGCCTGTAATCCCAGCAGCTTGGGAGGCTGAGGCAGGAGGATCACAAGTTCAAAGCCAACCTCAGCCAAAGTGAGGTGCTAAGCAACTCAGTGAGACCCTGTCTCTGAATAAAATACAAAATAAAGTTGGAGATGTGGGTCAGTGGTTGAGTGCCCCTGAATTCAATCCCTGCCCCCCTCAAAAAATTACCGGGCTATACCTTATGACCCCAATATTAGTCAATTTTTATAAACTACCCATGCACACTTAAAAATAACATGTATTCTGTGTTTGTTGAGTGCACTATTCTCTAAATGTCTGTGCCCATTGTTAATTGTTCTATTCAAGTTTTCTTTATCCTTTATAAAGTTTTCTTATGGTTCCTGAGAGAATTATATTGAAATTTCCATCATGATTGTATGTTTACCTATTTCCCTTTTTAATTTTCCCAATTATTGAGTGTATGTTTGGATGCTGTTTTATTAGGCACATACAAATTGAAAAACATTGTCTTCCTGGTGAATTTAGCCTTTTATTATTATGAAATATCCTTTATGGATTCTTTTAATCATTAAATCTCCTTTGTGGATTTATCAGCTTCTGTTTTTTAAATCATTTGCACCTCTTGCTTTTTCAGCTTTCATTCTGAAACTTTCTTCATTGTTTCATTATAAATGTTTCTCTTATGTACATGGTAAAGATAGATTTTGTGGTTTTTTTTCAGTCTGAAAATCTTTAATTTTTTTTAGTTGAAGTATTTATTTTGGTTGCCCTTAATGTAATGAAACATTTGCATTTAAATCATACTTCTTATAGTTGCTTTTGTCAGTGTTCTTTTTTTTTTCTTTTTGTGTCTTGGAGAATAAAAAAAAATTTTTTTTTCTTAACATTTTGTCCTCCTCATTATCTTGGTAACTATGTAGCTTTTATATAGTTTTTTAGTAGTTACACTGGTGATTATAAGATAGACTCTTTATTTATCAAAGTCTGGTAAAGGTTAGCTCATCCATCTCTTCCCAACGAGCCAGGCTCCTAAAAGCTCTTGATTCTGCTTACCTTTACCTGACCTGTAGGCTGTTACTTCAGGGTATGGTGCACACATGTTTGGAGGTTTGAAAAGATATTGTTTTTACTTCCATTTATCTTCATTTTAGTTTTACACTTGTGTCAGTATTAACATCCTGTGTTACTGTGGTACATTTGTTACAATTGATGAACTAGTATTGATAGATAACTTATTACTAACTAAAGTCCATAGTTTATAGTAACATTTACTCTGTGTTATATAGTTCTTTGGTGTCTTTTCCTTTGTTCATTTTTTTATCTTGTTTTTTTTTTTTTTTTTTTTTTTTTTTTTTTTTTTTTAACAAGACAGGATCTTACTGTGTTGCCCAGGAGGTAGTCTCAAACTCCTGGGCTCTGATGATCCTCCTGCCTCATCCTCCCAGGTAGCTGGGATTACAGTGTGCATCACTGTGCCTGGTTAGTTATGTAGGTTTTGACAGGTGCTTGTTGTGCATCTGCCTAACAGTATCATGAAGAATAGTTTGCTCTTTTCTGAATAGATTATAGTGAATTGGTATCATTTCTCACTTAAATATTTGGTCGAACTCATCAGGAAAACCATGTGGGTCTGGTGTTTTCTTTTTGGGTAGATTATTAATTACTGATTTATTTGCTTTAATAGATACAGGCTGTTCTGTCTTATTGAACCCATGGTTGGAGTAGCCCCCAAAATAGCAGCAGGAGAGTTTCTACAAGGCATAGCCCCAAACCATCCCTAGATCAGGCCACTTGACATTCTAAAGGAAGAAGCCTTCAATACCAGGCAGGTCAGTGCAAAGCATTCATTAGTGGAAAGGCATAAAGTGGGGTCTGCAGCTTCCTTGTGACAGACAGCAAGAGGTTGGACTGTGGAGTTTACTGGGGGGTGGTAAGGGATTTGGCCCAGAATTGGGGCTGGTTTCTACATGTTCAGCAGCACGTTTAATCTTTCTGTGTTTTGGTCAACAACCTTAACACATTGGTTAGTGCTTGCTTGGTTTCAAGTCTGCAGGGCAGATGAGCATTAGGACGGAGGCAGTGGGGAGTCCTGTGAGCCTCTCCAGAGGCCGATGCTCATGATTTTTCTTCCTCTTGTGAGTTTTGGTAATTTGTATCTTTCAGGGAGTCAGTCCCTTTCATGTGACTTAGCAAATTTCTAGGTATAGAGTTGTTCGCAATATCCTTTTATTATCCTGTCATTTTACAAAGGATTCAGTAACAGCCTCTTCTCTCCATGTTAGTAATCTGTCTGTTCTTTCTCCCTCTTGATTAACATAACTAGAGGTTTATTCACTTCACTGACCTTTTTGAAGAACCGAATTTTATTTGGGTTTTGTTGTATTCTCTCTGGATTTTCTGTTTTCCATTTCCCTTAACTTCTGTTCTGATTTTCATTGTTTTCTTTTCTTCTGTTTGCTTTAGGCTTAACATTGTTCTTCTTTGTGTCATTTCCTACCTGGAAGCTTGGATGATTGATTTTAGATCTTTGTTTCTAAATTAGGCACTTGGTGCTATGAATTTCCCTCTGAGCCCTGCTTTTGCTGCATTCCACAAAATTTTGAAAAATTGTATGTTCATTTTCTTATTCAAAGTCATGATTGAATTTCTCTTGAGACTTATGTTGACCCATGTGCAATTAGAAGTAGATTAATTTCCAGATATTTTGGGACTTTCTGGCTCTCTTTGTCATTTATTTCCAGTACAAATGCAATGTGATCTGAGAACTTACTTTATGTGACTTGTCCTCTTTTGTATTTGTTCAAGTGGTGTTTTATGTTCCTGTATGTGATCTGTCTTGTGAACATTTTGTGTGAGTTTGAGAGGCACATGTGTTCTGCTATTGGCAGATGAAGACAATTAGACTCAGGTGACTGATGGTGCTGGTTAATTGGGCTGTGTCCTTAATGATTCTCTCTGTGGATCTGCCTATTTCTGTTAGAGGTGTCAGAATCTGCAGTACCGATTGAAGCCCCATAAGGAGGGCAGCTATGCTCTTGTAATGTCAGTAAACATCTGGATTTGTGCATATAGGTTTGTTGCTTTGCTCTTTATTCTTATCTCTGAGATATGATCATTTCTCTCATTTAGAAATATGTCCTTTTTTGGCTGGGGATGTGGCTCAAGTGGTAATGCGCCAGCCTGGCATGTGCGGGGCGCTGGGTTCGATCCTTAGCACCATATAAAAATAAAATAAAAATGTTGTGTCCACCGAAAACTGAAAAATAAATATTAAAAAATTCTCTCTCTCTCTTTCAAAAAAAAAAAAAAAGAAAGAAAGAAAAGAAATATGTCCTTTCTGTTTTTGTCTGGCAAGTCTTGTTGGTGGTAAGTGTTGACCTCTTTTCCTCTCAGCACATACACCCGCCCACGTGTCTATCCTTCCTGCACTTGCCTCTGGGACCCACATGGCTCCCAGCCTTGTTCTAACCTGTCAAGGTGTGCCAATTTCCCGTCCTGACTATTTGCACTTGTGGTGGCTTCTCAATATGAAGTTGGCTATGGTTTATCGATTCTGGAAGGTTCTCAACCGTTATACCTTGATGACTGCCTCTCTCCTGTCTCCTCTCCTCTTTCTGTGATTTTGGTGAGAGACATTTTAGACTTTGTTTTTCTACCTTGTATTTCTCTCAGCACCTTCATATTTTCTGTATTTGTCTTTTCCTATTCTTTCTGGCTTATTCTTTAGATTTATCTTTCAGTTTACTAAGTGTCTCTTCAGCCACATCTAAACTGCTGATTTACTTCCTACATTTAAGTGTTTAAGCATTCTGTTTTAATTTTGTTTGGCTCTTCTTTTTGGTTATAATCATTTTTATTTGCTTATTTGTTATTAACTTACTAATAATTTAAATTCCTTTATTGACCTAAACATATTAGGTATACTTATTTTCTGATTATTCTAGTACATTGTGGGTTTCTTTCTCCTAAATTTTGTATTGTTGGTTCATTTTCATTAACATTTTGTGAATTTATACACACATACACACACACGTTTTAGTTGTAGTTGGACCCAATACCTTCATTTTATTTATTTATTTTTATGTGTTGCTGAGGATCGAACCCAGTGCCTTGCACATGCTAAGCGAATGCTCTGCCACTGAGCTACAGCCTCAGCCCTTACATTTTGTGAATTTTGATGATAATTTTATACACTTAGGACTTTGTCCTTGGGGTTTATTCGCTTCAAGGAGTGAGTCATTGCTGTCTAGTAAGGACCTGTGTTAGTTCCTATTTGTGTTTGGTCTTAGACATTGCATGTGTTTTCTTCCTGGGGTTATTTGCTTGTAGGTTTTATGAGTGTAGCCTTGTAGTCCACAAATTCTCAGCACTAGAATTTTATGTTTTTCCCACCTATACAGCCTCTAGGCTAACATGTGTGCATATACCATTGACAGTATGGTGGTCTGTTTAGATACAAGCTTGCCCATTGTGGATAGTGGCTTCTCTGTCCAGGTTCCTTCATCTGATTGTCTATGTTGCTCAGGCACCACACTTCCTTCCTTTCCCTATCTGCAGGCCCAGGCTCCACACTCAGTGTCATGCTGCATACAGGGCCTTGTGTGAAATCTCCCTAGGAAGCTTCCTGCTTGGCCCAGGGCTCCTACCAGCCTGGAGATTATGGGGCAGTCTATGTGATGTGGGTGCTTGTTGCTTGCTTGGGGCAGAGTCTGCCCAGCATCTTTGCACAGTGAGGCTTGTGGAGTATGCAAGGCCTATTCTATGGGCTCAGGAGTGGACAGCCTCTCTCACAGAAATGGGCAGTGCAGACATCATGATGAAGGCTTTGATGAGTCTTGTCACTTCTGATGTCTGCTGTCAGGGTTAGGAACACTGTGGAAGGCAGATCTTCTGACCCTGTAAATAAGTTTTGCTTCTGCTTAATGAGTCCTTTTCCAAGTATGATTTCTAGTTCCCAGTGAGTGCCAGAGGAAGCAGACAGACATAGGTGCCCCAGGAAGTTCTCCTAGGACCGAGCTTGCCTAGGCTTGGTCCTTGTGCTGCACATGTTTGTCTGGGGCCTGGGTCAGAACCCTGGCATCCACAGGCCAAAGGGCAGACTGGTGTGGATCAGAGAGGAAGCCTCTTAAGCACTAGCGCGGCACCTCCTCTGCAGCTGCCCACCTCCTCTTGGGTGTGCGTCCTCCCCTCCTTCTCCTCCTTTCCAAAGCATCTAATAGTGTAAGGAAGTCCTTGGAAATGGTCCTGCTCTGTGTGGCCAAAGGGTCCTGGTGCTGGAGACCCTGAGGATCCCTGTGTACACCAAAAAGTGGGGTCTGAGGAGAGATTAGTGATAGAAAAGGAGGCCTAGGGTGGGCAGAGCGGGCAGACCTGGGTTTTTCCTTGACTCCATGAAGCTGCTGGCCAGGGTGCCATGGGGCAGGTAGGAATAGGGCTTTGCAGCTGCACTTGATCATAATTTCCTTTTCTTAAGAAAAACCTTGTGGAGGGACCAAGAATTGAGTGCAGGTAACCAAGTTGGCTGACCATGCTGAGGCTATGGTAAAATGGCCCTGAGAATGCATGGGTGGTCAGAGAAGGTAAGAGACCCAGTAGCCCTGGCAGCAGAGACCAGGGAGAAGTGAATGGAAGGGCCACTGCTTTGCCCAGAGGAGAAATCTGAGGAAGGGACCCTCTTGCATGCAGATGCCACTAGCTCAGCTCGGTCTCTCTGGGCTTACCCCTGCTTCCTGGGGACCTTCCCTGGCTCACGATCCTGGGTGGGCCCTTTCTCTCTTCAGTCACTGGTTACTTCACCATGAGGGCTCAGAAACACTTACATGCACCTGTCTCAACAGAGCACCTAGTGTCTTCTCCCCATTGGAGAAACAAACAGTGGGAGGAAGGGTCATGAGGACAGCAGTGACTCAGCACCTAGCAAGTACCAGAGCTTCATGTGCAGATACATGTGAACTCAAGGCTGGCTGGACACTTTGCCCTTTCCACTTCACGATTGAACCTCCTGAGGCACACGGAGAGCTGATTATTCTTGCCAAGGTCATAAGCAAGTTGATGTCCAGCTAGGATTTGGGCCTTGTTGGGCCTCTGTGACCTGGGAGCTAGTCCTGGGCTTGCACACTTCATGTCACTGGAGGGGTGAAGGGCTGCAGTCTGGGAAGGTGGGAAGAAGGAAGCTCTGTGACAACTGTGCCGCATGCCTCTGTTCCCATCAGCCTGAGGTGCTGCCAGCCACCTTGAATTATCTGTTTCCCAATAGACTCCCTCGTGGCTCCCCCTCCCAGACTGGGACTGTGGCTCTCGCTCTTGTCTCCTCTATGTCACTGCGCTGCCCTTCTCCAGCCCGGGCATGAAGCTTGTCTTGGTGTTCCCTGCAGGAGGCAGACTCCTCCCCAGACTTGTCCCCCAACTATCTCAGCAGGTGTGTGGCACCCCACTGCCCAGGTGACCTACTCTGGCCATCCGTGTATGTGTGGTGGATGTCTCTTCATTCCCAAGCCACTCCTCAGTGTGTTCTGGGACTAGTCTCAAGAGCTCAGTGGAAAAGGCCTCCTCTTGACTGAGGTGGCTGAGGGGTAATCACCACTGTCCCTGTTATTCTTTTGCAAGGCACACTGGGGACTGCCCACACTGTGCCCTCTGCCTGGTGTACCTTTCCCTCTATGCATCAGCTGTAGTCTACATGCTGTGGTCACCCGTGTCCACCTGGCATCTCTCTAGCACTTGGGCCATAGGTCTTTTCTGTGTTCTCTGCCAAAGGCCTGTGCTCCTTCTCCATACCTTCCCTGGCTTCTCTTCATGGAATCCATGTTTGGTGAATATATGAGCAAAAGGATAAAGGATGAACGTACTGGGTCTTCCGGTAGCAGAGGCTTCCAGCAGCCCTTGGTGGTTACACAGGTTCTCCTGGAGACCTGCACCCCAGCAGGACTTGCCAGGGTGCCATGGGGCAGCAGTAGGACCATTAGGGCTAGGAGTGTCAGCAGCATGGCTCCTACACTCTGCTGGCCACCTCTGGGTCACCCAGTTAAATTTATTATGTGCACTTATGGTCACACAGATATGCACACATGTGACATGTGCTATCTTCAAAGAAGCCCACCTTCTCTATGTTCTGTCTTGTTCCTGTCACCTCCTAGGGACTTCCTCTTCCTACAGTCCCTCTTCCTCTGTCCCACTGGTTGCAGCTGCACAACCTGAGTGGGGGAACCCTCCCCAGGTCCTTGGTTGGCCCAAATGAACCTCAAACTGCTAGGTGTGGGAGATGAGGGTCGGATTCTGTAGGGAGGAGCTAGTATTGCAGCAAGACTTTGTATACCTGTGGTAGTATACCACAGGTAGTAATGCTGTACCTGAAGGAACGTGGTCCCATTGTATTCCTGCTGGAGGAACTTTCCGGGCCAGCCTTGAGGGAAGCAAAAGCCTAGTACCTGTGGGGGGAAGGTGGCAGCTATCTAGGATGGGCTTTGGATGTCCCCTGGGGTAGCCTAAGTGGCAGTGAAGAAGTAGGGTCAAGGAGGGTGGTTTTGTATGGACAGATTTGCCACAGGGGGGTCCCCTGGGCAGGGCTGGGGGTGCTGGGCTCAAACTCTTCTTTGCACCCTCTACTCACCTGATCTGTCCTGGTGTATTTGTTTCTGTGATGGTGTCAGCCCGTGGGTTTCTCTTTGATCTCCCTGAGCCCATAGTTCCCTGCCTCCCAGGACTCTCAGTTCCACCCAGGAGCATGGCTGACCAGCTCCTACACCCCTGCTTGCTGCTCTTTGTCCTATGGTGGTAGTCTATGCCCCCTGCTGGCCTCACTGCCTGGTCTGTTCTCAGATAAATTTATTTTAACTGGGAAGCTCAGACACCCATGAGCAGTAAGTGGATGCCTAGGGCCATGGACAAGTGATTCTGCAGTTCCATACCTCAGTTTCCTTCTAGAAAATTCCTGTCTGGCCTTGACCTTGAAATTCTTTTCCAGCTTTATGATTTTCTTTACCATTGGGCACTTTACTCCCTTAGCTTCCTTCTTGAAGGGGACTCAGGACTAGGATGGCCTCTGGCTGGTCACCACAGGCATAGAAAGCACTCACATCCTGTGGTTGGTTTAGGGGTCTCCAAAGGCACAAGGCCCCTGGTCCTCCACTGGCTTCTTCAAAGGTGAGCCTGTCTCCCAGCTTTCTCTTCGAATTGCCATTAATTAATGGGGTGACAAACCAACTCCATTGCTCACAGACAGGACCATTCTGTACCCAGGAGAAGCACTCAGTGGAAAACATTGTTTTGTTTTGTACTTCTCCAGCAAGTCTTTAAGGCTTCTGTCAGCACAGCCTGGGCGCCTGTTTGTGCAGCGATTAATCGTCTGTGTTTGCTCAATTGGAAACGAAGCGAACTTTACCACAAGTGGAATCAGTCATTAAAAAGTCGTTACCAAATCACACCAGCACAGTGCCTGCTCTTCTGCTAATGACAAAACAATTTCTTGAAAAGGTACAAACAACAAACCTTTCACTTTACATTTTTCTTCTTTGCCAGCCATTGCTAGCCTGGAGATGTAATAGAAGAGAGCCATAGTGAAGGGCAGCATTTTTGAGATTTATTGGTCAATAAAGGAGACAATTGTAGTTTGTTTATGAAAGGAGATCCCCCGCCCCAGCCTCGAGCGGCATCGACACTCTGGTAATGATAACTCGGGTAACCAGCTTGAGACGATAAAAGTCAATGGGAAGATATAGGATTTCAATAAAATTATGACACTCCATAAACCTTCCCGTGGAAACAAATTTTCCCCGGATATGTGACCAGTTCCAGTTGGATTTGTAACTTTAATTTTTCACTTATTGAATTTTTTTGTCATCAACTAATTACAGAGTCCACACTGGGGTGACAACTGTGTCCCTTGCCAGTGAATGCAGAGTGCCTAGACACAGCAGCCCAAGGCTCTGAGGGCCCATCATCTCAGGAAGGAGAAGGCAGGATTTCCTACACCCCAACATGCTGCCTGTCTTTCTCACAAAGGAGGGACCTGTGTTCCTGCTGGAGGTGGCTGAGCCATGGGCCTGGCCTCTCCTGGGGACATGGTTGGGCAGCAGCCTGTGGAAGTACACACTGAGAGAATGCTACCTGCATGGGGACCTTGGTGGTCATGAAGACCTGTTTCTGTGTGGAGGTCTTGTTCCCCTGGAGGTCTGAGAGAGCAGGTCTCCATCAGGGCCATGAATTGCCCTTTGAGCCAGGGCTGGGTGGGAGGGAGGGAGCTGCTGGCCAGGGCACAGAGGGAGGTGATGAGGGGCTAGTCTGACCTTGGCCTCTGCTCCTTTCCCTGGATTCATGTGTTGGGTAGGGGCATGTGCCAGTAAGTGTGTAAACCTGCTTCCTCACTTCTTAACTGCTAGTGTTCACCAACATTGATACAATTCTATCCTTTCATGAGCACCAAGCATTTACAGGGCAGTTCTCTGGACACTTTGTTCACAACAGTGTTGAGTTACATAGCTATCCTTCATGTCTCCATCTTACTGGGAAGGATCTGAGACTTGAGGTCAGAGCTGGGGTTTGAACCAGGGTCTCCCAGAAGCCATTACCTTCTTTGTGGCCTGTGTTGCTCCAGATTCCTCATCACTGGCCCTAGAAGTGGGCGGAGCCAAAAAGGGGGTCACTGAGCACACTAGTAAGGTCTCTGCATTGCAAGGTGGCATTGCAGCCAGATCTGCCTGCCCTGTGGAATCTGAGTCTACCTTCTGCAAGACCCCCAGGGTGTTTGCATGCACAGGTGGTCAGAGAAGCTGTACGCTGACACACCTGGGCTTCTGAACAAGGGCTCCCCTATCCCCAGTTGTGTAGTCCACTGAGTGCAGGGGGGCAGCAGGACAGATGGGAGGAGCCCCTGCCTGGTCCTGGATCTGTTGGATGGACCTTCTCCACCTAGGAATCGAGTATCTGAAGCCGGGAGAACCCCGTGGCCCTGTGGCCTTAGGTTCACATCTGACAGCCTCAGTCAAAGGAGGAGGAGGAGGCAGCTTCCTGTGAGGCATGGCCTTCCTTAGCAGTTCAGCTCCCCACCAGGCAGCATCCTCTGTCTCTGCAGGCCGCCCCCCTGCTGACTTAGCAAGACTTTTTCATTCAGGCATGTGTGATGGATCTTTCCAGTCTCAGGAAGGAATCAGTCTCAGTCTTGGTAGGGGAAAAGCCACCCATTTCTCCCAGGGTTCCTGACTTCCTGACTCTCACTCTAGCAGGGTATAGGTAAGCAGTGATCTTGTCTAGGCTGAGACTCCTGGCTGTGTGATCAGTCTGTTGTCTCAGGAAACTTGGGTCACTGCTTCTTGTGATTGCTATCTTGTGTCAAGAGAGGAGGCAGGTTGCTTGGCATGGCTGGTGGCCCAGTGACACTCTGGTGGCCTCAAGCATCCATGAGGAGTCATTTGCTGATGGATCCTGGCCTTGTGTTTAGAGTCAGGGTAGTTGGGCAGAGCAGAGTGTTTCTTATCCCAATAGGTTGCCAAGTATCCCTACTCGTATGGGTGCCTCCTCACCCACCAGAATGCTGGCTGATGTCCTTGCTCTGAGTGTTACTGTCTGAGATCTGGTGAGAAGTCAAAGCAAGTGGGTATTCAGCCTGACACAGGGAGAGTAAGCACTGAGACTAGGACATGCTGTTGGGATTGCTGGCCTAGGTGGTGAAAGGCCTGGGAGTTCTGAGCACCTGGGCCTCTGGGACAGGAGCTCTGGAGGTGGGCACTGTTGGCAGGTAAGCGTGAAACTGAATTCTTGAACTCTTTGAGATGCTGCATAAGGGAGCTCCCCAGGTTCCTGTCTCCATGTTCTGCTGACCAATTGTCCTCTGTGCCCACAGGAGCGGGATGGCATGCGTGCCATCCTGGGGTCCTATGACAGTGAGATGACCCAGGCTGAGTACTCACCCCAGCTGACACGGCGCGTGCGGGAGGCTGAAGACATGGTGCAGAAGGTGCATGCCCACAGTACGGAGATGGAAGTAAGTCTGAGCCATGGGTGGGTAAAGGGCCCATGTCCCCATATGGTCATCCTCCTTGGACCAGAGACTGGGGGAGGGTGTGGTCATGGATGGTTATATTGCATACATGGTCTGCTTTAATTTTCTTCATGGCATGAGGTAGTTGGAGGGATCCTAGATAGTCCTGTCCAGATGGCAGGTATTGTAGGATGTCAATTTGAGGGGTGGCCTTTGCTGAGTAGAGTTCCCTCTGGGGGCCTCAGAGGTAGCCCTGAGGCCTAGAGTGTGGGCTTGGATCTGTGTTTCCCATGTCCCTGGGTCAGCGGTTTCTCCTTGTGTGATTTCCCTCCAAGTCTCTGTTCTGGGATGCTAAAGGGTCCTCTGGGTAGAGGGCAGCTTCAGCCTGTGGCCTCTTTCTTCTTTCTCCTGCTGCCACCTGCATCACCTTTGGGCCCTCTTTGATGCCCCATGTCCTCTTCTAGAGGAAAATGGATGGAGGGCAGATCTGTCTTAGCATGACTCATTGGCTCCTGAGGCTTTCTGCTGATGAGTACCTGGGCTGGTCAGAGCCCTGCATGGCCTCTCTTCCCTGGACAGCTTGTATCTGCTCTGAGCTGGGATCTGCCTGATGGGCCTGAGAATGCAACATTGCATGCCTGGTCACAGCTTCCCAGCAAACCATCCCACCCTGAGGTACAAATGCCAATGTTTCCCTAGCAGAGCTGAGGAGGGGTTTGCTCCACTCCCTGGCAGGAGCAGCATAGCTCTTGTGGGCATGGGCAATGCCTCCTCTTAGGTAGGAAAACCTCCACAACCAAGTTGGCCAGCATTGCCAGCCGGCTCTGCACTTTATTTCCATCTCCAGAAGCAGGTGCTGTTGTTATCCTGATTTTCCTGAGGAGGAAGCCAAGGCCAAGAGAGGCCTGGGGGTGTGCACAGGATACTGAGCTGGTATGGGACAGTGCCAGACCTAGAGTGCAGCCACAGCACTTGCTCTGCACCACTGCACTGCCACTCCCAGAAGCTTCTGTGGTATCCTTTGGTCTTGGTGCTCACTGTCACCATGATGGGCCTGGATCCACAGTGTGATGGTGATGCAGATGAGAGGTGTTGGTGTGGCTCATCACACCATGCAGGGTGCTGTCTACATTTCTCATTTAGCCAGTGTTTGGAGATCACCTCTGATGTCCCAGCTGGACAGATGGCCAGGGTCTAGAGGGGAGAGCCAGGATTCCTGTGTGGCCACAATTGCTTCCCACTGGGCCTAGTTCCGTACAGGGGAACATTCAGCAGAGTTCCTGCCCCTTTGGAGCTCAGCTGATAGGTGAGGGAGATGTCTAATAAACAAGCTTCACCTGGTAACAGGTTAGGGGTGCTGTGTTGGGAGAACAAGGTTCATATGAGGGAATTATCTTGGACCACCTTGATTCCCCTGGAGGCTGGCACGTCCAGGGAGATGGGGGAAGGTGGTTGGCAGGTCACCCAGTATGTGAGGAGGTACGGGGAATGCCAAGACTAGGGCTCTGGGTGTGGCAGGTGGCAAAGAGGCGCCCAGAGCTGTGCTTGTGGAGGGTGGAGCTCCTCTGGGGAGACTTGGGAAACTGGCCAGAGGAGTCATCTGGGCTCTATCCTATGGGAGGTGGGTGTGGGGTCCCAGGGTCCCTGCTCCACAGCAGGAGGCTGCAGACTGGGCTGTCCTCACATCCTTTCAGCCTCTCGCTTATTCTGAGGTCCCTGCAGGCACCCTGGGGGCCTATACTATGTCTCTGCCTGGGGTCAGCCCTCAAAGGCACTCTTCAGCAGAGTGAACCACGAGTGAGAGAGACCTCTGGTTCTGTACTGACCTCCAAACCCCATTGGTTGGGAACTCATTCTGCTGCTTCAGTGTCTGTGCCTAGAAGCAGGCCCTCCATCCTTGGCTGCACAGAGTGAAGCCATCATGGACATGAGCGTGTTAATAGCTACCCTGTTACCACCCATTTGACTCCATATGAAATGCTAATGAAGAGAGATATGCAGGGACGGCTCGACATCTTCCATCATCCCTAGCATTTCTCACATTGAGAAATCCCCATCTGTGTTGGCCACATGTTCTGCACAGGTCATTATGAGCCCAGCATTTGAGCACAGCTGGTGCCATGTGTTCGAGTTCTGTGTCATGACCCAGGTTTCAATATCAGCACTCACTGACCAGATGTGCTCACTGTACTACCTGGGGCAACTTGGTGGATCTCAGCCATCGCCTGGTTCATGGGTGTGTGTCAGGAGACCTTTCTCACTTTCTATTTTGGGACATATAAGGGCAGGTTGCCCGCTTCTCCTGTGTCTCCTGAAGTTATGGGGGATTTGCCAGACAGAGAGATTAGAGGCCCAGCTGGAGTGCACTTTGACACCAGCTGTGCCTTCCAATACTGTGGGGTTCAAGGGGCCAGTCCAGGTGCAGGGTGGGGTCTGAGAGCTGCTCCCCGCTCCTTACCTGGGGTCTCTGTCATGGCTGTTTCCTTCTGCACACAGTCCCTTGGGCCCTCCAGAAGTGATCTGACCTCTCGCTAGCCTTGCTCCTCTGGACCTGGGCTTCAGCAGCCCATGGCTGTGTTGAGGTAGAGACCCACATGCAGTGCTCTGGACCTCCTCGCCCTCCTTCCAGGTCCACCAGTTACCACTTGCTGCCTAGAGTCAGTGGACATGCCACCTACTCTGCTGTTTGAGGTGGCCAAATATTCTGGCCTGGCACCTCATCTCCCTCAGGGTTCCACGTGGTAGATGGCAGCCTTCTTTTGTAGAACTGTCCCTGAGGGGGCATGCTGCTGCCTGGCAGGGGGAGAAAAGCATGGGCAGTGGCATCCCCAGCCCTTGGGAATGCAATAGTGGTTGGATTGAGTGTGAGCTGGGGGGACATACTGGATGCCCCTCTGAGTCTTGTCCAAGTACCTAGATCCACAGAGGTGGGAAACTGTGGGCTTCCTGTCACCACCAGGTGGCAGCAGCTGCAGCCCTGTGGTTTGCTTCTGGGCCTGGGGCAGGTTTGAGAGCCCTCAGATGGGTCTGCTGTGGAGGAGCCCCAGGGAGGGTTTCTCCTCAACATTGTTTTTATTCTCCTGCTCAACCGGGAACACCCCCTGTGCTTTCCCAGACAGGAAGCTTGCTGGGGAGAAGGCTGCCTCTCCCCTGCCCCCACTTTTCATCTTTCCTCCCCGTTGGGTCCTTCTCCCATGGACCAGACCTCTGTGGCTGTGCTGAGTCAGGTGCTGTGGAGTTCCCTGTTCAATGAGGGTACAACAGGTCAAGGTCTGCTGCTAGGCATAGGGAGTGAGGCGCTAGAGCCTGTGCTTGTGGAGGGTGAAGCTCCTCTGGGGAGACTTGGGAAACTGGACGGAGGAGTCATCTGGACTCTATTCTATGGGAGGTGTGTATGGGGTCCTAGGGTCCCAGTGAGGCTAGAGGAGGTCTCTGCCTGGCATAGCACTGCTCCTAAGAGGCACCCAACA
This sequence comes from Ictidomys tridecemlineatus, assembly GCF_052094955.1. NCBI lineage: Eukaryota > Metazoa > Chordata > Mammalia > Rodentia > Sciuridae > Ictidomys > Ictidomys tridecemlineatus. Next base: position 17,336,069 of record NC_135494.1, read on the forward strand.
GTTCCATCCTGGTTGCAGTTCCTCATGCAGAGCGGTTGCTCTCAGGTAATTTAGGACCAAATGAGGTGTGAGGTTTGAGAACTCCCTAACTTTCCCAAGAGATCTGCTTTCACTCACAGTGAGGTGAGGGTGGCAACACAACCTTATCCTATGGAGGATAGATTGGCTGTCTAGATTGGGGATGCTGACTGAGCAAGGGCCAGTGGAACTGGGGGACTTTCTCCCAGCCCTGGGTAACATCACAGAAGTACCTCCACACAGGGAAGCACACAGGTGGTGGCTGTTTCTCCTATAGTTTGTTAAGGGTGGTTCATTTTTATGTGGAAGCGTGGTGCTTTAGAGAAGAACTGGGGAAAGCAGGGCAAACACGGGCTCCTGCACTGTCCAGCGGCTCCCCAGGGTAGAGGCCTTGCTGCCTGGAAGCAAGAGCCAGGTCAGTAGGGGTACTTCTGATCTTGGCATTAGGTGTGGTTCCCCAGGCAGCTTCAGGTCCATAGTGCCCTCAGGGGAAGGGCCTCTTAGATGTTCTCTGTCCCCCACCCCATGTTCCAGCCTTTAGCACCAGCCCTTTGCCCTGGGAAGGCAGTGTTGCCCTGGCAGGCCCGCATCCTCCTGTTCCCACTGCAGGGCAGCCCTCAGTGAGAGGCTAGTTGGGGGCCACTGGCTGGCCACAGGAGCTTTTGAGGAAGTCCCTGGGCCCAGGCAGTTGCCCAGGGGTACCCTATGCTTGGTCGTCCTCATAGTCATGGCACAGGTTAGACTTCAGGAGAACACGGCCATGACAATGGGCACCAATAAGCACATTGACAAAGAAGAGGCAGAGCCTGGTGGGAGGTGTGGAGTCCAGTGAGAGTTGGGCTGGGCTCTGCCTGAAGTGGCCATGCCCCCACAGTTAAGGCTAGCCTCAGGGACGGGGTACCAGTCACAAGACTCAGGGTGGTGTCCACATCTCCAGCTTCCACTTACTATGAAAAGGCCTTGATGTCTTGTGAGATCTGGTGGTTGCATGGGCCTGGTGAGGAGGGCTGTGGGGCAGAGGTCTGACCTGGGTCCTCCTTCTAGCCATGGCGAGGACGATTGCTTGCTTCCCACACAGGAGAAATGGAGAACCTAGAAGGTATCTGTGGCTGGTGCAAACTGTAATAGCTGAGTCCACCCAAGGTGGGAAGCTTCCGGTCTCATGGCTCCCATATCCCATGGAACTGTCCAGTGGCCATAGCAACCCCTGCCCACTCCAGATGAGGCCGTGAGTTGTGGTCTCTCCCCACAGGGCTCTGACTTCTGAGCCACCAGTTGACTATTCTTAGTGCTGAGGCTGCTGTGGCAGAACCTCCCGGGGTGTCCGGGGCCCCATTGCCAGGGAAACTGAATAGAATCCTGGATTGGCAAGGACCAGCCAGGGGCCAGGAATAAGCCAGCTGTGAGGTTATAGGTTGCTCTTTCCTGTGACCTGCTATCAGCCCACCCACACTCTGGCCCATAGATCCAATGCCCAGCCCAGTAGGGGATCCACAGTCAGAACCTTCCCATCTCCAGCCCGGTTCTTTCTAGCGAATGGGACTCTGGGCAGGTCATCCCTGGACCATGAGCCCATTTACTGAAGTCTGCTGTCTCCTTTGTGCTGGTCCTATTAATGAAGATGTCACTTACTGAGTGTGCTGTGGGTGCCACACTGTGGCCTGCATAATCTCCTTTAACTTCTTGCCATCCATGTGCGATAGGGGTGAGCCTGTCACAGTTGAAGCCACCTAAGCAGAACTTCCTGATCCTTGCCTTGCCCTGGGGGCAACACATCGGACACACCCCAGTCCCTGTCCCAGGTCTGAGTGCTGAACCCACCATCAGCCCTGGCCCTAGGGACATGGGCACTGAGTGTAGGGCGGGACAGTGGGGCAGGTGTTTGCGCTACTTGAATCCCCTGCTCAGGTTGCACTGCTGGGCTGCAGTCCTAAGAGGCCAGCTCAACCTCACCTGGCAGTCCAGAGCAACTGGACACTGGTCTTGGTTGCAGGTGGCAGGGCTAGTGCCCTTGAAGTCTTTGGTGGGTGAGTTTTTCAATTGTTTATTGAATAGCAAAATTTCACACATTCTAAGTTCTGGAAGCCACCCATGCCTGGAGCACTTTAAAAGTTGTTCCAAGCTGCCTGTTAGGAGCTTGTTGGTCGAGGGTCCTATACTGTCGCACAGTGAGATCATGTGACCTTATGGAACCCAGAGGGCCTTCAGGGCCTCTCAAATGGGCAAACTTCACTAGTGACTGAGATTCAAGCTTCTTCTGGGGGGCAGGGAAGCTTGCAAATGAGGCTTCACATCCCTCGTGGTGCTCAGTTGTCCTCAAGAGCCAGAGGGTGGCTGAGGTGCCTATGGGGACACTCCTTACAGCTGCAGGGATCTGATTGGGCATCCAGATCTGCAGTCAAGAAACAGATGTGTGTACCCCCCAGTATCTTGGTCTGAGAGGTGGGCTCTGGGCATCAGGTAGAAGAGTGCCACTGGATGGTGGGGTTCAGAGGCCCTCATGGGAGTGGGGCTGCTGCTTCCCTCCACTCTCTGCCTCCGCCCCGGCCCACTCATTTCTTCTTTTGTCTCTAGGCTTCCCGTCCTCCCTACTTTTAGCTCTCATGTCTGTCTGATTGCTCTGCTCTGTCCTTCTCGTCCCACCCCATCCTTCACCCAGGCTCCTGTTTGCTTTAATTTGGGGTCAGCAGGCTTTTTGTTGGCTTGTGCCCACCAGTGTGCCCTTGGGGCCTGTGTGAGTGCTTGAGGGCACAGGGCTCATGTTCACAGATGGGCAAGTGCAGGCTCCAAGCCTGGCAGCCACGGGGAATTCACTTCCCCTCCTCTCAGTGCTCACATAGCCTACTTTGCTTCCTCCGTCTGCTCTAATGTGGGCAAAAACATTTCAGTAAAACAAACTGGAAATGTCGAGCTGGGAGAATCCCAGTAGCCCGTCTCTGGTGAGGTTGGTGCTGTTCTGCATGGGTTTTATTTATTCCATTTATAAAACAGCTGCAGAAGTTGGTAGCAGATGTCATGAGTCCTCTGTCGATAGAGCTATAAATATAAGTTTGTGGCACCTTCATTCCACTCATCGGCCTGATCTGCGTTTCCAGTTTATTTAATTAAAACAGATTACAGTGCTGCTGGCTGTGAGGCGTGTTGTGTGGAAATATCCCAATTTCAGATTGCAGCGGAGCTGGAATAATTTCTGACTTCCAGCTTAGAAAAATCAGACCATTCCCTCTCTTCTTTTCCTCCCCATTACTTCTGTGGGGCTCAGATGGCACTGCCCTCGCAAAGGACTTTCCTTTCTCCTGAGTGTGTTTATTTACTGCTCTGCTGTGTGAAGAGCTAGAGAAGGTCACACCGTGAAAAGCAGGGACGAAGCATGATGGGAAACCTTGAAACGGTGAGAGGGCGAGCCAAGGAAAAAACACCTGATCTCCAGGCTGAGAGCTGTCTGTGTTTGAGCACAACTAGGAACTTGGGGACAGGTTGAAAGCACTGGTCCTCAGCACGTAGCGGAAGGCTCCAGCACACTGGGACAGAGGCATGTGCCAGGAGGTGAGCCTCGTGGGTAAAGGAAGTCTTTCTTCCTTCCCACTGGTGGAGCGTGATTCTCCACACCGCCTTTCAGCAAGGACACCTGCTGTGCCTTAGCCAAGTTCTCACATACATTCTTTTTAATTCTAAAAACAACCCCATGAGATAGGGATGGTATGCCCATCTTATAGATGGAACAATAAGATTCTGACAGCTGAGCTCATCAGATTTTGTGGAAATTACCATTGGTTGAGTATGACATTGTTGACAGGAAGAAACATCGGAATTTGAATTCTGGTTGTGTGGCTTTAAATTCAGTCTCCCCAGCAGCAATTCTCAGACTTGGGCTTGCATCAGCATCCCTACAGGGCTGGTCAGAACACTAGACCCTCCCTCTGACTCAGAGCATGAGGACTGGGGCCTGTGATCCTGTGCTTCTAACAAATTCCTGGTAATGCTGGGGAGCCAACCCAGGCCCACACCTTCGACCCAGTGCCCTGCAGAATCGTTAACATTGAGCTGAATGTGCTAGGGTATTCTGGGGCAGGGTTCATGTCCTCCACCTCAGCAAAGCCCACTCCTGCCCACTAAGTTTCCAGACTGGCAGCCTGTACCCTAACCAGGCTCTGCAGACCATGCACCTGGCCATGGAGCTGCCTGCTTGGGAGTCAGCTCGCTCTTCAGCCAGTGGAAGCTAACTGTCTTCTAGCCACCATTCATAGGCAAGAGTACTTCTGCATCCATAGCCATAACCCAAGGCCACTGTCTTGCAGAGAAGGCACTCGGCCTCAAACGAGACCTGATTCTATGGCCTAGAAAGATCTCTCAGGATGGCTAGCTTGTCACATTTTGTCATAGGTCTGTGTCAGCTAGACCAGGAAAGTGGGCGGCCTGTGGCTTGAGTTTCATCAAGCCCCTCCTGTGTTAACTGTGACCTTGGGGAGATCTACCTGCATGGGCTACAGCCTCTACGTGGGGCTTACTCTGCTCTCAGGGTCCTTCCAGCCAGCCATCTTGTGATTGGACAGAAGCTGTTGCCAGCCCCCATCAGGGCTTTGAGGTGTCCTGTCCCAGCTTGCGTCCTCCTGCAGGTTCTCTTGCCACGTCCTGGGCCTGCTGCGTGCTAGCAGGGGTGCGAGATCATCAGGAGCCACTTCACACTTGAGTGAGGATAAAAATAGCCCTGTTGAGGTCCTGGCACAGCATCCACGTGTCACAAATGATGCGTGTGTCTAGGGCTCGTGTCCGAGCACACACAGCACCCCATCATGGCTATGTGTGTTCCTGCAGTGGATGCTGTACTGGCAATGTGCCACCTTTGCCACACGGTCCCTGAAGACAACACCTTCATACTGAGACCTGCCTTGTCAGTTGTCCCTGAGATAGCTCTTCACCTCTCCAGAGAATAAACAGGGGCTGCCGTGGGGACTCCAGCACCCCACTCTAGGGCCTCAGCCTCCCTGTCAGTTGCAGCCTTAAGGTCAGGTCTAGCTTTCTTCATGGTGGTGATATCTTGGGCAGAGCAGAAGCTTTCTCAGCTTGAGTGGAATGAACATAACCGATGGCCATCAACACCAGGCCACTGGCTCAGATGTGCACATCAGCTGTGGCATTCAGGGAACAGCTGGTGGGCAAGATACCTTGGTGGGGTTTTTCTGCTTAGAAGGCAGCCTGGTCCTAGCAGGAAGTTTTAAGGAGAAGGCAGCAGCAGATGGACTGTGTGGCCAGCTTCATTTCCTGAGGTCATTGCAGAGGCAGCAAGAAGAAGGCACACTGATGCCCCTAAGAGCATGGAGGAGATACTGTGGAGCTGAGCCCAGCTCCCACTGTCTCTGCTGACTCCCCACCACATCAGGAACAGCATTGCTAAAGTTACTGCACATGAGCTTGGGGAGAAGAGCCTCCCCTGTCTGCCCTTTCCTGGTGACTGCTGCTATATGTCTGTCTAAGGTGAGAGGGTCCTTATTGCACAGACCCTACAGGGCTGTTGGGGTGATGGTCTTGAACCTGTTGTTCAAGTGCCTCAGGTGAACGAGATTCAGGACCTTAGGAAGGATCTAGTCACTATCCAGATGTGGACAAGCTGAGTGACAGGGCCTCCACTGTGGAGCAGACAGGGCCTGGTTGGGCCCATGTTTTCTTCCCCCCAGTAGGTGCCTTTCACCCTGCTGCTTGCCCAGGCCACATGCTCAGGAGGCCTCTTTGCCAGAAGTGCTTGACTGAGCCACAAGATGTGACATATCGCCCAGTGCTCATCACATATGTACATAGCACATTCACAGATGTCTGGTTCTGGTTGACTGTCCTACCGAGGCACAGCTCTGTCTGGAGTTGGTAGTAATCGATGGGACATGTCTGTTGATTTGGGGGAGCTTTCTGGGTTCCTGCTGATGCTGGTACTTGAGCAGGCACTGTTTGTCTCTCAGATGCGGGCACTGTAGTCAGAAAAGGCAGCTGCTGCTCACCATCTTTCAGTGGCCAGTGGACAGAGGTAGGGTGGTCAAAGCATGTGTAATAGTTGCTTTGAATATATATTTGGGTGGAATTACTGACTTATAGGTTATGCAGATTTAAACTTTAAGACCAAATTGTTTTCCCAATAGTTTTCCTTCCCCATGTCCACAGACAAGACTCCATTGACTTACGTCCTTTCCACTTCTAGTATTGTAACTAGGAGTTCTGAATTTTGCAGTTTTTGTGTCTCCTTGTTGGTCCTGATTTACATTTTCCTCATTACTGCCCATGTTAATTGCCTTCCAGTGCACGCCGTCATATGTTTCCTGTTCTGGGAAGTGTGCATCTTGCCCGCTTTTTTGTCGCATAGCTTATGTTTTTGTATTGCTTTGTAGATGTTTGGAGTGTGGTGGGGGTGTCAGCATCTGCTGTGCTTCCCTTGCCCAAGAAACAGCAGCCTCCTCCTCTGGGCAGAGTGGAAGAGTTGTGCACCGAGAACAGGCCCCGGGACTTTGGCCCCCAGCTCCCCTGCCCTGGTCACTGACCACTGATCAGGCTTGCGGTGGGATTTGGCTTCTAGGCTTCAGTTTTCCTTCTTTGCCAGGATTGTGAAGACGTGGCTAACAGCAGTCAGGAGTCGCCATGCTGGGAGCCTCCATAGGTGCTCGGCTGCCCTCCCTGTCTGCAGGTGCCTCTCGAGGAGGAGGTCCAGTTGGTGCTACCTCCTGAAGGTGGCTACCCAGGAGTCAAATTGGAGGGATGGTTCCTCTAGCCTTTTAGCCTTTTGCAGAACTTCCAGCACAAGGAGTCTGCCTTTCTGGGGTGGGCTTTCTCCCTGGCTCTGTGAAGATGACCATAGTTGTATGTGGTCGAGTCACTTTATGGTGGCTTTAGAGACAGAGCCCATGCTGTTAGCTTTAGGGCAGGGGATGTTCCCTTGCCGGCATCCTCCCTTTCTCCATGTGTTGCTTCCTGTCCACTAGAGGCAGCCTGGACAGTGCCTGTGGGGGCTGTGATCTATTCTCACTATGTGATCTTACCCTGACCTGAGGACATGGCCAGTGAAGAGGCCACGTGTGTCTCTGGAGGCCAACCATGCCCATAGGGCTGGGTCCCTGTGCTGCCACTCTGGGATTAGTCTGTGCTTCTTCCCAGGTGGCCTCAGGAACTGCTGCTGGGCCTCACATAGACAGCTTCTCGTTGCTAGATTGCTTCAGCAGGTTCTAGGCAGCCTCAGGGATGCTGGTCTTGGCTGGAGTCGGAGCTGGTGATGTCAGCCCCACAGCTACGGCAGACATGGTGCCTTCGTGCTCATAGGCTCTTGGTCAAGAGGAGTACAGCTCAGGCCCAGTACAGCCACCCTTGGCTCATCTGGTCAAGAACTCCCTGCTTCTTTGCTTGGCCTTTCCATGGCCCACTCAGAACAGGCTATCTGGAGTTTTAGGTTTGTGTGGCATGTAGCCTATCAGCACAGCTACATCAGTCAGTTTCTCTAGAATGTGCATGTGCCAGAGGGAGGTGGATGGTTTCCTCCATCAACTGAGGGCACTGAGCACCCCATGCCAAGTGTCTCCTATCTCCATGCATAACCCAGCAGCAGGGTTTGGGACAGATTTTGGGTGTCATGTTACCAGACTATTCACTCGGTTACATTCATCAAACAAGAATCCTGTCCTGTCTGCAGGGGCAATCAACCCTGGCTGACCTGGTCTGCTGCCTGCTGCCCAACTCCCAGCCCTGCTGGCCCAGCAGGGAGAGGAGGCTGCAGTGAAGGTGGGAGAGGGTCCTTGCTGCAGCCCTGGGAGGGAGTGCTCACACACAGCCTCTGACCATCCTGGTCTTATTTTGCAGGCCCAGTTGACGCAGGCTCTGGAGGAACTGGGAGGCCAGAAACAGAGAGCTGACATGGTGAGTCCTGAAATGGTGCTCAGCTGTCACTGTGTGGCAAAGGGCCGCCCACAATTTACTGCTTTGATCCTGGGTCTAGAGTCCTATCCCTGTCAGGGCTTGTCCTGCAGGCATGCGTCCTTCCCTGTCTTTGGAAATGGTGTGGAGAATGGAAGAGTGGTGTGATGGAAAGTGAGTTCCAGTTGTGCCAGTAGCAGACTGCTGGCCTCTGCTGGGTAGCTCCCACTGCCCCACATGTGCAGCAGGCGCTGAAGGACGCGTGATGCCAGAGATGCTCAGGTGAGCCATGAGGAGATGCAGTGGGGGCTGGGCTCCTGCTGGCCCTAGCAGCACAGGTGGGGTTGGCCCCAGAGAGGTCTGGTTGAGTCCCTGCTGGGCAGAAGCCCAGATATGGGGCTGAGCAGAGCGGAGACGCCTGTGGGAAGCTGTGCGGAGTCTTGGCATGTTCGCTGTCCACTCAGCAAGTACTAAAGGACAGTCTTGGCTTCTCTGGGGATGCAGCAGCCAGCAGCACAGGCTCCTGCCCTCCTGGCTCACAGTGGAGGGTTCCAACTGTGACTGCGCAGAGAATAAACAGCAAGATCTGAGCTGCTAGTGAAGACAGGACTGCAGGGAAAGGGAGAGGGGGCCAGGGCCGAGGGGCAGGGGATTAGGATGGTGATAGGATGATGGTGGAGGGCCATGGAAAGCAGGGCTGGCTTCGCTGTAGGGAAAATGGCACAGGTGCTGTAGAGAACCTGAGGACCTGCGCCAGGTTTAAGTGGAGTCCTGTGCCCTGGGTGGTGTTTCTATCCTGGAGCAAGTGTGAAGCTGGAGGGAACCAGAGCGGAGCCTGTTTCTGGGCACTCCTGCATCCTGGCCTCGTATCCAGGCAGAAGCTGTGAGCCAGGGCTCCGAGGGGGCACTTTTGTTTCAAGTCCTGGAGAAGGAAGTGTTTCCTGGGAGAGAGGCTCCTTCCCAGACCCTATCAGGAGAAGCCATGAGGGGAGAAGGCTGTCCCTTGGAGATCCCCAGAAGCGCCATCCAGGGCAGGTAGGGCTGGTTTTTCGGAAGTGAATGTGGATAGCAGCACTTAGGTAACAGCCCTGAAGCCTCAGGAGGTCAACTGTAGAGGGACAGCAAGGGGTCCTGGGAGGACTCCTTGCCCTCATGGTGGATGGTGCAGTAGCACGCTGCTGTGCTGAGGCAGCCTTCCAGGAGGGCCAGGGTGGGGCTGCAGGCCAACCACATCTGGGTGCCAGTGAGGAGGCAGGTGGCAGGCCGCAGCACAGCTCAGTGTCAGGAGCATCATTCTTACCACCTCTTCTGAAACCTCCCGCATCCACTCTGGCTGCTGCTGCACTGCAGTTCATAGTCTGCGGCATCCTCCGAACTCTGGCTGCCAGGTTTCAGCATCATGGTGGGCAGCTCTACCCCCTCTTCTTTGGCCTGTGGACATTCCACACTTTGTCCTCAATAACTGAGTCCTCCAGGCAGTTCAACAAGGGCCTGTTTTGCGTTGACTTTGAGGAAGCCAGGGTTGAGGTAGGGGCCGGGTGTTCCTTGAGGACTGGTGCATCCATTTACTGAGCCCCAGGGAGACCCTGATGTTCTGTGTGTCAACATGCATGGTTTCCTTGGTGTTGACCTGAATTGAAATGAGCCCAAGGGCCTTGTTTTCATAATGTGCACGAGGCCAAGAGGAATTAGAAATGAGTTGTGCTAAGCACATGCCAGGCCTGTGGCTTTATGACTAAGCAGCTGGCTGGTCACTCACTGCTGCCCTTGAATTTGGACCCTCTATTTTTCCTCAGGAGCAGGAGTGCCTTAACCCTGACCCCTGCCCTCCCCTGTTTCCATGTGGCTTTGGAGAAACTGCTAACCCTGGGTCTCTTCTCAGGGAGGTGAGAAGATAGAAGCTTCTTGGGCCCTTAGGCCAGAGTGGGCATGGGCAGCCCCTGTGGCACAGGTGCTGCAGGTCTCCTCCATGAGCAGGCTCTGCACCTTGCACCGGGCATGTCCCTGGGGTGCAGGTGGACAGGGTACAGGTTCCTCATGTGGGTTTCCTTCAGATGAATGTTGACCGCAGGTTTTTCTCTCTGCCTCTGACTGCCCAGACCTCAGCTTGTTTCTTCTTGTTTATTTTACTTCTCTCTCCTTCTTTCTAGTTAAAAGGAAAATAAGACATAGCAGTGCCTGGGGGCCAGGGGAACAGCATCTGCTCTTACCTCTGACCTTCCCACCAGCGCACCTGGGGCCAAGGGGTATCTGCTGCTAAGTCAGCCCTCATGCTGCCCTTGGGGAGGCTGGGCGGGGAGGCAGGGGAGAAACCCAGGGCCTGGCCATCTGTGTTCAGATCCTGACTCTGCCACTGTTTCCTGTGGGCTGTGTGACTGGCCCCAGGCTCCTCTCCAGCAGGAACTGTCTGTCCTCACTGAGCCTGCTAGGTGGTTTCCCCTGAGCCACAGACCCCAGGCTAGGCAGCCCCATCCTGTGGGGCTATTCTCCATGGGAACGTGCTTTATTTGTGCCAGCTGTTAGGGGAGTCTCTGGTCATGAGTGTTACTATGGCTAGTCCTACTGAAACTCAAATTGACTTTTCAGTTTTAATTATTTTAGTAGCCCCGTGTAGCAGGTGGCCCCAGATTGCCCAGGCTGCCTGGGTGATCCCAACAGGACATTCTGTGCCCTTCCTCTCTAGGCGCCTCTCAGCGAGGCCATGTGGGATGCTCTCTCCACCCTCCCACTTCCTGCGCTCCCGGGTCCCTTTGCTGCTGGCTTGCTCTGCTCCTTTTGTGGATTTAGCTTGTGTTCCCAGCCTTGTTCTTTTGTTCTGACTTGTGGTCTCTTCTGTGCTGGCTCCCAGGGGATGAGGCTGACATCTCTGGCTGGCTCCTCCTCCTCTGGGGAGAAAAGTCCAGAGCAGAGGGGCCATGGGAACCACAGTGGGGCAGGGGGACAGAGCTATCGACCTCAAGGCCACCCCTTCCATCCTGCTTGCCTTGGGTCTGAGGCCACAGCCATGGGCTCTGCAGAGTGGACTCCAGGTCTCATTCCCCTGGCTAAACCAGAACCCCTCACTCCTGGAATTTGAAGTAGAATACATACCAGAGTGCTGCTGCCATACCCACAGGACCAGCTCTTCATCCAGAGATGGGCATGGATAAAGGCAGCCAGAGTTCACTGTGCCACCAGCTCTGCCTCTAAGGCCCCCATTCCCTATGGCAGAGATGGCTTTTGGGGTACTATCTGGCACCTTGGGCCCTCAACAGTGGGGTCAGGTGGCCCATCTGGAGAACTCCTTACGCAAGGTGTCCAAGGCTGCTGGGGGAGGCAGCCCTACCTCCATGTCTGCAGCCCCTCTCTCAGCGCATCTGCCAGGAGGAAAAGGAGAACTTTAAACATCTCTAGCTAATTGCAGATGACAAGAAAAAGGCAGTTTGACTTCCCATTATTAACCAGCAAACCATACTAATTAGTGAACATAAGTACAGTTCATGCTTTTTTCTTTAAGTGCAATTAATATCACAAGGAAAGAAGTCCTGGGCCACAGTCCTGTCACTAACACACCTCATCCTAATTAGATATGGCTAGTGGTGGCTGAAGAGATGAAAGTTTTCATCACAACTATAAAAAGTCCTCAAATATTTTATATACTTGAGAGAGTAAGGATTGAGAGTTTATTTTCTGGTTTAAGAGGCATGACACCCCTCACAGCTTGATGTAAATAAGCATCTGTTTCTCTCAGTTTCCAGTCTCCCCCAGTGGGGTTCTTCTTTGGCTCCTACTCCTCACTCCTCACTCCCACAAGAGCTCTGAGGTAGGTGAGTCTGTCCCAGGAAAGTGCTGTGGCTGCAGCAGAGCCAGGGCTCAACCAGCCCTCCCGTCACCCTAGTCTGCTCCCTCCACAGTCACCTTCATGTACGGAGGCTGCTTGCCCTGGGTAGAGAGTGTTCTACAGAGGGTCCCATGTCTGGGACCTCCAGTAAGGCAGCCCTGTGTCTTGTGTGAAGGCCCCGGGCATCGGGCCCTCATGTGCAGGAGTGTGCCGTCTCTGGAGTCCACTTGGTTTCTTGGAGCCTCAGGCTTCTTGTTATGTGCAAGGAAGAGCTGGACTCATCCTAGGTGGCCTTGCTGGTACACTGTCCTCCTTGGTGCTGATGCCAGGTTGGATCTTGGACCAGAAGCAAGCTGGTTCTTCAGTGTTTGTGACTGTTACCTGTCCATCACGATTCTGCTCTTGTCACAACCTGCCAGCTCGGCCCCCACCGCCCAGCCAGTAACTGTGAGCCCTTCCTGGTAGGGAGACTGGCAGAGCAGTTACTCTATGCGAAGGTCCTGCTTGTGACTGGGCACCAGGCTGGAGAAAATTGATGTTGGTGAGCTCTAGAGGAGAACTGACTGCAGGATGGATGGGTGACACTGAAGGCTAAGGGCTGTCCCCTGGTTTGGGCAGCCAGTTCACTTTATGCCACACAAAGTGTGTCCCAAGTGAGTCTGGAGAAAGGTTTGAAGTCTGAGTCTCTGGCCTCCTTCCACTGGCCTCCCTCCCATCCTCGGAGTGCCCGTTTCACACCTAGAGCCTCTCACGTGCACACAGGAGCAGCCCTCCCTGCAGTGTGGCCACAGGCAGGCACTTTGCTTGCTGAGTTTCTATTTATTTTAATTTTTATTTTTTTAAGTATGACATAGAATCGTTGTTTTCATTTTATTCTTAGCTTTATTTTATTTTTAATTGTTGTTTGTTTAATTAGTTATACATGACAGTAGAATGCATTTATGCACTTTGATATATCATGCACAAATGGGGGATAATTTCTCATTTTTCCTATTATACATGTTGTAGCTCCCTGAACGTTCACTGCCTCGTCCCCAAATTGGAGGGAGAGGAAGTTCCTTGGATGTCTGGCAAATCTGCCTGAATGTGTGCGTTTGAAAAGACCCAGGCCTCTTAGTGCAGCATTGCTGGGGGTGACCGTAGCCTGGTCCTCATTGGGCGCCATGGAGCTGGCACAGGGCTCTCTTCCTGTGCCCATTAGTCTGACTTCTGCCTTTAGTCTTATTTCTGGCATACATGTCAAGGCTCCTCGGTGCGAGGGAGGACTTTTACAGACTGAGGCAGACAACAGGTTCCCTTTAAGCACCTCTTGCATTCAGGCTAAACTTACCTGATGCAGTATTTACCAAGTGCCTCTTCTGGATCTCACTCTGAAGGTTCAGGGAGGCTGTGACTGTGTCTCAGGACTGTCTCCCTGCTATAACAAAAATGCCACACATTGGGTGGCTTAAAGAAATATAAGGCTGGCAGTTTTGGAGGCTGGATATCCAAGGTTAAGTGTCTGGTGAAGCTCCTCCCTGGTTCTCGCTGTTGCTTAGTATGTTGAGAGGGGTGATCAAGCTCCTGGGCCCCTTCCTTGAGGGCACTGGTCACCCTTCAGGATCTTATCATCTCCCAGAGGTTCCTCCTGAGACTACCGCCCTGGGTGAGATTTTAGCACGTGGATTTGGGACGTAGACAAGCAGTCTGGCATGTTCTCATCTTGAGTGTGGCCAGCCTGTGTCTTCACCTAGTCCTTGCCACCTGGCAAGGGCGTACCCATACACACTCCCTCTTGCGCTGACCCCCAGCCCCTTGCCTGCTCTGAGTAGCCCTCTTCTCACACTTCTCGTGCTGTCCCTTCTCCTGGAATGTGCTCAGTGTTGCAGAGCCCAGTTGTCCCTTCAGGTGAAGATGTACTTCGCCATCCCTCTTCCCTGCTAGTCCCTCCCTTCATGCAGACATGCTCTTTTTTTTTTAATTGGTTGTTCACAACATTACAAAGCTCTTGACATATCATATTTCATACATTAGATTGAAGTGGGTTATGAACTCCCAATTTTACCCCAAATGCAGATTGCAGAATCACGTCGGTTACACATCCACAATTTTACATAATGCCCTATTAGTAATTATTGTATTCTGCTACCTTTCCTATCCCCTACTATCCCCCCTCCCCTTCCCTCACGTATTCTCTCTCTACCCCATCTACTGTAATTCATTTCTCTCCTTGTTTATTTTCCCATTCCCCTCACAACCTCTTATATGTAATTTTATATAGCAACGAGGGTCTCCCTTCATTTCCATGCAATTTCCCTTTTCTCTCCCTTTCCCTCCCATCTCATGTCTCTGTTTAATGTTAGTCTTTTCTTCCTGCTCTTCCTCCCTGCTCTGTTCATAGTTGCTCTCATTATATCAAAGAAGACATTTGGTATTTGTTTTTTAGGGATTGACTAGCTTCACTAAGCATAATCTGCTCTAGTGCCATCCATTTTCCTGCAAATTCCATGATTTTGTCATTTTTTAGTGCTGCATGATGTTCCATGGTGTATAAATGCCACATTTTTTTTTATCCATTCATCTATTGAAGAGTATCTGGGTTGGTTCCACAGTCTAGCTATTGTGAATTGTGCTGCTATGAACATCAATGTGGCAGTATCCCTGTAGCATGCTCTTTTAAGATCTTCAGGGAATAGTCCGAGAAGGGCAATAGCAGGGTGAAATGGTGGTTCCATTCCCAGCTTTCCCATGAATCTCCATACTGCTTTCCAAATTGGCCGCACCAATTTGCAGTCCAATCAGCAATGTACAAGTGTACCCTTTTCTCCACATCCTCGCCAGCACTTGTTGTTTGACTTCATAGTGGCTGCCAGTCTTACTGGAGTGAAATGGTATCTTAGGGTGGTTTTGATTTGCATTTCTCTGACTGCTAGAGATGGTGAGCATTTTTTCATGTACTTGTTGATTGATTGTATATCCTCCTCTGAGAAGTGTCTGTCTGTTCAGGTCCTTGGCCCATTTGTTGATTGGGTTATTTGTTGTCTTATTGTCTAATTTTTTGAGTTCTTTGTATACTCTGGATATTAGGGCTCTATCTGAAGTGTGAGGAGTAAAAATTTGTTCCCAGGATGTAGGCTCCCTATTTACCTCTCTTATTGTTTCTCTTGCTGAGAAAAAACTTTTTAGTTTAAGTAAGTCCCATTTGTTGATTCTTGTTATTAACTCTTGTGCTATGGGTGTCCTATTAAGGAATTTGGAGCCCGACCCCACAATATGTAGATCAGAGCCAACTTTTTCTTCTATCAGACGCAGAGTCTCTGATTTGATGTCAAGGTCCTTGATCCATTTTGAGTTAACTTTTGTGCATGGCGAGAGAAAGGGATTCAGTTTCATTTTGTTGCATATGGATTTCCAGTTTTCCCAACACCATTTGTTGAAGATGCTATCCTTCCTCCATTGCATGCTTTTAGCCCCTTTATCAAATATAAGATAGTTGTAACTTTGTGGATTAGTCTCTGTGTCCTCTATTCTATACCATTGGTCCACCCGCCTGTTTTGGTACCAGTACCATGCTGTTTTTGTCTATTACTCTGTAATATAGTTTGAAATCTGATATCGCTATACCGCCTGATTCACACTCCTGCTTAGAATTGCTTTTGCTATTCTGGGTCTTTTATTTTTCCATATGAATTTCATGATTGCTTTATCTATTTCTACAAGAAATGTCATTGGGATTTTGATTGGCATTGCATTAAACCTATAGAGAACTTTTGGTAATATCGCCATTTTGATAATGTTAGTTCTGCCTATCCATGAACAGGGTATATTTTTCCATCTTCTAAGATCTTCTTCTACTTCTCTCTTTAGGGTTCTGTAGTTTTCATTGTATAAATCTTTCACCTCTTTTGTTAGGTTGATTCCCAACTATTTTATTTTTTTTGAGGGTATTGTGAATGGAGTGTTTTTCCTCATTTCCGTTTCAGAAGTTTTGTCGCTGATATACAGAAATGCCTTTGATTTATGCGTGTTGATTTTATATCCTGCCACTTTGCTGAATTCATTTATTAGTTCTAGTAGTTTCTTTTTTTAAATTTTTTTTTAAAAAGATAGAGTGAGAGGAGAGAGAGAGAGAGAATTTTTAATATTTATTTATTTTTTTAGTTCTCGGCAGACACAACATCTTTGTTTGTATGTGGTGCTGAGGATCTAACCCGGGCCGCATGCATTCCAGGCGAGCGCGCTACCGCTTGAGCCACATCCCCATCCCTGAGTTCTAGTAGTTTCTCTGTAGACCCTTTTGGGTCTTCTAGGTATAGAATCATGTCATCCGCAAATAGTGGTAATTTAAGTTCTTCTTTTCCTATTTTTATGCCTTTAATCTCTTTTGTCTGTCTAATTGCTCTGGCTAGTATTTCAAGGACTAAATTAAATAGAAGTGGTGAGAGAGGGCATCCCTGTCTTGTTCCAGATTTTAGAGGGAATGCCTTCAACTTTTCTCCATTCAGAATGATGCTAGCCTGAGGCTTAGCATAGACAGCTTTTACAATGTCAAGGTAAGTTCCTGTTCTCCCTAGTTTTTCTAATGTTTTGAACATAAAGGGATGCTGTACTTTGTCGAATGCTTTCTCTGCATCTATCGAGATGATCATATGGTTCTTATCTTTAAGTCTATTGATGTGGTGAATAACATTTATTGATTTCCATATATTGAACCATCCTTGCATCCCAGAGATGAATCCTACTTGATCATGGTGCACAATTTTTTTGATGCAGACACCCTTTTTTCATACTGCCTTTGTGGGACATGATTGTCATCACCACCACCATCATCTCACCATCGCATTTTCCTAGGCACAGTGATCTTAGGGTAGCCAGTGTTTGCTGCTGCACATTTTGTTCCAGTCACATACTCAGTGCTCTGTGTGGCTTATTTTACCATGACCCTCCTGGCAAACCCGTAAGTTGGTCAAATTGTGGTTCCAATTATTCCGAGGAGGGAACAGGCTCAGTGAGGACTGTGATGTGCCCATGTTTACATAGTTAGGAGATAGCCTGCTGGATCTCAGTCCCAGTTGCCTCCAAACCCTGGTAACCCTGTACTGCAGCCATGAGGTGCCATTTCCAAGTGTCCTGTGAGCTCCACAGAAATGGGGGATCTAGTAGAACTCAGCCTCCGAGCACGGGCCAGGGCCAGGCCAGCAGCTGACTGATTAGATGTGGACATTTAGGAGCAGGTTGTCCATGCACCTCTGTCTCTTCCCATCAGGTCAGCAAAGGTCCAAGACCCTGTCACCTTGCAAGGGTGCACTTTAGAAACAGTAGTCTGAAGTTGTTACCTTAGCCCAGAAAATAAGTTTCCAGTGGCTTAATTTCTGGGCCTTAGCCATAGAAGGTAGGTGGATCCCCACTCACCTTCAGAAAAGTAGAAGAAGAGTTCCCTTGTGGAAGGAGCCCTGCTGCCAGGACATAGATTCTGAGTGGCAGAGCCCTATGCTGTGTGTGGTGTCTATTCTGTGAGACCTTTCTGTGGTTTTCTTTTGCAGAATCGCCCTAGGCATCCTCATGGTTTCTCTTTCAAGTGAACTTCAGAGTCAGCTTCCCAGGGTTCCTAGAAACCCTGTTGGAATTGTGTAACCCATGGGCTGACTCCCATGAGGTCTTTGCAGTATGGACACCTCATGTGCTTCTTCCCCATGTTGGCCTCTCTGTCCTTCCCTCCACCTGGAGGTTCTTGCCCCTCTGTTAGGTGTACTTCTGGTGTGTGTCCCTTGGCAGATGCACTCCCAGGTGTTTGTAGTTCCTTTTGCTGGCAGGTTGCTTGTTTATAACCCCTGCTGGGCTTAGGGGAGGGAGAGGAGAGAGGAGGAGAAGGTGTATGCTTTAGCAGAAAGAACCCCTGTGGATTCTACCAGACAAAAGGTAAAAAGATTTAGTCTATAATCACAAAAAGAAGAATTGGTTAATTTATCTTTAGAAAGCTGGGAGTAATTCCACCAAGGGGCGGGTCTTGCCCTCATCCTAGTTCTAGGTACTCAGTGCTTTGTGATTTCAACTCTGGGCACCTTTGGTGGCGCTCTCTGCTCATCTCTTTTCCAGCTACCAGTTTCATGCTGTGTCAGCCTTCAGCACTTCTCTGCTATGCTGCCCAAGCCCCCAGGCCCCTCACTCACTGTCCTGAGCTCCCTCTTGGGGTGGAGTGTCTCGAAGAGGGCAGGTGACCCTGCCTGGTGCAGGAGCAGTTCTCCTTTCTCTGAAGAGCCTGCCCTGCCAGCTTTTCCAGAGTCACTTGCCTTCGTTCCTGAGCCCTGCCAGCAGCTCCTCCCGGGCACGTCTTGCCCTCCACACTGCTCCGCAGTCCCAGTGTTGCTTGATCCTTGTGCACCTGGGCTTTCCCTCCAACCAGGGAGCATGGGGCCATGTGGATGCCTGTGTCAACTGCCACTAAGCTCCAGAGAGCCCTTGCCAGGGTAACCTATGCATGCAAGGTCTTCCAAGGACATGGAGCCTCCGGATTAGAGCAACTGCTTGGTGGGGAAGCTCCTTTCCATAGGGGCTTTCATGTTCAGTTGCTTCTCCTAGGTAGATTTCATTGTCCTGCATCCAGCAGGCAGGAAGTTAGCTGCAGACCCTCGCTTCTTACCTGCTGTTCTAGGGAGGAGGCACCTCATTGATTCTGGTCAAGCATCAGAGTCAGTGGAAGCACATGTGCACCGACTTCACTCATCAGGCCCTGGAGCCATTGTTCTTCGAGGGCGGATGGGGTGGCAGGAACCCCCTTAAAGCCTGTTGGCACTCCTCCATGTGCCAGGTAGCACTGCTTCTAGACATGCACTGCTGTTGATTTTATTCTGTTTCACCTCTCAGTACTGGCTTCCTCCAAGTCTCGACGGCTCTGCCTTCTGCTGCCCTAGAGCAGAGGCACAGTTGGCTCAGGACTTATCTGTCAGTGGCCATGTACCTACCCCAGACCTTCCAACGCTGACAGTACAGCACTATCCATCCCTTTGGAGCTTAGTCACTCTGCTCTGCAGAGGCCTCCTCCCTAGGGTGGCACCAAGGACCACTTCAGAGCAACGAGCTGGCTGTCCCGGGTGGAAACTATTGGGTTCTAGCGGGGCTTCTTTTTCTGACAAGCAGTTATTTCCCAGCTCAGGGACTGGCTGTGCTTAGCTGGTGGTGTCTGTGTGAGCTGTCACTGGCTATACAGCCTCTTGTAGCCCATGTCTCCCTCCAAGCTGGAATGGAAATGGTAGCGAGGGCTTAATTTAAGATCCCTCCCTCACCTTACCAAGAAGCAGAAGCCTCTCCAGAGACCCTCCTGGTGATGGGCTGGACGTAGAGCAGGATGGTGGCCTCTGGGCAAGGTTCCCATCCTGATCTCAAAATCACCTCTTGGAGACATGAGCCATTTCTTCCCAGATTGTGCCCTAGGGAGCCCGTTGTGGCCTCAGGGCCTTCTAAGACCCAGCACTCGGTGTCGCCAACACTCCAGTGGTATTTATCACAGATGAAGACTCACATATGTCGTCGAGTTCCCTATTCAATGGTCTTGGCATCCTTGTTAAAAAGCAACTGAGTCAGGCACAGTGGTGCATGCCTATAATCCCAGCGACTCAGGAGGCTGAGTCACGAAGATCGCAAGTTCATGTGACACTGCATGGGTGTGTGCACATGGAAGAGCAATGCTGCCTCTGGTGCCCAGCAGTGGTCACGTTAATTAGAATTGCTGTTGAGTGTGGGGGAGCAAGTTGCCCAGCTTTTCCACTGGTTATTACTTTGTGGAATTAGGTAAGGCCTCTGGGATCAAACCATGCATCCTCTCAAATTAAACTGGAATACACAGTCTCTATTTAAAGATTTTGCCATGTGGGGGAGGCAGCCATGAGCACTATTAGCATTAAAGTTCCATGAAGCTTTGGGGCTAAGGGCACAGCTGGCAGGCTAGGCCTGCGCAGAGAGGAGGGACCTATGGACAGGAGCACCAGGCAGGTTTAGGGCACTGGGCTATCATGACCTAGGGAGGCTCCTGGGCTCTGTGCTGGTGTGGGCAGCTCTCACAGGAGTCCATTCCTGGTTCTGCTGCAGTCTGGGTTTTATGCCATCTGCTTGGAAAGCTCCACCTTAAAGTGTTAGCTGTTTCCTGCTTTGGGTATCTGGACTGTCCTGGCCTTGGCCCCACTCTCTACTCCTCTCCTAGAAAAACTGCAGTTGTCCTACCTGAAATTCAGTTGTTTTCATCTTATTTGCATGTACCTTTGGATTGTGTAAATCAGATTCAAAATCTGGTCTGTAAGATCAACCAAATTGATAAACCCTTAGCCAAAGCAATCAGGAAAGAAAGTGGGAAGACAGAAAGTACCATATCAGGAGTGAGAGAACTAACACTCATTTTATGGTTTGTTTTTTTGTTTGTTTGTTTTCAGATTGGAGCCATCCTAGTGGGTGTGAAGTGGTATCTTATGGCTTTGATTTGCACCTCCCTGGTGGTCAGCGTGTGCCTCCATGCCCGGCTCCATTGCCCATTTTTAAACTGGGCCATCTTTTTGTTGATGAGTTGCAGGAGTTCTTTGTACATTCTGAATACTAAATCTTTGTCAGGGTTATGATTTTCAAATACCTGATCCCTATCTGTAATGTGTCTTTTTATTCTCTTGATAAAATGCTTTGGTTATACAGAAAGTTTTAGTTTTGATGAAGTCTTATTTTATCATTTTTTTTCAGTGCCATATCTTAATAAGTCATTGCCTGATCCAAAGTTAGGAGGATTTACTCCTATGTTTCCTTCTAAAGAGTTTTGTAATTTTACCTTTTACATATAGGTTTTAATCCATTTTGAGTTAATTTTTTAATATGGTGTGAGGTAGGGGATCTAACTTGATTCTTTGTATGTGGATGTTCAGTAGCCTCAAAACCATTTGTGAAGAGACTCTTCTTTCCCTGTTCAGTGGTCTTGGCATCCTTGTTAAAAAGCAACTGAGTCAGGCACAGTGGTGTATGCCTGTAATCCCAGCGACTCAGGAGCCTGAGGCATGAAGATCGCAAGTTCAAGGCCAGCCTCAGCAACTTAGTGAGGGCCTTAGCAACTTAGTCAGACCTTGTCTCAAAATATAAAAAAGGCTGGGGATATGGTTCAGTAGTTAAGTACCCCTTGATTCAATTTCTGTGTTATGGTTTAGGTCTGAGGTGTCCCCCTAAAACTCACATGTGAGACAATGCAAGAAGGTTCAGAGGAGAAATGGTTGGATGGTAGGAGTCTTAACCTCATCAGTGATTTGATTCACCTATAGGGATTAATTGAAGTGGTAGGTGTGGCTGGAGGAGGTGGGAGTTGGGATATGGCTACAGGGTATATATTTCATATCTGGAGAGTGGAGTCTTTCTCTGCTTCTTGATCACCGTGATGGGAGTTCCTTCCCTGTACCACCCTCTCCCGCCATGATGTTTAGCCTCACCTCCAGCCATGAGGAATGGAGCTGGCCTTCTGTGGACTAAGACCTCTGAAACTGTGAGCCCTCAAATAAACTTTTCCTCCTCTATAGTTGTTCTGGTCAGATCCTTTAGTCAACAGCAGTGAAAAAGCTGACTAAAACATTCTGGTACCAAAAAACCAAAACAAAACAAAATCAAGTGATCGATCATAGGTATTTAGGTTTATTTTGGGACTCAGTTCTGTTCTGTTTATCTTTCCTTATTCTATTGCCGGATTGTTTTAATCACTGTAGCTTTGTACTAAGTTGGGGAAAATCTGTCAACTTTATGTTCTTTCCTTTAAGATTGTCTTGGCTATTGAGGGTCTCTTGCAGTTCCACATGAATTTTAGGATAAGTGTCCCCCCCCAATTTCTGGAAAAAAAAAAGTTTTCATTTGGGATTTTGACTGGGGTTGCATTGAATCTGTATGTAACTTTGGGGAATCTTACTGTCTTAACAGTAATAGTGTTCTAACCTGTGAGCATGAGCACAGAAAGTCTTTACTTATATTGAGGTTTTCTTTTAATTCCTTTCAGCAATGTTTTATAGTTCATAGCATTACAAGTCTTTCACCCTCTTACTTAAACATACTTGTATTTTATTCTCTTTGGTAATATTAAAAATGGAATTGTTTTCTTAATTTCCCTTTTGATTTGTTCATTGCTAGTCCATAGAAATGCCTCTGGATTTTTTTATGTTAATCTTGTATTTTACAGTTTTGCTAAATTCATTTATTAGTTCTAATAGATTTAATTTTAGAGGTTTTTTTTGTTTTTTTTTTTAACATGTGAGATTAATGTTATCTATAAGTAGTTTTTACAGTTTGAATGCCTTTTTTTTTTTTTTTTGCCAGTGACCCTAACTGGATTTCAGAACAGTGCTGCATAACCATGGTAAAAATGAACATCCTTTTCTTGATCCTGATCTCAAGAGAAAACTATCAGTCAGTTTTTCATCATTAAATATGCTGTTAGCCATGTGTGCTCATCTTTGTCCTTTAACATGTTATGGAAGTTCCTTTCTATTCCTACTCATTGAGTACTTTTATCTTCAAAATGCATTGGATTTTGTCAAATGCCTTTTCTGCCCAGTTGCCCAGCCCAGCCCTTTATTTAAAATAAATAAATAAAAATTTGTAGTTGGATAGCATGCCTTTATTTAATTTATTTATTTTTATGTGGTGCTGAGGATCAAACCTAGTACCAGGCAAGCGCTGAGTTTCTTTTTCCATGGAGTAGTCTAGTTGGACTGGAAAACTCTGACATGTGGATCTCCATCTTCTCTATGACTTGTTCTTGTGTGTGACTTGGCCTGGCAGGGTATCCCTCGATCCTGTTGGCCCCAGCATCCCCCTTGAGAATGAGTAAGTTGTAATGTCCCCTTCCTTGCCTCCTGCACCTGCAGTATTAGGGGTAGCAACATCTGTACTGGTCCTAAGTGTGAGTAAAGAGGAGAGTGATCTATATGTACTGTGTGTGTCAGTGTATGGACTTGGGCACAAGGTCACCAGGATTCATGGCAACGTCCCCTGCGCCTGTGGGGCCACTGCACTGCAGCCACTCTCAGGACTGCTGGCTGAGTGGGTTCTGCGGGAGCTGCCGACACTTGCACCTCCTGCCATCCACACAGGTTTCTGCAGTGATGAGTAGCTCGTGGCTGAGTTCTGAACAAAAAGAACTGGTACTTCCTCAGCACGACTACAGCTGCTGCTCTGAAGAATGTGCTGATACTAACAGTGCACAAGAACATATTTTGTGATTTTTACCAAAGGCGATGTTTCTCGGGCTAGTCTCAGATAATTATAAATAGCTTTGGCACCAGTGTGAATGTTGGCAGGACGTTCAAAAGTTGTGCTTAGTGCAAGAAAGGTCTTCCTTCCTCAGGTATGTCCAGTGCATTACGGGTGGACTGCTTGGAAGTGCCAGTGGAGACCCTTTCTTGTCTGAGTGAAGCGCTGTCCTGTGAGCCCCTGTGTCAGCGCATGCAGGTTTAGGGTTGTTAGGAAGGCTGCCGTGTGGAGCAGGCTGGGTAAGTGCTGAGTGCTGTCATTCCAGCTATTTCCACAAACTGTGCTCTTCAGCTTTTTGGCCATTGTCCTGATTGACATTTTTCTCATCCATATGGTAATGGTTTGGTCTGGGTCAGGAGTGAGCAGACTTTGGCCCACAGGCCAAACCCAGCCTGATGCAATTTCTGTAAGTAAAATTTTCTTGGAACTTAGCTGTACTGGTTCACTAGCAGCTTGTGCACTGCATGAGCAGAGACCATGTAGTCTGCAAGGTGGAATCCATAGGCCCTTTCCTGCAGAAGCTGTCTGACCATGGTCTAGGTGATACATACAAGTGGCAACACCTTCAGTTTCGGGTTTGATGTCAACTGTAAGCCTGGGATCTTGTGTCTGAAACTAGAGCCAGAGTCCTGCCACCTCTACTGAGGCTTCCTGAATAGGGCCCCTAGCCTGACAAGACATAGCATAATGTGGCGGGGTCTGGGTCCCCCAAGACCTGGCTCTTGGTAGACCCAAGAGGAGCTCAAGAGGCAGCACTTGTCGCTGTTGCCCTGCACACACCCAGGCCCATTCTTGCCCAAACAGAAGCTATCAGTTGAAACCAGAGTTTGGGATGAAACTAGATTCTTCGCTTCTGCTAGGGTGGGTGGGGTCTGCATAAGCTGAGGGCCTCTGTAGCTGAGAAATGGGTTGCAGTTCTTAAATGGTGGGCTCTGCCCTCCAGTGTTACAGCAGACCTCAGCAGCTCACCACCAATTTCTTTATGAGTTCTTGTCTCACATATTTGAAGAATGAAATCCACTGATGAGGATGAGTGCAGATAAGAGTAGGATTTATTCAAGTCTGAGTAGAAACAGAACTTCCAAAGAGTGAGAGGGGACCCTAAAGTAGTTGCTGCTTGCATGTGCTAGTCAAGGGGTTTATATAGCACTTGGGTCAACGTAATTAGTCCAAATTAATGTTATTCAGTGTTTGGAAAAGTATCAATGCTACTGGTTAGCCCTGCAATCCCATTCGGGTCTGACCCACTTCTGTTTTCCCTGCCACTCATGGGGAAGAGGAAGGTCAAGGTCGGCAAACCATGAATGCACAGGCTTTCTGGGCTGTGGTGCTATGTGGTGCAGGTGTCTGCACTGTGCCTGGGCTGGGGCACCACAAGATGACAGGTCATCATGTCCTGGCTTGCTGTGCTCTGATGTGGCGGTCTCTGCAGGGCCACAACCCATGCTTTCCACCTGTGCTCCTGCTTACCTGGGCCACCATTCTGCAGCTCCACCATTGCTTTATTACCAGTTTTTGGTGGAGATTAATGAGCAGGCTAAATGACTTGGTGGCTAGGGGGGGCCATAGCAGAGGGATACCTTTGCTTCATCCCGGTTTATGAAACAGGTGCCCAGGGGAGACAAGGGACCCTGCTAATGGCCCCTCCCTGCAGCGTGGTCAGAAACCACAGAATAGGCCATGATTATGAGGCTACCCACCCCCAGTTACATCTGTCCACGCTGGAGGCAGAGAGGCAAGGTGGTGAACTGGCTCCAGGAGCCCATCATCCCCCAGACACAGCTCGAGGAGTTTCCTCATGGTATTCTGCTGCTGGGAAGCAGCATAGGAGGCACGCCATGTGCAACTCCATGGGCCACCCGAGTGTATCCATGCTGCAGCCTTCGTGGTAGTGTGTGTGCTGTTAGGTTCTGCCCATGCTGGGAATGTGTATGTTTCGTGTTTACTTATGTTTTGGCAAACAACATATGAACTTGGTGCAAAGTGAAGAGAGGGGAGAAACAGGAATAAGTGGTCTTCTGCTAGCCCCTGTCCTCCAGGGTGTTTGGCAGATAGGTTCGTTTGCTGGCCTCTTCAACTTGCTGTCTGACTTCTTCCATAAGCAGCCCTGTGATAAGACTCTTGGGCCCGTTTTAGGGAATAGACAAAGCAGAAGCCCAGAAAGTTCTCTGTAATTTGCATCTGGGTGAATGGTGGGCCAGGTCTCCATTTCTCCGTGACTTCACTTTTTCTGTCATTTTCAGAACAGCCTGTCTAGGCTCGCTGAGCTCTCCCTGGGGACGGGCATGTTCCTTCAGCGGGTCCTGAAGACCTGTATCCTGTGTGGCTGCTGGCAGGGACATAGTGGTGGGTGAGGAGCCCTAGTGGTGGAGCACATGGGTGCCTGGTTTCAAAGCCTGGTCAGCCTCCCTCTCCCCTGCCAGCCAACCTGGGTCAACTCCTGCTCCTGAGTCAGAGCTTTCAGCACGACGTAGCCCCTGGTGTAGTCCCCAAGGTGCTTGAGCCCAACTTACTGAGGGACTTGCTGCTACCACATTGGTCACTGCCCCAGGGCTGCAATTGCCAGCTCTTTTCCACGGGCCCGTGATTCATTTGGACCAGGCACTGTTGGGAATCATGCCTCTTAATCTAGAAGAGCCTGTCAGAGAAAGGAATATCAATTTGTATATTAGCCTCAGAGATTGCAGTTGGGCAGCACAAGCCCTCTCTTTAGGAGATTAAATTTGAGTGGAACAGGAGACATTCAGGGTAATGTGCACAAATTGCTCTTTGGCCATGGCAGGCAGTGAGCCCCTGCCCCTGTGCCCTGCCTACTGTGTCCATGCTCACCTGGTGGCCTGTGCTCAGGCCCAGCCTGTTAAAAACCTAAGAATATCGCTTCTTTGGGGTCTTTGGCAGGGAGGAGAGCTTCAGTGTGGGGCTGTTTGGTTCTAAGGCATTTGGCAGAGTCTCTCAGAAGGCACAATCCAATTAGTCCTTGTGTTCACTCTTCTTTTAAACCGACTCTAAACACAAGTTTTTCTCAGTGAAGTATGAAATAAATAGGTAGTTGCAACCTGAAATATTAATGCATTTTCAATTTTTTCTGTCCTTCGTTTTGGCCAAGTAATAGCAGCGTGGATTAGCTTGGTGTGTCTGAAAGAAAGCTGGTAATGGATGCTCTCTTGGTGTAGGCTGGCCTTCAGAGTGAGGGCAGGTCCCCTGGGACCTGAGAAGCCTCATGTGCAATGTACTGGGGCCCAGAGAGGAAGAAAGACAGGCCGTGGCCACACTCAGCATCTATGAGTTTGACTGTATGAGTGTGAGAGCTCTAGACAGTGAGTGTAAGAGCATGTGTTGGATGGGGGAAGAAGGCCTGGGTCGCCATATGGGGCAGGGCAGGTTCATCTGTTGTCTATCCCCTGCTCGAGCCTGTGCCCTGACTCAGGGCCTGTAGTCTAGGGTTTCCCACTTGGCATTGAAACCTCGAAGACAGGTGGTCTCATCCACAGGTGGCGAGTGGGGTGCAATCTGTGAGAGCGACCCCAAGGACCTTGTGTTTACCCTGCACCCACCTGCCCAGGTTTGAGAATCCAGCTGGCTTGGTTATAGCCTCTTCTGGGCCTGCCCTGTGGAGCCCTCAGATTGTTGCTGAACCTTAGTGATAAAAGGACAAGGAGGAGGATACGGGGCATCTCAGGGCTTCCTTAGCGTGGCCCTGGCTGCACAGCCAGCAAAGCCCCATGGCCGATGGCAGGTAGTTAACGCTGAGAGCTGTTTGCTGGGTCACTGGGAACCCTCCTCAGGTCTCATCTCAGTATCTTTACACACATTGCCTCCCTTTTAAAAACTGGTAGGTTTAGATTGTTTCTTAAATGGGGTGGCTAGTGTGTTGAGTCTAGGTCCTCTCTTCCAGTGCTGGCTCAACTCCCTGCATGTGTACTCTGTCTGGCAGAAGCGACAACGGGAGCTAGACAGTGTGTCTGGGCATCAGGCTTCTGGGAGGAGCTGGTGTCCCAGTTCACCCTGAGGCTGGACGGAGGAGTGGGCTGCAGCTGCAAACCTGAGCCCTGGGTGTATCTTGATGGCCACTGTCTCGCACCGCGGGACTGGAGGAGGGTGATAGAGTTGTGAGCCAGCATGGCGGCGTGGGCAGGGCGGGCCTGTGGGTGTGTGAGGAGATGGATTGCCTGACAGGGCTGGGGAGGTTTTCTGGTATAGGCTCAGGGGGAAGAGAATTGGCCCAGTGAGAAGAACAGAGCTGAGCGTGTGTTAGTTATGAGTCTAAGTTACAGATTAAAATTAAAGGGCTCCATGTTGGTGTTGAACATAAATCACTCCATTTCCGGAAATCATTCAAAAGTAAGAAGAATGAAAACCAAAACAACAAAATAAGAACAGAGCTAAGTCCACACCCTAAGCAGAGACAGGTGGCCCCGAGTAGAGGAACACGTAGCAGCATGTAGGTATGGGCACAGGGAGCCGCCAGGGCACGGCGCTCAGGAAAAGAGCTTAAGAGGCTAAATGACGCTCACCTTGCTGGACAGGACCTCATGAGAGGCAAGAACAGGCCTTGGTGAAGTGGGTCCCTTGGCCCTGTGTGGCTCCCAAGATAGCAGGGAGCTGTGTGAGGGGCCCCTGCACCCTGTGCCTGAGCAGAGAAGAGTAGTGGTCGCTCTGATGAGAGTTCACAGCTTCCCCTTCTTGCTGGAGACAAGTAGTGGCTCTTGATTGAATTCACAACACAATCAACAGGTTGGATTAAAGAAAAGAAAATGGCCCCAGCCCCTCTCCAGTGTGACCTCATGCTAAACTGGATGTGATAAAAGTTATCTTGCATGATGAGCAGTGAAAATCTGGATGCCCATTTATGAGACAGAAGGAGAGAAGCAGGAAAAGTCACAGAAAAAGAAGTAGACTTCGAACATGTGATTGTATAAACACATTTTGCCAAGAAGTAAAAGCTCATGATCCAGTAGAGTGTGAGTGCCCCCAAAGCCAGAGGAGAAGGCCATGGACCTGAGGGCCTTGAACAGGAGAGGGGCAGGAAGGCAGGAAAGAGGACAGACTGGAGGTGCACAGGAAGGTAGTACCCCCGGGAAACCCGCCACAAGAGCTGCACGGAGTTAAGAGAATAGTAGCAGTGTACCTGTTACACGTTCTGGTGTCAAAGGGCTTGGATATTTAGTAGAAAGTATTGAGATAGGAGAGGAAGGGAGAAATGGGTTTCTTATCATTAGTAGCTGAAATTGAAGACATACCCTAAGGAGAGCATTGAGTTGTTGAAGTGTGTTTAACTGGGTGTTAGTGGTTTCCAGAGGAACAAAACCTGTCGATTCATTTGTCTGCCTGGAGAGACTAGTGGTTTGATTGGTTATGAGGGATTGGCTCATGTGATACGGAAGCTAGGAAGTCCTGTAGTCGGCATCTAAAAACTAGAAACTTAGAAAAACTAGTGGTGGAACTCAATCCAGGTTTGAAGGCCTGGTCCACGAGGCTGAGATGTCCCAGCTTAAACTGGGAGGCAGAAAAAGAGAGCCTCACCTTTTCTTGGTTCTGTTCGGCCTTTGGGGGGTTGGATGCTGATGCTCATGTCAGTGTCAGGGAGGACAGTCTTCTGAGTCCACTGATTCCAATGCTGATCCACCCCGTGGCCTCAGAGACACACTAGGATGTGAGGTTTCACCTGGGCACATCTGGCTCAGTCATGAAATTAACAGTGACAGACACCACAGAGGTGAACAAGAGATGGGCCAGACAGACACTGCACAGGACATGTGATGAGCACAGCCTAACACGGGGCGGTATAGGCACAGTACCAGAGAGCCTCTGCTATAAGAGCAACCAGTAAGAAAAATACAAACTGTTCTGAGTATCAAAACTTAACACATAAAACAGTAAATAAGATTAGAATGCCACGGAGGGATACAGTTTTTATAAGACAGGAAGTACAAGAACATACACAGAAATAGACACACATATATCAAAATATAGGTGGGTTAAACTCTTCTATTAAAAGGAAAAGACTTCCTGATGAATTACAAAGCAAAACCAAGAGGCTGAAACATGTGGGTTGTGGGGCCATCTGTTAGTCCTAAACACAGAAGCAGGGGTTGTCGTTTTGGTCATGTTCAAGTCTAAATTCCAGCCATAAAGCAGTGTAGAATACAGGATGGATATCAGTGTGCCAGAGAACAGCGCCACTGTTCAGGAAACTGACATGTGCAGAGGGGCAGGGAGAGACGGTTGAGGATGTGAGCAGCAAGTGAGTTTACCTTCTTGTCTGTGACATAGCAAGTTGTATTGTGAGTCCCCAGTCCCCAGAGTTAGAGGACACATTCTTTAAAGAGTGTTCGTAGAAAATGTCCATAGATTAATCACACATTGGGTAATAAAGAGAAGCTTTATAAACTTTATAAACCTTTGTAAATTCAAATAAAACCTCTTCTAATGGTGATGTGACGAAATTTGAAGTCACAAACAAAACTAGAAAAAGAAAAGGCTCCTATTGCTTGGAAATTCAAAAACAAAACAAAGACAAACAGAACAAAACATTCTGTCTTAATTCTTGGTTCAAAGAAGAAATGCAATTCAAAAGTGCGTAAAATCTAGAAAACAATTGTATTGAAAGCAGTCCTCATCAGAGCCAGTGGAAACATCTAAATTCATGGTTTAAATATTTATACCATGGGACAAGAAATCATGAATATACATGGACTAACCTCCAGCTGCAGAAGTCAGAGATGCAGTAAAAGAAAACCCCAGTAAGACAAAAGTTAGGAATCTAATGGTCAAAGCAGTGGTTAACAGCAGAGCAAGAAGTAGTAGAAATAATAAGAGTCCAGGTGCCTGTTACTTGAAATGAAGCCAATAAAATAGATGAATTATTCACAACTCGAGTAAAATGTAATAGCATCACCACCCAAAATAAGAAGCAGGACTAATTATGTTCAAGCTTCTGGCTGGGGAAGGCTTAGAAAGCTTCCGGTGCTGAGGACTCTATGTGGCCAGGTGGGGCCCCCACACCCTACACAGAATATTCCCAGCTTGCACCCATGGCTTAGACCTCTCTGCATATGTCAAACCTCTATAGTAAGGTAAGTGACAAGTAAAAAATAACCCTAAAAAGAATATGGTTTCTACATGACTTCTGTGGAAAGAATTATGAACCATATTGCAAGTCCTTTTAAATAAACACAAACATCTGGAATAGATAATATTTTCCTAGAAAGTTTCTCATCAATTCTGAACCCAGAAAAGAAAATTCTAAACAGGCCACTTATTAAAGAGCAAAGTTGGCACGAAATAGCTCCGGTTGTCTTGCTGCCCTCTCCCAACAAAGAGAAATGGAAGATGCATCAGGCGGAGCCAGTTTCAGGGAAACTTCTACCAGATTCTCAGGATAGGCACCTGCAAGGTATATGGACGGCCCGAGTATAGAGGAAGGGGGAGGGCTCTTTGGTAGTGAGCAACTGTGTTGGTAACAACTGTGGTTTGCACAAGGCCTTGCACAAGTGCACACCTCACAGAGGAGACATGTTAGTGCATGTTAGTGTCAGCATGCTAGGAGTGAATGTCATTGGCAAGTTGAAATACATTGTCTTGGTCCATCGGTAGCTGCTATCACAGAACACCAGAGGACAATAATTTATAATAAACAGTTATTTCTGCCACCTACGTTTCTGGAGGCTGAGAAGTCCAAGGTCAAGGGACCACATCTGGCAAGGATGAGAAGGGTAAGGGCACCTGAGAGCTGCACTGAGGAGTGGCCAGACTTTGTTAGCAGACAGCCTCTGAGCTGCAGCTGCGGCACAGTTTCGGGCTCCTTCTAGGCTGCTCCTTGGAATCCTGGGGCCTCCTTAGCTAGCCCATGTCTGGGTGGAGAGAGGAGGTTAGCTCTGAGTGCATGTCCTCTGGCTCCTGAGGTCCCTGGCCAGTGGCTGGCCATTGACAGTACCCATTCTCAAGCCTGAAATTACTGGGACTCCTCATATCCACCACTCCCTAACCCTCCCACCCTGATGTGTCCAAGTGTTATTACAGTTCACTTTCCTCCTGGAGGAGGCCTTCAGCTTCTGTATTCTATAGAGGAATCTGAAGTAGCAAAAGAAAGAAAATACTGTGACTGTTCATTCAAAGCAGTGGCAAATTTAGAATATGTTCTTTCCAGTTACTGTGTCCCTTTTTGCCCCAGAGATTTTGGTGTCTCTCCACATTATTCCCAGAATGACTGTGACTCCATGGCTAATCTGCAGACAGAAGTGTTAAGGAAGGGAAAGGGTGATTTTTGCAAGAGGTAGCATGCTGGTGGCCTTGCAGATTCAGGCTGCTGGGATTCCCAGGAAAACAGCCCCCCGTCCTATGTTCCCTAGCAGGAGGAGGGGATTGGGTCTGGGGAACCTTTGAATGGTGCTTTTGGGACCTCTGGGGCCAGGCAAGGTTCTAGGCTCTGTGCTGTCTGTAGGCCTGCAGAGCCCCCTGCACCTGCTGACCCTTGGCCCTGTGTTTTCTCGCAGCTGGAGATGGAGCTGAAGATGCTGAAGTCCCAGCTGAGCTCTGCTGAGTCGAGCTTCCCGTTCTGCAGAGAGGAGGTGGACACACTCAGGTACGCTGTGCTGGGGCTGGAACTGCTGGCAGTGGGAGTCTACTAGAACCCCTTCCTCCACTGCCTCCTGGATGGCATTTTGTTCCTCAATCACATTCCATCCGCTTGGGTTCCTCTGCAGGGACACTCATCTCCACTGGGCTGGACCTTTTCCAGTATCCTTTTCTTGGCCAGCACTGGCAGACAGCTGGGCCTTGCAGCCTCCCCCATGTTCAGGAGCTCGCAGACACTCTTGTCGGGCATCTGGTAGGACCTGCCTTTGCTGCCAGAAAGGTAAAGCAACAGGCCCATCTTCTTGGCTTGTGCAACTCTAGAGGCAGCAAGGAATTTATGAGCAGTGGAATACTGGGAGGTGCAGATGAGGAGAACTGCTTACAGAAGCAGTAGCCCGACCAGATGTGCTTTCTGTTGTCAGCTGGGCACCTTTGTCTATTATTCAGGACGCGCTCACTCGCCCTGAGCTACTGTTTTCCTAGATGCGCTTCCTGCACCTCCGCCATCCAGCACCCCTCACTTCTCTGTAAGCAGAGACCGCGGGCTGAGATTGTTCCCAGATCTTATTTCCTTTCTCCCCAAGACATGTCAGGGTCCTAAAGGAGATCCAGATGTGTGGGTGGGGTGCTGAGCAGCCCCTCCTGACTGTCCCCTGATGCACACTTCAGCCCTACCATTCAGTTTCTAGTCGAAGTGGCAAGTTTCCAGTTCTGGCATCTCTCATGAGAGACAGCAACTGTGGATGCAGAGTGAGTGTGGCTGAGTGGCCGTGCCTGGGGAGCCTCCCTTCTGCCCTAAGTGTATGCCATGGACCAAGTGTCTGGCATCCAGGGCTTCTCACCCAGGGAGCTGTTTCTGGTGAGTGAAATGAGAACAGACCTGGGAACCAGGACAGCCCCAGTGAATACCAGGTGGCCCTTGATGAGGCCACTGGTGCTGGAGTTTTAATGGCCCTCCCTGGGTTGTGCAGCCAAGGCCCAGCAGACTGGGACAAACCCTGGTACCCAGGGCTAAAGTGGCCTCAGCTGTTTCTCCCCTGTGGGTTCCGTTTTCTCGTGGGTAGTGTATGGATGACCCCAGCTTTGCAGGGTTGTTGAGTAAAAGCAAGAAGATATGTGCGCTGCCTCTGGTCCAACCAGGCCCAGAAGTGTTGAGCCAAAAACAGTTATGGTCCCTTCCAGGTTTGAGGTTTCCTCCCTCATTTCTGAAGCATTTCTAATATATGGACGGAGGCCTTATAAATAGCACTTTGGAGACCTGCCAGATCCCAGGCTGTTTGTTTTGCGCTCGTTCCATCATTCACTCGGTAGACACCGCGTGTGCGCCGTGGGCACCGTCAGGGCTCAGCACTGAGGATGATGGAGTGGTGAGCAAGACGCACACTCTCCGTCTTCATCAGTTTTGTGGTTTAATGGGGACTTGGGGGGACATTATTCACAGGCAATCCTGGCTCTGTAATTATGGATGGAGAGGAATGTGGTGGTGCTGTGAGAGCAGGTGTCTGGGGGCAGGGGGCTCCCCTGGGAAATACGTTTGTGTGTGGCCATGGGTTAACCATAGGATGGCAGGGGAGCTGGAGGCCAGGCCTGGGCCCCAGTGAGGGTTTGGTCTTTATTCTCTGAACAATGGGAAGCCATTATGTGTTTGAAAGTAGAAGAGCAACATGATTGAATTTGCAGCAGCCAGCACCACTGGCCTCCAGGGTGGGCAGCTCTCCCCAGCTGAGTGCCAGGCAGCATCTTCTGTCGGACACCCTTCCAAGCTGAAGTGACTGTTCCCAGCCAGAGGAGGGCCGAGCATATCTCCTATACATATACCCCTCAGCTCATGGAGCAGCCCTATCTGTGGTGAAGAGCTCATAACACAGAGGTGTGAGTGGTGGTGGTGGTGTGTGTGTGTGGGGGGGTGTTCAATGCAAGAGGCATTTGAATGAAACTGGGAGGCCCCAAAAGATGGCTAGCAGCTTAGGAGTGCATGCCGCCAAGGGCCACAAAGGCAGGAGAGCTCAGCTGGTGTCTGCCATGAGAGGAACAAGGGCCAGGAGCTGGCCGTGGAGGAGGCATCCAGAGAGTGCTGGGCTGATGGAGGCCCCAGGTCAGCTCTCATGGAGGAGGCACCAAGTGCTCAGGAATCAGCATAGTTGGCCCCTCACCTGACAGAGTCCTTAATGCCATGCAAGACAGGTATGTCCTGTGGTTGTCCCCCCCCTTCCACCCCGTGTCCCTGGGAATCCTGTTATCAGGTGATGCAGTGAAAGGATTGGATTTGGGTGTTGGCAGGTGCGCCTCAGGGTGTTAGCCAAGGGGGCAGAGGACAGTCTGCCCCAAGGGCCTGAGGCTGTCAACATGGGCCAGCACTGTGTTACTCAGCTCTCCTGTCACAGACTGGCATCCTGTCTTCTGCCAGGACTCTGGCTGCCCACAGCTCTCATGCTGCGGCTGACAGGAGCATGGCCAGGCATGGGTGGGGCTTGTGTGGGCTGGAACGCTTTGGGTTTATTTTTTAAACTTCAAGAAAGAGCTTTATTGTTGACATCTTTTGCTCAACGATCAAAGCTTCTTGTCCCCATTGTCTCACTTGGAAAACGCAGCTGTGGAAAGAAGCAGCTTCGTGGATGGCCGCTGGGAGCTGGTCGGCATGTGTCGAGAGGCTTTGGTGGAGTTTTGCACCACAGTTCTGCAGCAGCACTTCTGACTTCCAGCCAAGGAGCAGCTGAGGGTGGAGATGGCTGTCACACAGGTACCTGCATCTGGGTGGCTGCTCCACACTTGGGTCATGTGTGACAGGCAACCCCAGGTGAGCAGGGGCTCTGCGTAGTGCACTCAGCCAGGGAGACAGGACTCACAGAGCCCAGGTGGCTCCTCTGGCTTCTCAGGGACAGATTCCTGTGCAGGTGGGGGAGTCCTGCTTGGCCCGGGTCAGCCTCTCCTTCCACAGACCTGTCTCTCTCTTAAGGTCTGTTTCTTCTACTGGGTGGGCTAGCATCTCTGGCGCTCCCTGCCTCTGCCCAACCCTGCAATGGCACCCCTGTACCTTCTCACTTTCCTCCCACGACCCCAGCCATCCAGGCTCAGGGCAGGCACATGGGTTGTGCCTCAAGTGTCCCATAGCATCACAGGTAGGCTTGGTGTTCTTGAGATAGCCATATTTGTAGCTCACTTTTGTCCTGAACGAGGAGCATATTGTTGTAGTGAGTTTTCTTCAGACAACATCAGGCAGCCCTCTGGCTGGGAAGTAGTGACAGAGGGGCTGGGGCCAGCTGAACGAGCAGTGTCTCTAGACACCAGAAGCATCTGCCCCAGCTCCCCTGGGGGAGACACCAGTGCTGTCAAGGCCAGAGGGCTCATCATTGTTTCCCTGCAGCCGCAGAAGAGAGGGGAGACTTAGATGACCCCCTTTGAACAAGGGTCTGTTTCTCCTTTTGATTCTCACTTCTGAGGTTGAAGTGCTTTTCCTTCAGTCCTCTGAAAGTTTCTGAGGAGTGGTTTTTGAAGTGGTTGGTTCAGAGAAAGACAGTGGACACGAGGGCCCTGCTGCTGTCAGCCAGCCTTTCCCCGTGACCACAGTCGGCCAGCTGGTCACAGGAGAGCTGGTGGGGGAACGAGGGGGACAGCACTGCCAACCTGGGTACTAGGAGTTCATATGTGTGTGCATTCACCTAGGTTACATTTGCTACACACAAGAGAGTAGACATACTTACTTGTTTTGTGTAAGTGACACACATCCCTCACACCACATCATCTCAGCACAGAAAACGGAAGTGTCAGTACAGATTTAAGTAGCAACAGCTGAGGCCCTTTCAAGTGGAACAAATCTGGATTCGTTATTTTCTGCTGTCAAATAGCAGATCTGGCAAATCCTAAATGTTGTCTGTGGATTTAGCAACTGGGTAGACTTTCAGTGATTCCAGAGGCTCGTGTGTCTGTGCCAATGCCTGTTAGTCACACTCCGGAGCCTCTCCGTCACGGCCACGCTTACTGCCTGCCAGGTCCCACGGATGTGCTGGCTAGGCCCCAGTCCACGTGGGCAACCCCAGGCTTTGGGGGCTGAGGGAGCCCTGCCTGCTGGTGCTGGAGATGTCGGAGGATAGTGTGGTACTCTGCAGTACCCACTGGTACCCTGGAGCCCTGGCTGCACATTTAGGAGTGACGTTGCAAGCACCTGGCTAGAAACCTGGGATTTGTCCCCGTGGCTTTGCTAGGAGATCCCAGCTGGGGTCTTTCACTTGGTGCCCTCAGAATTATTATTCTTTGGTTTCTTCTCAGCCTGGCATATCTTTGGAGACTTGGGCCTGGCAGATATCAGCCTGTTACCAGCTCCTGGGAGCTGGGTGGGGGATGGTGCTGGAAGCTCAGCATCATGGTGGAACTTTAATGTCCCATTGACCTGGGGGATGGGGTCATCCTGCTGTACCTTAGCAGAGGACTTATCCCCAAGCCCAGAATCACTGTTCTTTGAAGAGGAGGGGCCTGTGGTACTCGGCAAAGATGTGGCATCACTGGCGTGAGGTGAAGCTAGGATGAGGGGTGCCAGTTTTCAAGAATCTTCAACATCCAGTTCAGTTCCTCGGCAGTCCCCTTTCTTCCCAGGTCCAACTCACACCTGCAGACCTAGACACACACAGCCAGCTGGTGGAGGATGCCTTGCAAGATAGAGGAAGGCAGTCCAGTGGGGACCTCAGGACTGGGGACAGTGAGGTGGTAGTCCCCTGAGTTCCCAGAATACCAGCTGTATGTCCTGGACATGGAACCCTCAAAAGGTTGAATGCACAACCAGCCATAGACATAGACCAAAGTCTCCAAAGACGTTCACTCCCCCAGCCACAGGGGTGCCACCTGATAGCGGGTAACCTTGAATATGCCTTTCTGACTTTGGCTGATGCCAGGAAAAGAATTGTTCTCCACCCCACTGCCCCACAGAGCCCCTGCCCAGTGAGTCTACTTCCTACCCCAGCCTTCACAAGTGCCCCTGCCTGGCAGTGTAGCAGGGCTGAGTAGGTGGGCAGGCTGTGTCCCTGACTAGGATTGTCCTACCTTGGTTGAGTCAGGCTGACCAGGTAGCTGAGCTTCTATCCCCATCTGGCACTGGAGAGACAAAGGTGAAGGGGCTCCTTACTGCCCTCATGAACCATGTCTGATGCTAGCAGGCATCTCTGCCATTAGGATGGGAGGCCTTTTTTCTGCAGGCATCCCACTTTGTCAGGTTGGTATCAGCAGGGCCCATGGCAGCCCTGCACCTGCCCTGTCGTGTGTATACACGCCATTCAACAGAACTTCAAAACACAGGAAGCAGAAGCAGATAGAACTGAGGAGAGAAACAGACACTCAAGCATTTACAGAGAACACCCATGCACTGCTGTCCACAGTTGGTGGGGGGCCAACAGAAAAGCAGCAAAGATCTGGAACTGAATGTCACTGTCAGCTAACAGGTATGGTCAGTGTTTGCAGAGCACTATCCATTCTCTCTTAAAGTCCACTTGGCACATTTACCACAGTGGATTTTATCTTGGGTCACAGAATAAACCTTAGCAAAATTAAAGGAATCATATTCATGTACAGTATGTTCTCTGGCTACATTGAGCTCAAAGTAGAGGTCAATAACAGAAAAACAACAGAAAAATCTTCAAACAATCAGAAATGACACAAAATCTCCAAATGTGCTTCTGAATCCTCCACATGTCAAAGAGGAATTCTCAAGAGAAATATACACAACTGAGTGATAATGAAAATACAAAACTGTCAGATACAGTGAAACCAGCACTGAGAAGGAAACTTTCAGAGACATTCACATTAGAGAAGAAAAGAAGACTCTTATTTATGTGCTAATTGTGAGAACCTGAGGGAAGAGCAGAAGCAGCTTAGAATAGGCAGAAAGAAATAATGAAGAGCAGAAAGAAATGAAATTGATAAAAAAATAGAACGGAGAAAAAATCACTGAACAAAATGCCATTTTAAAAAAAATCCATAAAATTGATAAACTGCTAGCAAAACTGACAAGTATTAAGAAGCCACAAGACACACATCATCGGTATCAGGGCTGAAGCAGGGGCTGCTGCTGTGGATCCTGTAGTGTCACAGGGCACGGCAGACGGCTTCATGCTCAGAGACTCATTCACTTGGAAGCAAGAGATCAGTTCTTCAAAAACCTTCAACTACCAAATATGAAGTATGCCAAATATATATACCAAAATATGAAATACATACCAAAAGATATGTACCAAATATATACCAAAAGATGAATAGATTATCTGAATAGTTCTAGGACATTAAAAACCTGAAGCCATTATTAAAATGCTCCCAAGAAAGGTCTCTGCAGGCCCCAGTGGTTTCCCTGGGGAATTCCACTGAACAGCTAGAGAGCTTTTGGTGGCAGGTCACTCAGCCTCGTCCAGGAGACAGAAGAGGAGATGGCCAGGGTGGGGAGGAGTGCCCATGTCTACCAGAGACAGCCAGGTGAGCCTGTTGGCATCTTGCTGGGGGGCAGGAGCCTGAGAGCCCGTGACCTGCAAAAGTCAGGAAGGCAGTGGCAGCTCTGCTAGCTAGCTCTGATGCCCCACTGAGGTGGACACCATCCAGGGAACTGAGTGAAGAGGGCAGCAACCTTCTTGTATTAATCTGCAAGTGCCTATGAATCATTAATATTCCTAAAATGCTGCCTTAAATGAAGGCCTTCACCCCTTCTCCAGCTCCAACCCCCTTCTTCCTGCTTTTAGACATCACCCCCCACCCCAGGGGACACTTCCTAAGGCTTGGTGGCATAAAGCCTCTGAGCTCATCCTCTCCTGGTCAGGGACTCAGCTTTTTGGGGTCACTGCCACTCACTGTCTGCTGTCTGACTTCTAAGGCTTTGTGATGTTGTCTCTGTTATTTTCTTGTCTTCAGCAGTAGGCCTGAGGAAAATGAGAAAGCCTTTACTTTTGATTTTGCAGCATTTTGAGGGAGTGCGCGTTAATGAACCCGTTCAAGTCACTGTCGTAAAGCTCAAGGCTTTGTTTTTCCATTTCTGTATATATTTGAAAAGTGAAGCAGATGATTGAAGGCTGTTTCTCCTCCTTATGTTACAAATTAGCACCTTCTCTGCTTTCTCAGACCTTTTGTGTTGCCATATAGTTTGCTCCACTGTGTGGTCCATTAACCCCTTCTGAGCTTCAGTGACTTCGTGCTCTCAGCTATTCAGGAACCATGGCATCTTCATGGGCAAACTGCTGGCATGTTGGACTTAGGTGCTCTGTCCCTAGAGCCTATCTTTATTTGACTACGGGAGTCTGGTTGCTTCCAGGATTCTGATCATTCTGTTTCTGAAAATGGTGACAACTACTCACTTTAGTAGTAGCTGTCAGTAGCAAAATTGTAATAAGTTGCCTGCTGCCGCTTATTTGGTGCACACCGTGGGCCACAGTCCACATGTGCATTCTTGCCTTCTTACACCATCCCAGGACAGTTTCTAAGAAAGATGCTCACTTCATGGAGGCCTGGGTTCCATACAGTGGAGTACATCCATTTTCAAGCGTGGTTTAACCAGCAGTATTGAGAGTTGGGTGGTGGCAATTGTCTGTGAAAGAGCAGGTCTTAAGACACATATCATCTTCTGAACTCTAAAACAATGAGAAAAGCAGCTGGGTGTGATGGTGCACACCTGTAATCCCAGTGACTCAGGAGGCCGAGGCAGGAGGATTGCAAGTTTGAGGCCCTGTCTTAAAAAGAGCTAGGGATGTAGCTCAGTAGTAAAGCACCCCAGGGTTCATCACCAGTACCAAATAAAGAAAGAATGAAAAAAGCCAAATTCAGTCTACCTTTTCCTATCACTACATGCATCCATTTCTGCAGAACATCAGTGATCACTCTCCTCCCAACTCCACCCACACCATGGTCACGCTCTGAGAGGTGTGTACAAGATTATGTGATCACTACACAGTAGGTTTTAGGACATGTCCTAGGATCATCTTAATTTTTTTCAATCGTTATGTAGTAAAGTTACTGTTTTTTAATGGTGAATTTTAATCACCCCATAATCAGAGAACAAAATAATTTCGTCACCTCCCAAGCCCTTGCTCTCCCTTTTGCTCATTCCTTGTGCCTCTTGCTCTGCCCACCACTGCTCTGCTCCCCAGCCCTGCTGTCCTGGGAGACAAATCCTCTGCTGTCACCTCTTGAGGCTTGCGACGTCCACACAGCATCACAGCATCACGTACTTGAGCGTCCTGATTGCCAGTGTGCACAAGTCCACCCTTCTTGATCACTGTGACTTTGCAGGAAGCTTTGGGATCAGATGGCACGAATCTTCAGATTTACTGCTCTTTTCTGCATTGTTTTGCTGCTTCTGACATCTCAATAAGTTTTCCTATCCCTGAACACTAGTGTCTTAAATTTATTTGGGTTTTCTTTTAGCAGTGTTTGTAGTTTTTAGGGTCTGATCTAATATCACATTGGATAAATTAATTCCTGAGTATTTTGTTCTTTTTGGTGCCATTGTAAATGGAATTTTCTTAATTTCCTTTTCAGATTGTTCATGGCTAGTGTATGGAAATACAAGTGATTTTTTTTTTTATTTTGCATGTTGACTTTGGATCTTGCAGCTTTGCCAAATTCTTTGATTAACCGGGTTTTCTTCTTTCTTTCTTTCTTTCTTTTTTTTTTTTTTTTGCAGATTATGTGTGGTGTTTGTATGGCATCTATGAATACAACAGTTTACATTCTCTTGTGTGCTGGATGCCTTTTATTTCTTCGTCTTGCCTAATTGCTCCGGCTGTGTTGAATAGAAGTAATAGAAATGGGCCGTTTTGCCTTATTCCTGATCTTAGGGGAAAGCTTGCAGTCTTTCAATGTTGGGATTGATGTCAGCTATGAGGTTTTGGAAAAAAATGCCCTTTATCATGTTGAGGAAGCCCCTCTGTTCCTGTTTGTTTTGTGTGTTTCTTGTGAAGGGGAGATGGATTTAGTCAAGTGCTTTTTCTGCCTCCACTTAGAGGAGACTTTTATTCTATTAATGTTGGGTGTTACACTGGCTGGTTTCCAGATATTGAGACAGCTGTGCACACCTGGTAGCACCCCTTCCAGTTTGCTGAGTTGGGGTTAAGGATTTCATGCCTGTATTCATCAAGGTTGTTGATCTCAGTTTTCTTTAGCTAATCTTTGACTTCAGTGTGAGCATAATGCTGTTCTCAGAACAAATCAGGCAGGGTTCCCTCCTCATGAGCTTTCTGGAAGAGTTTGGGAAGTATGAGTGTTAATTCTTTGGATGTTTGGTAGAACTCAACAGTGAGGCAATCTGGTCCTCTTTTGATTACTGATATAATCTCTGTATTTTTTATGGATTTGTTGATATTTTCTATTTCTTCTTGTGTCAGTTTTGGTAGTTTGTATTTCTTGGACTTCATTTGTGTCTCAGTTATCACATTTGTTTTTATATGTGTTTATGTATTCTCTTATAATCCTTTTGATTTCAATGAAACCAGTAGTAATGTCCCCTCCCTCATTTCTGAATTTCATAATTTGAATCTTCTCTCTTTTTTATTAGTCAATCTGGGAAAGATTTGCCAATTTATTGACCTTTTCAAATCATCGGCTATTGGGTCTATGTATTTCTCTATTGCATTTCTGTCCTCGGTCTTGCTCATCTCCGCTCTGATCATTATTGTTTTTTTCTTTCTGCTGGATTTGAGCTAATTTGCTCTTCTTTTTTCTAGTTTCTTAAAGCCATACTGTTAGATTATTGACTTGAGAGCTTCCTTTTTAAATTTAGGATTTATAGCTGTAAGTTTCCTTCTTGGTTTTGGTCTCCAGGTATTTTCTAATTTCCCTTGTGAGTTCATCTTTAACCCATTGTTGTTTAAGAGTGTTGTTTAATATCCACCTATTTATGAGCTTTTTATTTTCCTTCTGTGATTGATTTCTAATTTCATTGCAGTAATTCCATTACATTAACAAGTTTAACTTAAGACTTGTTTCAAGGTTTTATATGTGATCTATTCTGTAGAATATTCCACATGCTCTTAAGAAGAATGGCTATTCTGTTGTTAGGTGTATGTCTTTATGATCTAAGTGATTTATAGTGTTGTTCGTCTCCTTTTCCCCACCTTTTTTTTCATTAAGGATTGGAACCAGAGGTCCTTTACCACCTGAGCCACATGCTCAGTCCTGATTGTTTATTTATTTAGTGGAACTGGGGATTGAACCCAGGGCCTCTTGTATGTGAAGCACTTGCTCTACCACTGAACTACATCCTTGGACTTACTTTTCATTTTTTATTTAGAGACAGGGTCTCATTAAATTGCCCAGGTTGGCCTTAAACTTGTGATCCTCCTGCCTCAGTCTCCCAAGTTGCTGGGATTGCAGTCATGTACCACTGGACCAGGCTAGTTCCTTTTCTTTCTTACTGATCTTTCTGACTGATCTGGATATCTTTCATTCCTTTTTATTCCTAAACAATATTGCAGGATTTTTTTACTTTTTTTTTGTGTGTGTATATGTGTGTGGTAAGAACAATTAAAATTTGTCCTTTCAGCAGTCTTTATGTGTGTTTGATACATTTGTTGTTCTTGGCTGTGGTCACCATGGTGTAGAGTAGGTCCCTGAGCTTCCCACGCCTGTGTATCCTTTGATCAGCACCTCCCGTTCATCCCCCAGCCCCTGGTAACCACAGTTCTACTTCCAGGGCCTGCTGCCCTGGGTTCAGATTTTTTTTTTTGTACCAGATTGAACCAATTCATCTGTTGAAGGACACGTGGGTTGATTCCATAGTTTAGTTATTGTGAACTGAGCTGCTATAAACATTGACGTGGCTGTGTCACTGTAGTATGTTGATTTTACATCCTTTAGATATATACCAAGGAGTGGGAGAGCTGGGTCAAATAGTGGTTCC
The DNA here is from genome assembly GCF_052094955.1 of Ictidomys tridecemlineatus. NCBI lineage: Eukaryota > Metazoa > Chordata > Mammalia > Rodentia > Sciuridae > Ictidomys > Ictidomys tridecemlineatus. The sequence continues at coordinate 17,378,467 of NC_135494.1, forward strand.
ATTTCTGGTTTTTTGAGGAATCTCTATACTGCTTTCCAGTGCGGTTGCCCCAATTTAGTTCTTTCCATTTCTCAACATGAATAGTCCTGTAGTAAATACGGTTGTGCAGATATCTCTATGGCATACTCATGTCCTTTATTTTGTGCATGGATCCAGTAGTGGGATTTCTGGATCATATGGTAATTCTATTTTTAATTTTTTGAGGAATTTCCATACCTTTGTTCATAATGGCTATACTCATTTATATTCCCACCAACAGTGAATACGGGTTCCCTTTCCTCCTCATCTTTACCAGCAGTTGTTATCTTTTGTCCTTTTGAAAATAGCCATTCCAGCAGGTGTGAGATGATGCTTCTATGAGGTTTTGATTTGCATTTCTCTGATGATTGCTGACAATTGATAATGAGCATTTTCTCATAAACCTGTTGGGCATTCATATGTCTTATTTTGCAGTCTGCATTAGAAACCTTTTTCATTTCTGATATCATGACTTTGTGTCTTTTTTCTTTTTCAGCCTTGTTGGGACTTTACAATTGGATTGGTCTATTTAAAGTACTAGTTTTCAGATTCTTTAATTTTTTTTCCTCTATTGTTTTTCCATTTTCAATTTCATTGATATTTGTTTTATAGTATAGTTTTCCTTCAGCTTGCTTTAGGTTTATTTTTTCCCCCTTTAACTTCCTAAGGTAGGTGCTTGTTTTCTTCCTCCTTTTTGTTTTTGACAGTACTAGGGGCTGTACCCAAATCTTCGCACATGCTGGACAAGTGCTCTACCATTGAGCTACTTCCCAAGCCCTTTTTATTATTTCTTATTTTGAGATAGGGTCTTCCTAAGTTGCTGATGCTGGCCTCAAATTTGCCATCCTCCTGCCTTGGTCTCCAATCCCCCTGGAAATCAGGGTACCTGGTGCAGGTGGTACTTGTGGTCTCCTGTGCAGGGTGCCAAGGCTTTGGGGCCATGGGGCAGGGAGCATGTTGTTTGGAATCCTTATGTACAGCAGCCGTGTCTCCTGCATGGGTGGATACAGATTTCCTATGTCACAGTCCAGTATGTCACAGTCTACTCTGTAGTTTGCTGCTCTTATCCCCCTCTTTTGTCTCCTGAGCTGTTCTTCCTTACATTGATACCTTGAGGGACCCAGGCTCCTAATGCCCAGCTGCAGGAGCTGCCCCTTCCTTGCAGGCCTGGGTCTTCTTATTGCAGAGGGTGCTTGGAAAGCACAGTGGGGTACCAGGTGTGGGTGCATACAGGCCTTCTCAGCCTGCCCACACCGCTGGTGTCCACACAACATAGACAGTTCTGTCCTTGTGCTGGGTCAGTTTCTCTTTGCTTGGGTCTGCGTGTACTGCATGCAGCTGGCCATCTCGGAATCCCATCTTGGCACTCGTGGTCAGCGTTGCCGTATATTATTTGTTTCCTCTGTGTTGCCTGAGTCTGCTCACACCTCCTGCTTTCTGCTCGGTTATTTGGGCCACTTTTGGCGTTCCATCTAAATTTCACTGCGATGCCCTGGACTCTTTTCTCTGTTTAACTTTTGTGCTTACTCTGGGGCTCCAGGGAATGCACTGTGCCTCCTGGGTCAACTCTTTCCCATTGCAGTAAACCACAGAAGCTGCACCTCCTCATCAGTACTTCACCCTCATCCTTCAGCGCTCCACACTTAAGCCTGCATTGAAAAACCTCAGCTCTTGATGGCATCTGTCTTGTTTCTAGTCTTAACTCAGTAGGAGACAGCTTATTATATGTAACAGGTGGCCAGGGTCCACAAGGAGGAGGCCAGCTGGGCAGCACATTGAGCTTTTGAACAAATGTGCATAAGCGTGCAGTTCTGTATCGCTTAGTGACTGAATGTGTTCTGAAAACTGTGTCGTTAGCTCTCTTATCAAGAAGTGAACATCAGGCTGCGTTTATATGAACTGGAAGGCTGTGACATCACAAGGCAATGTGATCTTACAGGACCATCCCAGTGGCTCTATGGCACGTGACTATACTTGTTATGCGTTATTGCTTTTTTGCTCCCTCTCTCTCTTCGAGGTAATAGTTTGCCTGAAAAGGTAGGTTGCAACAGAAAGCACACCCTTTTCAAATGAGCAAACAAATTTGTCTTATGTGGGTCTGCCCTCTGACAGCTCGCTGGGATGGAGTGTGGCCAGCCATTCTATTCAGATATGTCTGTAGCTTCCAGTGTGGCTTAATGACATTTAGCCCTCAAGGCCTTCTGCCTATGCAGCTTCAGAATGCACACTATCCAATTTTAGCATGTCATCCTGAGGGGTCCTTCTCAGCTTCTCCTAAAGTGAGAAGTGCCTCCCTGCAGAAGATCCTTCTTGGAATGGCCCCAGAGGCTGTTTGTGCCACATGCCCATAGAGTCATCATGGGAAACCCTGCGGTACAGCAGCCAGAGTGTCAACCTGAGGCCATCTGCCAGGCCTTCTTCACCAGCCTAGTGATCAGGCCTGCCACATAACCTCACAAGTCTCAGTTTCCCTTTTTAAGCTGGGGAGTGACAGCAATGACCAAATAATGTATGTACTTCACATACGTGAATCTGTAGGTAATTGTCACCTGTGGCACATAGCACATCTCACCCTGCATGTTGTTTCCAGCAAGTCAGGGCTGCCTTGGGCTGCAGCCAGAGTCATCTGTGCTTAGGGCACTAGAGTGAGCAAGGATACCCCCTGACTCCTCGGAAGGGCATTTGGTGGGGTCCATCAGATGAGAGAGGTGCACACCCTCTGACTAATGGCTCTGCTTCTAAAAGCACATCCTGGGTTGGATGCTGTGCTGAGTTTTCACACACATGCACACCATGTGGGCCATCACCACACCTGGGACAGGGAACCCCCAAACATTTCCTCTTGCTGGGTTGTAATCCCTCCCCTCCTCTTTCTCTTTCATACTCCCTGACACCTACTGATCAGTTTTCGGTCTCTGTAGATTGATTGACATTGTATAAGGTTCTAGCGGAATGAAACCACATGACGTGTTCTTTTCTGTCTGGCTTCTTTCACTCAGCATGTTTACTTTGCATTAGGACCACATGCACAGACAGTGATTGTTTTTGCTGCTGAGTAGTCTTCTGTTGCGTAGATATACAATTTGTTTATACATTCCTCTGTTGATGGACATTAGATTTCTCCCAGTTTTTGCCTACGCCTCTAAAACAGCTTTATATTACAAATAAAGTCCTTGTACAGAAATACTTTCTTTTCTCTAGTGCAAATATCTAATTGTGCAATGACTATGATTATGTGTTTGACCTGGGAAACTGCCTGCCTCTCGTCCACAGCGGTGTAACCTGTCTCCTTCACACTGGCACTGGGTGGTCCAGTTGCTCCTCACCAGCATCTGGTGTGGTAGGTCTTACTTTCAGTCCTTCCGACAGGTGTGTAGCAGTGTCTCATTGTGGCTTTAACGTCCATTTCCCTAATGACTAATGATGTTGGACACCTTTTCATGGTTTATCTATACATCTTCTTGGTAAAGTGTGTGTGTTCAAATCTTCTATTTCATTCTGGATTACTTGTTTTCTTATTGAGTTAGAGTTCTTTATATATTTTGGGTAGAAGTTCTTTGTAAGATACTTATTTTGCTTTTCAAAGAGTTTTTGTTTTTGATGAGGTCCAGTTTTTTCGGTTGTTTTTGCATTTGTTTGTTTTCGTGCTTTGTTTTGTTTTTGGTACTGGGGATTGAACCCAGGATTGCTTTACCACTGAGGTGCATCCCCAGCCCTTTTTATTTTTTGAGATAAGGTCTTGCTAAGTTGCGGAGGGTCTCACTAGGTTGCTGAGGCTGGCCTCAAACTTGAGATCCTCCTGCCTCAGCTTCCCCAGTCACTGGGATTACAGGTGTGTGTCACCATGCATCACTCAGTTTTGTCTTGTTTTGATTTGTATTTTATTTATAAAAATCTACAGAATTTTTCTTCTGTATTAGCAATTTTCAAATTGTTGGTTTTACATATAGGTTTGTTTACATAAAAAATTTTTTTAATATTGTACATGATATGTATGGATTTCAGTTTTTTTTTCCCTTTAGGAAAACACATTTGTTTCAAATGAAAAGACCATTTTTTTCTACATTGGATTGCCTTCATCTATTTATCAAAAATAGGTTTTGGTGGCTCTGTGGTACAGCATATGCCTAGCATACATGAGGCCATGGGTTTAATTCCTAGTGCTGAAAAACAAAACACAAAAAAAATAGATTGTGTGTGTGTGTGTTTGTGTGCATGTATTTGTCTCAGGTCAGTGCCACACTATTTTGATGACTTAACTTTAATGTAACTCATTGAAATTAGATAGGCCTCTGCTTTCATTTTCTTTTTGTTTGATTAATCTAAGTTCATTACATTTCTATAGGAATTTTAGAATCAGCTTGTTGATTTGTACAAAGAAACCTGTGAGATTTTGATTGGCATTGATGTGATTCTGTAGATGAATGTCAGAAGAAGTATACTACTAACCACGATGGTTTTCCCAATTGTAAGCAGGGTCTTTCTCTCCAATTCATAGGTGATCGTAGACTCTTGGTAGCACTTGCAGGTGTCAGTGTACATCTTCCATGGCCTGGTCATATTCTCTCTTAGTTTTCATGGATTTGGATGCTGTGTAAGTCATATTTTTCAGATAGCTCTCTGGCACTAGTTTCTGGGGAATTTGAATACAGTCAGAACATACTAGAGCTACTCAATTCCTCCTAAACATATTGAGCCTTTTTTTATGGTTTAGTATGTAATCTAACTTGAAAAATTTTTAGAGAACATTTGATAAGAATGTGTATTCTGCTGTTACAGATGAGTAGGTGTAAATTTTATGAAAGTCAGACTGTTGATAATGTTTTCAAGTGTCTGTTCCCTGATTTGGCTAGTTATGTAGTGACCCTGACTAAGGACGTGTTGATTTCTCCCACTGCCCTGTTGGTTTTGCTCATTTCTTGTGAAGTTGTTTTGTTTGTACTTATGTGCTCCAGATCATATACCCTCTCCTCTCCTTCAGGGATCTTTTCACTTCTGGGAAGCAGCCTACTTGGCAGTAGGTTATACTCTGAAGTGCATTGTCTGCTTGAAGCAGCCTGTTCACTTTCACTTCTTGGTTTCCTAGTGACAGCATTATTTCTTTTTGTGTTTCATATTTTAAGTGTGTTGTAGTCAAAAGTCTATAACTGGTGATACCTTTTAATCCAATTTCATGGTCTCTGCCTTTTAGTTGGGGTGGTAGGCGCATTTACATTTAGTACAATTACTGAAATGAGTAGGTTCCATCTTGCCATCTTTTCTTTTTCTTTCTCACTCTTTGTCCCATCTCTTCTTTGTTCCTGTTTTTCTTCCCTTAAAAAAAAAATTCAGTGATTCAAAAAAATTTTTTTCACTGTTACTTCAGAGTTATTTCAGAGTTTTAGTGTACATCTCTGACATGGTGCTGTCTAGGTATACAGCATCCAAGTGATGCTGTATACCTTCACATATTGCATAACCACCACACTGCTGTCATCTTCTCCTTGATGTATGCTACTGTTGTACATTTTACTTCTATTGTCTTAAACTCAGTATGTTTTTGTTAATGATTTAATTTTTTTTTAAAGCTATGAAAACCCCCAATATCTGCCCTGTATCCACTGCTCCTCACTCCTGTGCTTGGATCCTTGTTTTCGTCCACTACCTCCTCCTGCCTGCCCAAGGGCTGCCCTTATCATTTCTTGGAGAGCAGTTTTGCTAGCAAAGAATTCCTCTGTCTTTATATGTTTGAAAATCAACAGTCCTTCTGCATCCCAGTTTCCAAACTCTGCGATCTGTAACAGTTTTTCTATACCGCAGTCTCCAAACTCTGGTCTCTGTCACGTTTCTTCTGCACCCCAATTTCCAACCTCTAGTTTCTGTAACAGTGTTTCTGCACCTCAGTCTCCAAACTCTGCTCTCTGTAGCAGGCCTTCTGCACGCCAGTCTTCAAAATCTGCTCTTTCCAAGGATCCTTCTGCACCCCAGTCTCCAATCTCTGATCTCTGCAACAGTCTTTATGCACCTCAGTTCCAACCTCTGCTCTCTCTAACAGTTTTTTTGCACCCCAGTCTCCAAACTCTGCTCTCTGTGAGCGGTGAGGGGAGCGGGGGCAGGGAAAGGAGCCGTCACCATCTGCCACCTGCTGAACCAGGGACACTGGCTGCCCAGGAGACCAAGCGGACCCGCCGTCTCCAGTGAGCAGAACACCCGGGGGATGGGCATCCCCACGTGGCACAGGAGTCCCACAGAGGGAGCGGCTGTGCTCCCGTGTGCCACTCACTGTGAAGCCTGTCACCTTTGTGGCTGAGGGCTCCGTGGGAGGCAGTGAGCTCGCAGCAGGTGGCGTGGCTGCTGCAGGGTAGGTTCCCTGAGCGTGTGGCTATGTGCTTGCTGCCCAGGCTCCCAGGGTGGCCACCATGATGCCATTTGGAAGCGAGGAGGAGGAAAGGGCCGGGGAGGCCGAGGGCAAGCTCCAGGTGGCTCAGGGCTGTGCCTAGAGATGCTCCACAGGCCTCTTGGGTGACTCTGGGCGGGGAGAACCCAGATGGTGGGGCCGCTGAGAAGGGTCAGCGCTTCTTCCTAGCACTGCACCAGCTCCCCGGGGTGCTGGGGTCCAGAATCCACGAGACAGACTCGTTGGAAGGGAGGAGATGACAAACCCACCAGGAATCAGACCAGAGGCGGTGTGCGGAGAGCTTCCCAAGCCCTCTGCTCACGGCCCGTACATCCCGCAGTGTCACCCAGTGCGGGGCTCCTGACTTCTCCAGACCAACGACACTCCAGGTCTTCCGATCTTCCCGTAGGCCAAGCTCTCCTTAAGCGAGCGCACTCGACCCTGACGGCAACCTGGGGGGCTCTTGGGCTGTCCCCAGAGCAGGCCCTGAGTGGCCTATCCCAGAGCACTTGCTTATTTGAGAGGGTAGGAGGAAGGCAGAGGGAAACAGAGCATTTGGAAGGGACATAGCAAGCCAGTCCCCACTGTGGTGTCCAGAGCTTAACCCCACAGGGGGCCCGTGGGAAATGGAGCCAAATGCTGATAAGGTGGTGTACTATGATGGCCAAGAAGACGTGGTGGTGGTGAAGGTGGTGGTGGTGGGAGTGATGGTAGTAATGATGGTGGTAATGGTAATAGTGGTGATTATGGTGGTGATGGTGATGGTAGTGGTGGTGGTGGTGATGATGGTGATGGTGATGATGCTGATGAATGTGGTGGAGATGATGATGGGGTTGTGGTGGACATGGTGATGGTGATGACGGTGATGGTGGTGGTGGTGGTGGTGGTGTTGATGGTGGTGGTGGTGGTAATGTTGGTGGTGATGGTGGTGGTGGTGATGGTGGTGGTGATGGTGGTGGTGGTGGTGGTGGTGGTGGTGGTGATGGTGATGACGGTGATAGTGATGGTAATGGTGATGGTGGTGGTGATGGTGATGACGGTGATGGTGATGGTGATGATGGTGGTGGTGGTGGTGGTAAATGTGGTGGTGATGATGGTGATGAATGTGGTGGAGATGATGATGGGGTTGTGGTGAACATGGTGATGGTGGTGATGGTGATGGTGATGATGATAGTGGTGGTGGTGATGGTGGTGGTGATGATGGTGATGGTGATGGTGGTGATGATGGTGATGGTGATGACGGTGATGGTGATGGTGATGATGGTGGTGGTGGTGGTGGTGGTGAATGTGGTGGTGATGATGGTGATGAATGTGGTGGAGATGATGATGGGGTTGTGGTGAACATGGTGATGGTGATGATGGTGGTGGTGGTGGTGTTGATGATGGTGGTGGTGGTGGAGGTGGTGGTGGTGGTAATGTTGGTGGTGGTGGTGGTGGTGGAGGTGGTGGTGGTGGTAATGTTGGTGGTGGTGGTGGTGGTGCAGGTGGTGGTGGTGGTAATGTTGGTGGTGGTGGTGGTGGTGGAGGTGGTGGTGGTAATGTTGGTGGTGGTGGTGGTGGTGGAGGTGGTGGTGGTGGTAATGTTGGTGGTGGTGGTGGTGGTGCAGGTGGTGGTGGTGGTAATGTTGGTGGTGGTGGTGGTGGTGGAGGTGGTGGTGGTGGTAATGTTGGTGGTGGTGGTGGTGGTGGAGGTGGTGGTGGTGGTAATGTTGGTGGTGGTGGTAATGTTGTTGTTGTTGGTGGTGGTGGAGGTGGTGGTGGTGGTAGTGGTGGTGGTGGAGGTGGTGGTGGTGGTGGTGATGATGGTGGTGGTGGTGGTGTTGATGGTGGTGATGATGGTGGTGGTGGTGGTGTTGATGATGGTGGTGGTGGTGGAGGTGGTGGTGGTGGTGGTAATGTTGGTGGTGGTGATGATGGTGGTGGTGATGATGGTGATGGTGATAGTGATGGTGATGTTGATGATGGTGGTGGTGGTGGTGGTGGTAATGTTGGTGGTGGTGGTGGTGATAATGTTGGTGTTGGTGGTGGTGGTAATGGTGATGATGGTGATGGTGATAGTGATGATGGTGATGGTGGTGGTGATGGAGGTGGTGGTAATGGTGGTGGTGGTGGTACTAAAAATCTCTCTTGTACGAGTTAAAACATGTGGGTTTAGGTGGGACTGCTGACTCCACAGACTCAATGCTTGGCTATTGAAAGCACAAACAAGAGACTCTGTGAAACTCTTAAAGAACTGCCAATATGAGAAGACACAAATACATCCAAAGATCGGAGCAAATGTTGGTCTTGTGGATGTCCAGCCTCTCTTGATCTACCTGCGTGGGCTCTGGGCATGTCTGAAATGTGCTGGTTTTCCCAGAGGCCAGGGTCAGAGTGAGAGATGACGTGGTACCCCCAGGGGACAGGGCTTCCTGGACACAGGCCCTCTGCTCACCAGCACCTTGTGACCCTGAAACCCCTCTCCAGGGCCTTGGGGTGCCCTTTGAAGGGCCCCTGATGGAAATCTCTGCTGACACCCTATTTGCCATCTGCCTGAGGTTTCAAAGTGCCCGGGAGGGCAGTCCTCCCAGGCAGGCGTCCGTCTCCCTGGGTCTGAGTCAGTGGTCGCAGGACAGGCCAGCCAGCACTTGCTCACTGGTGGGAGCTGGGTCATGACCTGGGGCGTGAGCGAGTGTGCTGAGGACCAGGTCAATCCTGTGCTGCTCACCAGCCATGCAGCAACAAGGCCTGGCCACCTGGAGGCCAGGCCAGGCGGGGCCCAGTGTCCCCAGCCAGCCTCCGCTGCCAATGTGGAGCTACCAGTGTGCAGCCACCAGCCCTGGTCAGGGCCAAGCTCTCTGACCTGGGAGTCAAAGGGAAAAGCCTTCAGGGTCTCAGAGGAGATCAGCAACAATTGCTTCAGGGAGTGCAGAGAAAAACGTCTGCGACTAATAAAGAGAAAACCAGCCATGAGAGCCCCAGAGAGCGTTCAAGCTGCCCCCGTCTGTCTCCTGGGACCCGGGACAGTGCTGAGTCCAGGCCCATCTGCCAGGATGGTACTCCGAGGAGCAGAGGGACTTGAGACACTGGCCTGGGGGAGGGAAGTGAGGCTGAGGGAAGTGAGCTCTGGGTTTCTTGCAGGACAGGGGCATAGGCTTCCTGGACACAGGCCCTCTGCTCACCTGCACCTTGTGACCCGAAGCCCTTCTCCAGGAAGGCCTGCAGCAGAGTGACCGGCATTCTAGTGTGCCCAGTCCTCAGGGGACTTTAGGCTGTGGGACTTTCAGTTTCAAACCTGGGGCAGTCACAGGGAAGCCCCAGGCTGCAGGACTTGGGCTACAGCCTGGAGTCCTGGGGCTCAGACAGGCTGGTGGCTGGCAGCTGGCTTTCCCCCACTGTGGCCAAGACTCCTGACGGGAGCAGCTCACAGGAGACAGGCTGACTTGGGGCTCCTGGTTTCTGAGGTCTCCCACCATGCAGGGCCACTCCACGCCGCTGGCCTGAGAGCATGGCAGAGGAAGGCCACCAGCCCCTGGCGGCAGGGAGGCGAGAGCAGGTGCCAGGGACAGGTGCCAACGCCAAAGGCCCCTAGTGACCCTCCTCCTGGGGGCACCTCTCACTCTAACTGAGGACAGAGACTGAGCTCTCCCTCTGCGGGAACCCCATGTCCCCAAGTGGCTCGCCCAGCCTTGCCCATGTCACGTCCACTCGGAGTGTTTGGTTCTGCATGAGCCTGGTGAGCCCTTCGCCTGGGGCTCCGTGTTTGAATCAGCCTCCTACAGGGGGAAGGAAAAAGGCCAGGTGGACCCGCCAGAGGGTGTAAAGCAGCCCTTGCCAGGTCGCTGTGGTCCAGCGGGAGAGTGCCACGTTCCCTGGAGGAGGACCAGGGAAGGGTGCCTCTTCTGTCCCTGCCCCTCGGCCTCCCAGGAGGAAGCTTGTGCAGAGCCGTGCCCTTTGCAGGTCTTCCTGCCAGCATCTGCCTGTGGACGTGTGGGAGGGAGGGCGGCCGCTGGGCTGGCCTCGGTCTGGTTTACTCAGATGTGAGACTGACAAGGAGAAGACTGAGGAGAGAACCCGTCACTCACAGAGACGCAGGCAGGGCACCTCGCATAGGGACATGCCGGGAGGGACGAGGACAGAGCCACCTGTGCTGTGGTTAAGGATCCTGTGTGGGACAGGGTTGTTTCTGTATCTGGCCTGGTACGCCCAGGACAGGTAAACCTTGGCTGTAAGTCAGCAGAGCAGGTGGGGGTGGGCTCTTGGGAAAGGCCTCCAGGGGCTCCTGGTTTCTGAGGTCTCCCATCATGCAGGGCCACTCCACTCTGCTGGCCTCAGGGCATGGCAGAGGAAGGCCACCAGCCCCTGGCGGCAGGGAGGAGAGAACAGGTGCCAGGGACAGGTGCCATCGCCAAAGGCCTTCACTGTCTCTAGGTATTGGCTGCCTGTAGGGCACGTCACATCAGAGAAATAGAAACCTACGATGGAGAAGAGGAAACCTGACTTGCAGACTGATGCTCACTTCCCAGTCCTGGGGCCATACATGGCTCAGATGGCGCCTGGCGATCAGCCAGAAGGCGTTATCGTGGGTTATGACGAAAAATCGGACCACCTCTAGGATAGGCTCAGAACCCTTCCGCCCTCGTGGGCAGCTCCGTCTCCCTCACTGCCTGTAGGATGGGTGAACACGTGAGCTCTCCCCACCCTGCTGACCTTTATCCTGATTGGCTCCTGGGCCTTATATCAGCTGTGTGTGCTTCCTCAATAAACGAGCTCCAGCCTTGACGGGTCTCCCTGATGCATATGATTGTCCTTCAGCCAGGGAGGGCTGGGTGTGGGCGGTCAGTCGGCCCTCTCCTTTCTGGGCTCGTCCTGGCCGGGACGTGCTCTCCCCATCTCTCCCGCAGGTCGGGAGGGAACTAGGACTAAAACCCTGGCAGCCACCCTGGCAGGGGCAGCTCCCCAGGCCCCCTCCCTTCCTGGGCACAAGCTGCACTGGGGTCTGCACACGGTGGCTCATGGGGTGTGGGTAGCATTGTGCCCTGTGCCGAGGAAGACGCTGTCAGTGGGCTGTCCACAGTCATATTGCTACAAGTGGCCCCTCAGGTCTATTGTTGGTCCCTGTCCCCTGCCTGGAGTCCCCGCCAGTGACCTTCACCAAGGTCCTGGACGGGGAGTCCACCTCCCCCCCTGCTCCACCCCTTCCCATCCCACCAGAGTCGGGGTTGTGCTAAGCTGATTGACAGCTTGGTCCGCTCTGCAGAAGGGCTCCGAGTGGCCCCCAGGTTCAGGCGCTGGGAAGCAGAGCCACTGTTTGTCGAGTAGGATCTGGGGCTGCCGGTGCCAGCAGGGACCTGGGCTGGGAGAAGCACGAGGCGTGTCCCACAGAAACAAATACCTCGCTGTTAGATAGATGTGGCCTTTTAAGTGCAAGGGAGTGGGACTCGTTGCTCCCGGGGATCCTGGTGTGGATGAGATGCTAATTTTTCCCAGGCTCGCTCGGTTCCTGTGCCTGGAATTGCACAGATGGATGGGCTGCGTCTGGACAAAGGCACAGCAGGGCCTCCAGGGCATGGAGCACCTGAGCCACCACCTGAACTTCATTTCCAGGCTCCTCCATTCACCACCTCCGCAAAAGCGCAGCCTCCTGTGTGCCTGGTGCTCGCTGGTTTCTCCATAGGCGCCCCCACCCTCGGAGAAGCAGGGCAGCAGCTGACACTTGTCCAGGAAGCCCAGGGACGTAGGACGTGGGGCCGCTTCCCCTCCTGGCCGCATGTAGAGCCCTAGCCCTGGCCCCCCACTCCCCGCACTGCAGCCCCACCCTGGAGGAAGGAGGGGTGACCCAGGGACCCGGGGGCCATGAGTCTGCCACCTCCCTGTCCAAAGAGGCAGCTGGAGACTGGCCCCTGTCCTCTGACCACGTCTTTGCTGCTTGGGCTTCCCTCGTCCTCAGGAGCAGCTGCAGAGCCCAATGGCACCGATGGTTCTGGATGTCACAGGCCCTGTGTCTGGGAGTGGCCCCTGGTTGCCTCTCCAGTCCCCACAGAGTCCCCCAATGGTGATGTCCTCACTGCCCTCCATTGAAACAGAAACTGAGGGTAGAGGGACAGCAAGGTCAATGCCAGTGGGCTGGACCCACGGGGCCAGCTCTGATCCCTTCAATGGCCCTGGCTTGGCCCTTGTCACTGGCTGGGTCACAGGAGAACAAACACAGGAGGTCAGGGCCACCCAGCTCCTTCTGAGGCCTCTGGTCCTGTCACCTGAAGAGCTGCACCCTGGGGGCCTACGAGCGGTCAGGGTCTTGTGTCTGCCAGGCGTGGTGAGGGGGCCTGGCTGCTTAGGTCACCTGGAGGGGCTTCCTGCAGCCCAAGGCCACTGTCTCCACTGACCTCCAGGCCTGTGGGCAGGCCACAGCTTCAGCCTGAGCTGGCTGCCCTGGTGGCTCTGCCTCCCAGCCCTGGAGCCCACACCCCAAAATAGCCCAGGGTGCAGGCCACTGACCAAAGGCTTGGTCTAGGGCCCCAGCCACACAGGACAGGCAGGGTGCCCTCGTGGGATCCCTCTCCACACGAGGCATTTGAAATGACTCCTGTTTCTCTCTAAGCAAAGGCCAGAATCCCCACGTGGCCAGCAGGGCCCCATAGCATGTGCCACAGCTGCTGTCACAAGCTGCCACAGGCTGAGGGACTTGAAGTCACGGGGGCTTACTTTACAGTTCTGGAGGGCGGAAGTCCCAGGACCAAAGCGTTGGCAGGGCCAGTGCCTTCTGGAGGTCCAAAGGGGACGCGCCTCCCACCTGATCTGCAGCCCCCAAGGACACCAGTGCGTCCTCAAGGCCAGCAGTGGTGTGCCCGCGTCTCCCAGGCTGGCTCGGCTCCCATCGAGAGACCAGGAAACAGTCTCTGTCCTCAGGTGTGGTTTCTCTCTTCCTCTGCTGTGCCGGGAGGCCATCACACACACTGTCCCATCCGCAGCTAAACCTCCCCGCCTGGGGCCAGCCGTCAGCATCGATGTCCACCTGGGAGTGAGGGTCCCCCTGTGGCCATGCTGGCTTACTCCTGAGTGATGGGCACTAGGTTCTCCTAGACCATCATGGTCCAGGGCAGGGCATGGCCCACAGGCACATGGGGGACAGGGGATTTGCTCTATAGAGTTCACGAGCTGCCAGAGCCGGGGGACATCCGAAGTCCCCCAGGTGGGAGCGCCCAGAGAGGGCTCCAGGGGGTGGGGTGCTATAGCAAGGACAGAGGCAGCCTGCTCGGGGAGGCCAGCTCCAGCAGGTGGACCCAGGCTCAGGCCAACCTCCAGGGACGGATCAGCTCCCCGGGTCTCATGGGCTGAGGGCCTGAGGGTGGTGGGCTACTTCTCACCTCCCAAGGTCTGTCTGGAGGTGAGAGCAAAGGCTCATCTCTCCCACACTGTCTGGACGTTGTCACTGGGTTGGCAGATTACAGGGCATAGTGGATTCTCTGCGCCCACCAAGGTGCCCCCTCTCAGGAGGGGGCCCTGGTCCCAGAGCCTGCTGTATGCTGGACCCTCATGGGCTGTTACTTCCTATGTATAGCAAATCCCATGTTCCTGCAGGCACGAGTGTGTGTGTGTGTGTGCATGTGTGTGTGTGTGTGTGCACACATGTGCATGTAGCTCAGTCTAGAATCAGGACATGGGCAGGGCAGTCACAGACTAGAATGGTGACTACCTACATGTCACATGGCTCTGGCTGCGCAACACAAGGGTGACTTTCCCCACAAGATGGGGGTCTGCTGCTCCCTGAGCATGGCCCCACAGTGTCCCGGGCTCTGATCAAAGCCAGGCGTGGAGGACACAGTGGAGCTGGTGAGCTAGGTCTCTCCCTCCCTGACCCCGCAGAAGTGCAGTCTCTCCTGGTGGTCAGCCTGGCCAGCCCGGCCTGTGGCCTCCATCTCTGGCTCCGGCTTGGAGGGAAGAAGGGGGCTGGATGCATGTCACTCATCATGGTGCCCATGAGTGGTGGCCTGGGCTACAGTCTGAGCAGGAAAGATAGGCAAGGAAGAGGAGGCATGGGGGCCTGCTGTGTGTGGACCCAGGGCCAGGCAGGGGCCACAGTTGGCCAAGTGAGTGCTGCCCTGGGGTGCCGCTGGGCTGACCGACAGTAACCCCAACTCTCATTTTGCTAAGGGGTAGAGGCCAGCTGCAGAGAAGGGTCCCTTGACCCAACCAGGGTCAAACAACTTCCAGGATCACAGGAAGGCTGGCTCCAGGGGGAGCTTCCAGGCCCGTCTGCACAGTCGTACTGCAGAGGGACGGCCAAGCCCACTGCTGTCCAGCATGGTCAGAGTGGGTCCACACCTCCGCTCCCCGGTGTCCCTCTCTGCTGCTGTCTGCAGCAGCCCCTGGCCCTCGGCACTGACTGCAGACCACAGGAGGCCCACCTGAGCTCTCACCTGCAAGGGGTGCTGCATCGCACTAGCCTTTCTGGCTTGTAGGCACAGTGGACTCTGCAGCAGCCAGTAGGCCATGTCCACACAGCAAAGTCTCAGCTCTCAGCACCTGGAACACCCGATGGCATGTGGCCCTTGGGCACACAGGAGGGCAGAGCAGGCAGCCCTGGTGTCCCTGGACTGGAGTGAGCAACTGAGGCCCAGACAGGCCCCTGAGCCTGCAGCGCCGGGAGGTCTCAGCTGGCCTCCAAGCCACATGCAGAATGCAACCTTCAGGCTCCCTCCTACGGCAGGGAGGGCGAGAGGGACAGAGAATCAAGTGCCATCGGGCGCTCCTGGCCCCCGGGGTGAGCTCCGGAACACAGCACAGACAGCCATCATTACTGTGGCAGAATCCGGCCGCTGGGAGTCTGGGGCAGAGAACGGAGACAGCGCTGGCCAGAGCAGACCCAGAATGGGAGTGGACACGGGCGCTCTGCTTCTGCTGGCTCAGGAGCTGCTGGGGGGCTCCGTGCAGCCCGCACCCTCCCAGAGCCGCAGGCCTCCGCGCAGGGCTGCCGGGGGAAGGACCCGGTGCTGGGAGGACAGCGTGGGCCTCAGGTCCTCCAGTGGCGTGGCCGGCTTCTCCAGCTCCCTCCTCGTGCCCTTCCAGGGCTTCCGCCAGCCTTTCTCCAAGTGACGTGCTTCTCTTAAATCTGGTCCTGTTCCTCCATGACCCCTGGTGGCTGTGCCAAGGCCCTTGGGCATCGCTTGTCTGGGGGGTGGTTTAAAGGAGGGCCTTTCTCTGTAGTCTCTTCAAGAGCTGCGAGACCTTGGTAGAACCTACCAGAACCCACTGGAACCTGCGTCTCTCTCACCTTCCCTCCAAGTCCTCTCAGCAACCATCTGGACCTTTCTGTAGAATGTGGACACTGGGCCCCTCTGATGTGGGAGCCAAGGAAGAGCCTCCCTGGCCCTTACAGATGCGGCCCAGGCTGCTTCCTGTCCCCATGGAGGAGGTGACAGGCCTTTGGTGATGGCAGCACGTGGCCTGGGGGTTGAGGGGTGTTCATCTGGTAAAAGGGACCCCACATGCAAGTTGCCCGCTCGGAAGCCAAGTGCCAGCGTCAACCCGGGCCGTGACTGGAGGAGGCAGGGGCCGGTGGGAGCCAGCTGCTCTCCCAGCAGCGTGGGGACCCTTCAGTGGCCCACAGGAGAAAGGTTCCTCCTGCTGCAGCTGCTACAGCGTCTTTAGGGTGGAGGGACAGGGCGACGTGTCCCCAGCCCCTGCTGTCCCCTCTCCTTTGGTGGGGGTGCAGCTTTAGATGGGAGCATCCTGTGTCTCAGGGCAGGTGCGCCTCGGGGAGAGGCTGGGGGGCCTCCCTGGAAAACAACTCCACTTTCTGTGACTTTCCTGGACCTGAGAGACCGTCCTGTGCCTCCCATTGACAGGGTCAGTGCCGGGGAGGGACACAGCGGAGACCACGCCTTTCCCTTCCTGAGTGGAGCCTGCTGCGGGGAGCCGGTGGCAGAGGGGACATGAGCCAGCTGGAGGCCTTTGAAACATGGGCTGGAAAGGCCCCAGCAGACAGGGTCTAGCCAGGCTGTCACCGCCTGGGCAGGTGTCCTCGGGGACAGAGACGCAGCCCTTCCCCAGAGCTCACACCTCAAGGGGGCTCGACAGGGAGGGACGGGGAGAGTGTGTCTGACCTTGTCTCTCGCGGTTCAGTACAGAACTAGGGATACAGGTCCCTCTGGGCTTTCTGGACAGGGCTCCAGGGCCCTGCCGTCCAATATGGTGGCCACTAGCACAAGAATTTAGATGAATGAATTAAGTCAAAATTAAACTCCTCAGCCACTCTGGTGATGCTCGGGGCTCAGTGGCCGGGTCGTCTGGCAACAGCGCTGCGTCCTAACCTTCCTCCCCACCTGCTTTACAGTCCCTGACCCCCCGCACTGCCCAGCCAGTGTTCAGAAGATTCTCTGATTTCTAAATTCAGGCCTCTGCTCACACACTGATCTGGTTCTAGTTCCGTCTCTCTTTGCACAGTTCTGTGGATTCCAGTGATGAGCCCTACACACCTTTTGCTACGTCTAGTGTTATTATAAATGGTTCATTTTAGTTCATTTCCAGTAACTGCTGTAAGTTATAGAAATGGCAGTTTTTGTATATTAGTCTTATATCTTGCAACTTTACTGAATTTACACCTTGATTTTAGCAAATTCTCTGGGTTCTGCGTATTCCATCAATCATCTGGGCAGGAGGGCAGTTTAGCAAGACATTGCCAGTCCTCGTGCCTCGGCTTTGTGGGATGCTGTTGGCAAACCTTCACCCCTCCTCCAGGCACTGAGAGAGAAGAGGACCTCCCTGCCCAGCTGGACTTGGGCTTGGCCACAGGACCTATTCTGGCTGACAGAATAGAGTGGACCTGAGGCAAGCTGAGGCCAGAAATGCACTTGTGCAGTTAGGCCTCTGTGGTCTAGGATCTCAGGAGAAGAGCTTTGAACTTGCACCTGACCCGCAGTCTCCAGCTGCATGAAGCAGAGAAGTGGAGCCATCTCCTGGTTCCTGGCTGGGTCAGCCAGACCAGTCACCCTGTGAGGTCATGAGCTCAGGGTATGTGCTGAGCTGAGAACCCAGGGGGGTTTGTTACACAGCATTTATGTGGCTGTTGCTGACTGATACAGCAAAGCTAGACTTGAGTCTTTAACCTATTATGTGTTTAAATGGGAGCGCCTGGTGGGAGGGCGCTGTGTGAATAAGGAGCTCAGGGGAAGAGGAGGAGGATTTAGCCCCAGGAGACCTAGAAGGGGCAGCAGGTGAGTTATGGGGCCCGCAGGCTGTGGTGCTTTCTAGTCTTAAAGAAGAAATTACTTCCTAAAGAAAAGGCACCAACTTAGGAAAGCAGAAAATCAACCTCTGCCACAGGCCTGAGCTGTGGGATGAGGCCCCAGGCTGCCGCTTGGCTCTCTGCCTCTCCCTGCCTGCGCCCCCGTGAGGCGACTGGTTCCTCTCAGCAGTGTCAAGCTCCGTGCCCTGCGCTGGAGCTAAGGACTGGGGCCTTCCAGAGCTGGTGCAGGCAAGCCAGGGTGCCGCTTGGCAGCTGGCAAGGGACACGAAATGTGGGGTTGCATCCTGTCCTGTGTCCAGCCCTCAGTGCTGCCCTGGGCAAAGCCGGGGCCTGGTCTTTGGAGGCACTCAGGCCCACCCCTGCTACCCAGAGACACCGTCACTGATGTGCCCCACCTGTGCAGCCTTCTGCTTCCAGAGGCCAAGTGCACCCTCCCCTGGGCACACAGGAGAAAGAAGTCCTCCAGCAGGACACCGAGGTCCCTCTGGGTGAGGCGGCTTGTGCCCACCCACCTCTACTTGGCTCCCTCGGTGTTTGGCACGGCCCAGCTCTGCAGTCCCGGCTGACGAGACTGTCCATCTCTGTGCCCTGAGACCTGCCCCGTATCTTTCATGGTCCACTCCCAGAGGGGACGTGGAGGGGTCACCCACATGTTGATGGGCATCACAACAGCGTAACGAAGTGGAGGCTGGCGTGTGAGATGCCACCTGGAGACGTGGCTCCCGGGGAGTGGGAGAGCATATGGAACCAACCTCCAGGACAGGCCACTGTGGTGGGTGGGCGGCCCTGGTGACCACGGGGGGCCTAAACTGAGCACTTCCACCTCAGGAAGAAAAGCGGGTGCTGTGGGACCCTCTGTTTCCAGCCAGACAGAGTTGTCCGACTCAGCGGGAGATAAATACAAGCCTTCACACTCCAAAGCACTAGTCCTGCTCATAACTTTTCAAACAAGGAATAAAGACGAGGAGACACATAAAAATGGTTCTGTCAATTTGGCCCAATTTCAAATTATCTAATTAGAGGAGAGCCAGAGCTTCCTATTTCTAGAAGCGTTTACTGAGGTTGTTTCCCAGCGAGAGGGTGAGATGAACAGAGGGAGGGCCGGTGGCACAGGGTGGGGACAGTCAGGACCAAGGGCCTGGGCAGCCATGGCCCAGCACGTGGAACCACCAAGGCTTGTGACGCCAGTCAGGGGTGATCTGTCCCTCTGCCAGTGAACAGCAGATGGTTGGCTGGGACAATAACGCCCTGCTGGTCTGTTGCACTTAGACGGAACATTCTGGATACCCGGTATTCTGCAGCCTTCTTACTCTTCCACGACACCTGGGCCACTCCCTCTCCAACTGTACCCTTCTTGGGACAAGGTGACACATGCAGTGAGTAGGAGAGCATTCACCATGCGCAGGTGAAGGGCCTCACCCCCGTTCCCGTTAGGACCCCCTCCAGGCGCCAACCTGCGCCCCATTCCCTCCCGCCATCTTCCAGGCTCTGATTCACCCCAGCAGTTGGGGTGTTGAGGGGCGTGGGGTGACAATGTGTCGGGAAGTGACAGCATCGGTCCGAAGAAGCCCCTTGTCTCAGGAGGCTGTTGGCCATGGCCTGACCACACTGCGCGGCAGGATACTGCCACGTTCCTTCTCCGGAGTCCAGGCCCACGGGGCGGTGCAGACCCAGGTGGACAAGAGCACCCCTCAGGACCTCTTCCACGGTCCGACAGCAGCTTCCACATGGCACAACTTCAGACGCCAAGGGGGTCTGTGCTTGTGGTCACCCTCCAGCTCAGGCAGAGCCCCGGCTGCCAGTCTAAGCCACAGTGTTTGCGGTGCCCACCTGTGTGCCCTCTTCCTGGCAGATAGTCCCTCTGGCCTTGGAAGAGGGACCTGAGGCTCCCGGTTGAGCCTGTACTGCTGTCTGGGGGCCCTGCTGGGGGGTGGGGGCACACTCAGAAGGCTGCCCACCCAGACCAGGTCACGTTCATATGCTGGGACAGGTGCTGAGGCAGAAGCACTGGACACAACGGTTCCAAGGACAGGCTGCTCCAGCTGGGGCGGGAGACAGGTCAGCGGTTTCCAGGGTGGGTTCCGTGTGCGGGAAGCCCTGGGCGTGTGGGAAGGCCTGGTCCCTAACAGAGCAGGTGTGGGGCTGTGCCGAGGGACAGCGGTGGCTCAGGTGGGCGGAGCAGAGGCTTTGAGAACAAGGCAGGCCACAGCTGTTTCCCAGAGGTTGTGGGAGGGGATCCCTGGTGGCGGCCCCCGCCCTCACCTGCCTGTCTCATCTGTGCCTAGCAGCTCGCTGCACACCTGGGGGTGTCCTGATGTGAATGTCACCTGTTACATTCCCAGTGGGGTGGAAGGCTGGGATGTTGTTTGGTTAGATAGCTCTGGGCTGCAGGGGTGAGGTCAGAGGAGGGGGCAGGAGATAGCGGCCAGGGCTTTGGGCAGCCCCAGGTGAGCAGGGCGGGGGACATGGAGGTGGAGAAGGACCTGGGAACGTCTAAGAGGGAAGACTGGCCTCCTGTGACCAGGGTCCGGGAAGGAGTACTCAGGGAAGCTGAGGAATTGGAAGCCACATCTCCGGTCTGGGCCTGGCCTGAAGCAGGCAGGGAGCCCAGTTGCTGGCCGAGGCCCAGGGTGCCTCTCTGAGGGCCCTGCGGAACCACGGCTCTGGCTCCTGGGGGCCCACGGCTGCCTCTTGTTTCTGACCCTGAGGAGAGCTCCTTCCAGAGGACTGAACCCCACTTTAGCCTCTGCAGGGATCGTACAGCCCACCCCCAAAGTCCCTTCAGTGGGAAAGACCCTGAGGCCCTCCTGGGCCTGTCCAAGTGACGTGCTTTCTGGGGCTGGAGGGACATTCTGCTCCGTGGGGCGGGTGGTGACTCGGGACTGAGCGCGCTCTGCCGGCTGCAGGAGCAGGGTGGTGTCATTTCCCTCTGGAGTCTGCGTGTCCACTGTGGGCAGGGCTTAGAGGGGCCCTGCCGCTGTGCTGGGCGGCGGGAGGGCAGTGCCGTCCTTCTCCTTCAACAGGGCTGCTCCACGGCGTTTCCGAGGATCAGTTTTGAAATGTGCAGTGATTAAGGACTGTCCTGGCCACGCGGCTCTTCTGCCAGCAAGACACAGGCTGATAAGGGCCATCTGTGGAGGTGATTCCAGTGGGCCCCACGTTGGCCACCGCAGGGCCAGCCTGGCCTCATCGGGTCTCCAGCCCACTCCTGTGGTCAGCCGAGCCAGCCTGTCTCTGTGGTCTGAAGGCACGTCAGCAGAAGTCACCCAGGGGCACGCAGGGAGACTCCTTGTCCCCTAAAGGGTATTTTAATCCTGCAAAGCCAACAGCCTGGGGAGGGGCGGCCACACAGAGCAGGGGCCTCGCAGCCAGGGCTGAGGCACGTTGTGCAGAGCCTGCCTCTGAGGAGAGAAAACGGGCAGGAAGAGAAGGGGACGAGGACGAGGGGGACAGCAGAGAAACAGGAAGGGGACCGGCTGAGTGGCAAGGTCTGCGAGACCAGCTGAGGAAACAGTGATGCGAAGAGCACCTTATTCCAGATGGGATATGAGACAGGTGACAAGGAGGGCACACAGGGTGGGAGTGGGGGTTCACTCTGCGTGTCCCTGGGGGTGCCGTGCATTTGGTAGCACATGGCTTTGGGTGTCTGTGAGGTCTTATTTTAGGGGATCAGCTCTTGAACTCTCTCTTGGTGGGCCTCACCCAATCAGTTGAAAGCCTGAAGAAACCTAAAGGGTGAACCTCCCCTAAATAAGAGGGGATTCTCCTATGCCTAAGAGCCTCCAGACTAGGTCATCAGATGTTTTCCTGCCTCAGACTCGAAATGAACAATAGCTCTTACAGGTTCCGAAGACGCTGGCTGAAAAACACTCACACTATCACTGTCCCTCCTGGATCAGTGATGGCCGAGTCCCTCTCCAGATCCCGGGTGTGCCTGCCTCTGTAACATGGAGCCCGAGGCTCCCGTAGCTCTTTCTGTGAGTACAGTGTATAGGGGAAAGCATTTTAACAACGTGTCTCAACTGAACGCGTGGACATCTTCCGGCCACTGTTTCCCAGACCGCGCGGCACCTCAGCTCTTCACGACCCCCGCTGCGTGGGGTGGTGCAAGTCATCAGAGATGGCCTACTCTTGCGGAGCTTCTAAGCCAGCGCTGTGCCTCTTTACGTGACGGGCCTGCGCCTCGTGGACTTTGGCGTCCGCAGGGGTCCTGGGACCAGCCCTGCAGCCCACCAAGGGATGGCTGTGCCCGCTCTGCTGTGGGCTCGGTGTCTCTGGGCCATGGCTGCTGAGGGGGGCGGGGGAGCAGGTCCACCCTCAGGCCATGGGGAAGGCCGGACAGGACGGGGAAGCTGCTCTTCTTGGGGAGGAGCCGGCCCCCCAGCACCATTGGAGAAGGAGGGTGAAGCAGGAGAGCAGAACACGGAGCTCCGGAGGAGACAACAAGGACAAGAGCCTTTGTCCCCCCGGCGGCAGCGCAGCGGCCAGCCTGCGGGCAGGGCGGAAACTGGTTTGGGGAGGGTTCTGTTCCTTTGCCTTCCCAGAGAGGAGCCAGCCAGTGGGTAATGGCCACAGGATACAGAGCGCATCCTCCCGTTCCACGAGGGCCTCGTAGCTGAGGCTCCCTTCAGTGTGTCTAGTCTCAGTCATCCTTCTGTCAGGAGGAGGGACAGCGCTGGTCGGCAGGCGACGGCCCTGCAGAGGAGCCGGGAGCAGGGCCTCCCGTCCCTTCCGGCCTCCTCCACAGCACACGGCCCCCAGGACCCCCCTCTCTGCACCACTCCTCAAGGGCCCAGGTGGCCTTTGGGACTGGGGGGCAGGGGACTTTCCCAGGAGCAGCTGGAGGCCTGGCATGGTGCACCTCCTGCCCAGTCCACATGTCACAGCTGCGGGACCGGCCCAGGCATTGGTGACGACCCCCACAGCAGACCCCCGGTACACGCCTGGAAGAGCCCTGCTATCTGAGTGGTGGCAGGCTCTGGGGCCAGAGGGACAGGAGCAGCCTGGGGTGCTATCCACAGTGACCAGCCCAGGAGGCCATCTGCCTATGATGACCAGCTCTGAAGGCCAGCCTATCCACAGTGACCAGCCCTGGAGGCCAGCCCATCTGCAGTGACCATCCCAGGAGGCCAGACATGCCCAGTGACCATCCCAGGAGGCCAGTCATCCATAGTGACCACCCCAGAAGGCTGATCTGTGACTAGTCCAGTGGCCACTCCAGGAGTGGCTCTGGCAGAGGAAGGAGGGAGGTGGGCCCAGGTGCAGCAGGGGGCAAAGGGTGGGGGAGGTGGACAGAAGCTGTGGGCTTAGGTGCGTGACGGGGTGGCCAACAGGTGGGCCTGGGGCAGCAGCGAAAGTCCGGGATTCCCGGGTCCCTGGTGAGGACCTTTGCCAAACTGAGGCCTGTGGAAGCCAGGCTGCTCCAGGCAGGTGGCTTCAAGAGGCCTGAGCTCTCCTGGTGGGGATGGCCTGTCCCTGTCACCCTCGAGGGGTCTGGCATGTACTGGACAACAGTGCTGCAGGAAGCCAACAGTCCTGTGCTGTGAGGGACGAAGCTCCCCGGAGCCGGGCGATGGCTAGCAAACCCGTGTGTAAAGGAGACCGCATCCACCCAGTGGGCTGGGGAGGCGTGACACCAAGCAGCCAAAATCGAGCCTGGGGCAGGCTGTGGGCAGCAGGGGCCAGCGCTGCGTCCACTTCTCAGGCGGTCAGGCCTGCTCCAGCCACACAAGGAGCCCAGTTGATTGGACAAGCTCCCAAGAGCGCTAAAGGAGAGGCAGGCCTGGCTGCCCCGCCCACTGCCGCCCTGCGCACAGCCAGGCCTGGGGGCTTCTGCCCGGGCACAGCGGCAGTCCTGTAGGGCCGAGGTCATTTTAGATTAGGAAATTGAGGCTCAAGGGTCCAGACTGTGCCTGAGATTCACTTCCATGGCTTCCCGCAGAAGATCCATGCCTTGAGGGAGGGGGTGCACTCAGCTGGGGACTTGTCACCGGCCTCCCTGGACTCCTGGTTTCCCTGCAGGAAGAGGGAAAGGGCTTTGAGGGGGCGGGGGAGGGCAGACGGGCTGCAGTGTGACCATCCCCAGGAATCTCTGACCACGGCATAGGTCATCCCTCCAAGGCCAAAGGCCTCTCCTCCCCAAGAGCCCCACTTTCTGCTGGCTTCATATGGAGCTCACCCCGATGTGCCTCCCAGGTCTGTCCCCCACGCAGCCTGGCAGTGAGGGGCCGTGGTCTTCTGCCTCGCTGGCACAGAGGGTCCACTGAGCTGTGGGTGAGTTTTGATCTTGGACAGACGACGTCCACTTCCTAGGAGCAGAATCATCTAACGGCTCTAATCTCCAGTCTGTTGGTTTCATTATTTAAACCAAAATGAAATGTGACCCAGAGTGAGAAACAAGACCAAATGTGCGGCCGAGAGCCGCGACGAGGCAATTACAGCCCAGCCGGCGAAGCAGGGCCCCCTCCTGGGACAGGATCAGGAGTCCCCCAGGTGGGAAGGAGACATAAATGGCTATTGCCAAAGCGAGCCTGTGGGAAATCTCACCATAATGGCTCATTTGGGGAGAACAAATCAACTCCCAGGCTGTTCCGACTGCGGCCGTCCAAGGCTGGCGGCCTGGCAGCTGCACCCTGCCAGCTCATTATCACACGACTCTCATTTCCAGCCCTGGAGGGCTTTGTCGTCACTCTCCAGAAGCCCAGGATGACTCTCTGCCAAGCCAGAGGGTGAGGCCGGAAGTCCTTGGGGGGCATGTGCCTCTGAAAGGGAGGGTCATTGGGGTGCCCGGTGCAGAGGTTGGGACCTCTGCTGTGGTGTCCCACACGTCATTTCCAGGTGGTGGTGGGGGGCCCTGGAGGTAGAGGGTGACATGGCGGGACTGTGGGGTCTGAGGAAGAGCAGGGTGGAGGCAGGGAGCCTGGGCGGGGAGGAAGGGCCTCTGTTCTCCTCTAAGGGCAAGTCGACTTCAGCTCACCTTGACCCCAGGGTCTTTATCCAGTTGGTCCCCAGAGTCCTATGACTGCTACTGTTCTCCATGTCTCTCTCCACCTGCCTCATGGGCCTCCCCATCCCTCTCTCCAATCCCAGTGTAGCCCGTCTCCCAGAGACTAGCTCAATTTCTATCTTCCAGGATACAGCAATTATGATAATGCTGAAGATGATAGTGATGGAGGTGATGATGTCAATCAAAGTGGTGGTCATGAAGATGATGGTGGTGATGATGGTGGTGGTGGTGATGCTGATGATAAAGATGATGGTGGTGATGATGGTGGTGGTGGTGATGAAGATGATGGTGGTATGGTGGTGATGATGGTGATGGTGATGATGAAGATGATGGTGGTGATAATGGTGGTGGTGGTGGTGGTGGTGATGAAGATGATGGTGGTGATGATGATGGTGGTGGTGGTGATGCTGATGATGAAGATGATGGTGGTGATGATGGTGCTGGTAATGATGATGGTGGTGGTGGTGGTGATGAAGGAGGTGGTGGTGGTGGTGATGATGATGGTGGTGGTGGTGATGCTGATGATGAAGATGATGGTGGTGATGATGGTGCTGGTAATGATGATGGTGGTGGTGGTGGTGGTGATGAAGGAGGTGGTGATGGTGGTGGTGGTGATGAAGATGATGATGGTGGTGATGGTGAAGAAGATGATAATAATTACACTACTAAATCCCTGACACTGTGCTTACCAGGCATTCTGTGTAAGACCTCACTTAATCCTCATATTATTCCTGTTTTACAGGTGAGGACACAGAGACCTGTAGAGGTGACTGCCCATATTCATCTGACTCCCTGCTCTGATGGCCTGTCACCACGGGCACTTACTCAGGCTGACCCTGTCCACCTTCTGACACCGGGAAGCATGATGTGTATCTTTGGTGGCCAGATCTTCTTTCTGCTCATCTGGGCCTCCAGTGTCCCGCCCACTCTTGCACCCCGCCAGGCTGTGGGAGTGCCTTCCTGCGTATGTGTCACAGGAACAGGGGCGAACTTGACCAGAGGGGTGGAGCAGAAGGGGGGCGTTGGGGAGCAGAAGATGGTGGCTTGTGCCTGTACAAGAGGGCAGACCGCGAGGCTGGGGCAGCGGGAAGGGCGAGTGCACACGCGGGAACCCAGGGAGGGGAGGGCTCCCTGGGTGGCACGGCGGCAGCAGTAGTGAACTTCACCAGGGGCACCTTTACCCCAGTAGGCCCGGCCCACCCTGCCAGCCTTCCTGGGGCTCCCAGACGCGGGCCTCTGGTTTGTATTTATCTTCCTGTGTCCTGGAGAGGTGACTGAGGGACGCTTTAGCCTCTCCGTCCCTGGGGACAGGAGGACTTCTGAGTCGGACAGGAGGAACCATTTATTTTGCTTTGCTAAATGCCATGGGCACCTTCCCGTGCCCACGTTGACAAGCATGTGTCAAGGTAAGCATCACAACAGTGCTGGGCAGGGAGGGGGTAGGGGAGGGGCTGCCCCCGGACACTAGAAGCCTCACCGATTTCGGGAAAAACTCACTTGAAACTGTCACCACCAGAAAAGCACTCGTTTTAATTTATTCCTCACCTGAGTTCACTGGCTTGGAGAGCCCTGCTGCGTCAGACTACTCCTGGTGCCTCAGAGCAATCCTGTGAGGGACATGAGCGTCACGTCCGCCCTACAGAAGAGGACGCTGGGCCCAGAGAGCTTCAGCAGCTTCCCAGGGCCACAGAGCTGTTGGGGCGGGCTCCTCTGAAGATGTGCCCCCCACCATTCCTCTCCGAGGTGCCTGAATCCAGGCACAGGGACTCCTACCTCTAACTGGAGGGACCACACCTTAAAACACAAGGGGAGTCCTGAAGGACAAGTTACGGGGGATGGTTGGTGCCAGCCGGCTGTCCAGGTCAGGAAAGCAGAGCCACCAGCTGGTCCTGCAGGAGCCGAAACCAGGCAGCCCTGCAGAGAGAAGCCTGGGCCTGGGGTCTCCTCCTGGGAATGGAGACAGGAAGCTCAGAGCGTGTGCTCAGGGAGGGCAGGGCAGAGACTGGCCACTCCTGACCTCCAGACACTCCTGCTGTTCCTCTGAGGCCACATGCCAGGGGCCGTCTCCTGGGTGAGGTCAGTAGGATGGGTCTCCAGAGACTCTGGGCTGGGGGCCACAGGGCCTTGGAGCTTGACATCCTTGTCTCCCCCCAACTGTGGTCAGGCACTGGCAGGCAGAACTGTGATTCTCCTGAGCCACGTTGCCCCCTCCTCTCTCCATCTCTTCTCTGCCATCACCCTGAAGGTTCTCCCGAGGCTTCTACCTCTGCCTGCAGGGGGAGTGCTTGTTGGGGCTGGTGGCAAGGGTAAGGAGACTCTGGGAAGATGGGCAGTGGGACGGGTAGGTAGCTGTCCAGGGGGCTCCCTTAGTAGGGACCTGGGGCTGGCAGGGGATGAGAGGGTGCCTGTTGAGAGAGGTATGGGGGGACAGAATTTTGGAGAGCAGGTAAGAGAGGAGGAGCCCGTGCCAGTGACTGTGGAGGAAACTGTGCCACGGGAGCCGGAGGGGAGGGGAAGGGATTGAGTGCCGCTAACCGTCTTCAGAGCCAGAGGCTTTGCTCTTAGCACGTGCTGGGGTTTGAATGTTTCTCTCTCCAAGCTCATGCAGAGCCTAATGCCCACTGAGCTGGTGTTAAGAGGTGGGTCCTGCCTTTGTGAAGGGGATTTATGCCCTCACTGAAGCGGCTCAGAGAGGCACTTGGCCCTTCTAACTCACCATGTGAGGAACAGCGTTTGCGCCTCCTGCCACGTGAGCACGCAGCAGAGGGGCCACCGTGAAGGAGAGTAGCCCTCAGCAGATGTAGGAATCATGTCTTGATCTTGGGCTTTTAAATTCCAGAACTCTGAGAAATAACTACCTAAATTACAGGATTTTGTTAGGGCAGAAGAAACAGGGTTTGTATTAGACTGAAGGGTGTCCCCCTAGACACTGGAACCTCAGAATGCGGTTTTATTTGGAAAGAAGGTCTTTGCGGAGGCAATTATGGCAAGGCTTGAGATGACATCATGCCAGATTAAGTGGTCCTTAAATCCAATAACTAGTGTCCCCATAAAAGCTAGAGAAGAGACCACAGCGGAAGGCATGAGAGATGAAAGCAGAGGTGGAGGTGCTGTGCCTATAGCACAGGGCGCCGAGGATGGCCAGCATCCTACTTGGGGTACACTGCGTACGAGCTGTGCTTCTCTCCAGAAGGATACCCAACCCTAACTCTGTGTCTCACTTCCTGCCTGTGAGATGCAGGATCCATATCACTGAGTCATTTTGAGGGTTAAACAGATTTTTTTTAAATCTATGTACAATGCTCAGTGGGCTATCTCAGACTTAGCAAGAGTCCCCCCCGCCATTGTTCCACCTTGTGCCTCAGGAATTATTTATCCTGTTTCACTTTTGATAAATCTGGGACTCGGGCAGGGTACCTGAAAACCCCCACAAGATCCCTTGTTCTTCTCGAGTCTTCTCCTTGGAGTAGAAAACACCTCATGGGTTGGCTCTGACAGGAATCCTGTTGATAAATTTTGAATGCAAAGAAAAACCAACACATTGTCTTCAGTAAGTAGCCAGGTTGAAAGTAGAGACGTGTGGAGCCAGAAAATGCTCAGGGACCTTTATTGAAATAGATGACTGTTGGGGTTTGCATCTCACATGTATCCCAAAGTGCATGTGTAGAAGGCTTGGTCCTCAACAGAAGGTGCTGTTCACATGTTGGAAACTTGAGGAAATTAGGCCATTGGGAGAGTGCACTTGAAGGGGGTATTGTGTGCCAGTCCCTCTTCCTCTCCTGCTCTCTTTTCTTCCTGCCCGCCATGAGATGAGAAGCCTTTCCCCACCACATGCTCCCCACAATGATGTCCTGATTCTCCAGAGACCCAAGGCAATGGGGCCAAGTAACCCACAGGACTAAAACTTTGGAAATCATGAGCCAAAATAAACATTTCCTCTTTGTAAGTTAATTTTCTCTGATATTTTATCCGAGTGTTGGAAGCCGACTAACAGAAAATCAGTGCCAGGAGTGGGTCTGTGGCCTGATCATGCGTTTCAGAAAGCGTTGGAAGTGGTTCTCAGGAGGAATTAGGAAATATTGGAAAGTGTCCTAGGAAAAGTCTTAGATGCTGGAAGCAGAGCTTAATGGTCATATCTGTGGGAGCTCAGAAGACCAGGATGCTGACCGAAATGTGGACAGTAAAGACTGTGCTCATGAGGTCTCCTATGGAAAGGCAGAATCTACTAAGAATTAGATTAGAGGCCATCTTCATTACCTTCTGGCAAAGAACTTGTCTACATGTCGTCCAAACCCTGAGACTTTGGGTGAAGCTAAATTTAAAGGTGATGGACTAGTTTATTTGCTGGATGAAATTTCAAGGCAGCCCGGCATTCAGGCAGTGACATGGATATTGATGATATCATTTGGCCATATTTACAATGAGAATCAGGAACAAAAAGAAAAGCAGAAAGATTTGAAAAACTTTCATTTTTGCACACGTGTGCACACACACACACACAAAGTGTATATATAGTTGCAGATAAGGAGAATGTGGTACTAAGTATATTAGCACCATTAAAAGGAAAGTGATTAATTTACATCAGGACAATAGGAAAGAAGCTTGGAGGGTGTCTCAGGAATCAGCGAGACAAACAGCAGGCTCAAAAATTTGTTTGAACAGAGAGCTCTGGGGCACCCTGCGTGCATGGGGTTACTAGGAAGCCCTTGTGACTCTGGTGTGCTTGGCTTTGCTCAGCCACCTGGGCATTCAGTGTTTGCTGCACCTGTGATCCACAGAGACCTGGCTACTGCTCCCACTGGTGCTGGACATTCATGTCATCTATTTGATAATTGTTTTGCATGAATGAGGAATGCAGGAGTTGTAGGGTCATGGAGATTTCCACTGAGATTTCAAAGGCAATTCTGGAAAACCAGGCAGTATGTGATGGGGTTGGAGTGCCTGTGGGCAGTTCCAGGCAGGGACATGCATGCAGCCATGGGAGTGAGGCCGAAGCAGGGACCACGAGAAGTTAGAGATGCAGGAACATGTGACATCTGCCAAGGGAGACAGTGGGCACGAGCAGAGCAACCTGAGAAAGAGCCAGCAGGTTGTGGTGGGGGTCTCTAAGCCCCTTGGTGCTCACATGACACCACTGTGTGCCATGGGTGACAGATGTGGAGCGACAGGATTTAACGTTCGCCCGCTGGGTTTCAGTCCCACCCTTTCTCTCTATGCCCCATTCCTCTCTTTGGAATGGGAATGTTCACTTTGTCCCATTGGGCATGTAACTTGTATTTTTTTTAATATTTATTGAGGCTTGTAGCTCAGAGTTTTCCTTGAGTCTCAGAAGAGAAATTGAGTTTGAACTTCAGAGAATGCTGGAACAGTTAATAACGTGGGAACTCTTGGAGGTGGACGGAATGCCTTTTGCATTTTGAAATAGACATGAGTCTTTGGGGGACCAGGGCTGGGAAGTTATGGGTTGGATTTTAAATGTCACCCAAAGGCTCATGAATTAGACTTGGCCTCCAGCCAATGATGTTCTTGGGACGTGCTGGTAATTTCAGGAGGGGAACTTAGTGGCAGAAGTCGTCACTGGAGGTGTGCCCTTGAAGGGACCCTGGATCCTTCTTTTCATTCTCTTTGCTTCCTGGTCACCACGAGGTGACTTTGCTCTACCACTTGCTCCCTGCCATGCTGTTCTGGTTCACCCGAGGCCCAGGGTTACAGACAAGCCACCGGGGTGTGAACCTCAGGGACCAGGGGCCAGAATGACTCTTTCTTCCTTTAAGTGGATTATCTCAGACATCCTGTGATAGAAAGATGACTGACAGGGACCCTCAAGTCAAAGGTGGGCCCTGATATGCCCACCTCCTGCCCCTCCAGGCCTGGGGTAAACTGAGGGGGTAGACCCAGGAAATCCACCCCAGAGGAGACTCCAGCGAATGAGGATGAAATTCTGGCCTCAGTCCTGAACTCACTGGTGGTGAGTGTGGGTCTGCTCGTGTGGTCAGCTGGCCCATTGTTTCTCTCCCCCAAGCTTGGGACTTGTGTGACCACGTGCAGGAGTTTGGGGAAGCTGAAAAGACCCAAGAAGATGGAGGCTGAGTAGCAGAGGCTCCCAGGGGCAGCCATGGAGCACGTGGAGACGAGGGTCTTGTCTGGGGCGGGGGAGGGGTTAAGGGAGCCAGGAAACTGCTCTCTCCTGGGGCAAAGGTGAGCCATGCAGCTGAGCACAGGAGCTGGGGTTTCTCTTCCTCTAGAAGCACCTCTGTGAGCAAGGAAGGGTGTGATGGGGGAGAGGCATGTCTTTCTCTCCCTGACCCCACCCCCTCCCCGCCCCATGGACCCAGTCTTGCAAATTTTGCCTTCCCACTTGCTGTCAGCCCTGAGCTGCTGCTGAGAGACCTGGCATATGCAGAACTGGGTTCTGGGACCAAAATTTGTGGTGCCAGTGTCATCGTACCAAGCTAAGAGGGAGCTGTGGCTTGATCTATTTCTTTCTGGCTTCTTGTTAGGGCCAATGTGTCCACCAGAGTTCACATGCTGAGTCTTAACCCTGGAGCTCAGACTGGACTGCAGAAGGACCCAACCTCGGAAGGTGCAATTTACACATTAAACTCCGTCATGCTGCAGAGTTGGAATCATTCAGTAGAAGCTGCACTTGGAACGTTGAATCTGATCCTTCCTGGGTTGGTGGCATGGGTGAGGTCCTGTTTTGCACAGCTGGGCAGTTTTCTCAGCCCTGCCACCACCAGGGGAGCAAGTGACCCTCTCCAGCGTGCCGTGCTGCTGAGCGGGCTCTTGGGTGGATCCGGGGCATTTGATGCATTTCGACTCAGTGTATTTTCAACTTACAATGGACTTATTGGGGGTGACCCCTTCATACGTCAAAGGGCTTCTGTATTTGGTGTCTTTCCAGAAATGATTAAGCGGTCACCAGGTGGCCTCACCCTACAAGACTGGTGTCCTAAGAGGGACAGCCATGTGAGGGCTCAGGAGGGGATGTCCACGGAGGGGCCTCAGAGGAAACCAGCCAAACCTTGATCTCAGACTCCCAGCCTCCAGGACTGGGTTGTTGAAGTCATCCAGACGAGGGCACTTGGTCATGTGGCCCAAGCAGATGGGCTTTCCACCCCCCCCCACCCCCACAGGTTGAGGCCATTAGCTCTCAATCTCTGGTCGACACCATAATCACCTGGAGGCTTACTTAAAGGGCGGATGCAGAGGCCTGGGGCATGGCCGAAACCTGCATGCTCACTGGTGCATGCTACTGATGCTGACACTGGACCTCGGGTGGGATACCCTGACATGGGACAACAGGGACTTGCCGGGCCACCCTCATGTCCCTGGTCCCCACAGTCCTGCCGGCTCCTGCCATCTCAACTTCAGAACGGTGAGGCTGAGTGTCTTTAGACTCTGTTGGTTTTGCCTGCAGGGCCCCGGGCAGGGTCAGGGGATGCTGTGGCCAGCAAGCCACGGGCTGAGGATGCGGTGGAGGGAGCAGCTTTCTCTCTCCCTCAGGACACTTTGTAAAGTCAGAAAGCAGGAAGGGGGTGAGAGAGCCACGCTAGGCGCAATCCCACACGGAGACCCTTGTTTGTTGACGGAGGGGTCAGACAGGGGACAGGGGGCTGTTATCTCTGGAGACCTTTGACAAAGCACACGTTTTCCTTTGAGGAAGCGCTCGGGGGCCGGGCCTGGGTTTAATAATGGAGCCTTCACACAGGAGAGGTGAGGTCTGGACGGCTCTGTCTGCTGAGAGCTGTCTAATCCTGATAAACGGAGCCCCGTCCTTCCCAGTGTGAACAGTCCTGGCGTTAGATTAAACATATCAATCCTGTTTGTTTCCTTCTCTGATCCGCCAGCTGGCACCTGGCCAGCCCCTGGGGATCTGTCTTCGATGGCCCTACACAGGAAGTGACAGGGTTCAGCAGCAGAGACCGGGATAATTGCTTGTGGTGCGGCCCCGGGGGGAGGTGGCCACAGAGGGTGGATGCTGTCACAGAGACGAGGTAGGGGAGCTGCAGCTCACTGGGGATCCTGTGATGCTTTGGCAGAAAAATGTTTCTGAAATAGATGCTGCTCCTGCCCCTTCAGGCTGGCAGCTGTCTCCAGGCTGAGCTGTGCGGGCCTGGAGCACTGCTCCTGGGGTGGGAGCTGCCTGGCTGCAGCCCCCCTGCAGGGTACATCCCCGTTGACTGGCGGCTGACTCTGTGGCCTGTGTCAAAGGGCCAGCATTGCACCTCGGGGTGTGGCCAGTGTGGGCAGCTCCCACTCCAGCCTCCAGTCACGGCCACTTCCTGCTCAGGCCCCTTGCAGCGCCCCTTCCCCTGAGAGAGGGACTTGGTCACAGGCACCCAGATTTCTCTCCTCCCCATGGCAACGGCCCCTCCCTCTTGCATGGCCCCTCCCATGGCAACGGCCCCTCCCACTGCAAAGTTGCCCCTTTCTCTCTTACAATCGTCCTCTGAAGCGAGTTGCTCCTTCCAGGCAAAGATGGTTTCCCTGGGCAGGTGTGTCACGGCAGGTGTGTCCTAGGCTGCTGGCCCTGCCTGGTCACTGTTTATGCTGTAACTCCAGGTGTGCCCTCCCTCAGCCAGGCCCGGCCCCCTGGGAGGTCCACACTGGGACAGCAGCTGGCCGGATGGAGGGGTTGGGCCAGGGGCTCTCCCCATCCAACTGGAACCTGTCAAACCGGGAACGGCACCTGCTGTCCGAGTCTTGATCTCAAATGTGAACACAGAAGCTTGTCCCCAGGGCCTGGCCCCTGGAGGGACCTGGTCATCACAGGAACTTTTAGGTCCTGATCAAAGACACTGAGGGCAGCATGTCCTTGAATTAGCCACCCAATGTGTGCACGGTCCTGGGCGGTTCGTCCTACAGGCCTTGGCCTGGCTTCCTCAGCTGCCCTGTCCCCAGCCCCCTGTTTCCTCCTGACCCACTGACTCCAGCCCAAATCCAGTCTGTGTGGATTCCATCAGGGTCTCTGCTGTGACGGGGGCTGGCCTGGGACAGGGGATGGCCTCTGCTGTGACGGGGGCTGGCCTGGGACAGGGGATGGCCTCCGCTGTGATGGGGGCTGGCCTGGGACAGGGGCTGGCCTCTGAAGCCTCAGGGGCTGGCAGGAGGTGCTTCCTGAGATGAGGGACAGCTGAGGGACACTGCCCTGACCCCAACAGTGGAGCGCTGCAGAGGCCACCTGCTGCTTCCCAGAAGAGCAGTCTGTGCAGGTCTCCTCTGAAACCCATATGGAGACTTGCGCATCCTGTGAGGGGTCCCCAGGGGGGTGGGGGGACAGGGCTTCTGTCACCCAACAGCAGTGGGTGAGGCTCCCTGTTGACACTGGTCATTTTGACTCTCTCATAGCATGGAGGCAGTGAAGATGGCGGTGGACTGGTCATCCAGGAGTGACGTGCACTTGTGATTTCCCTGTGCCTGCCTTGGGGGATGCGGTCACCCTATCCCTTCCCTGGCTCCAGGACCCCACGTAGAAGTCGTGAGTATCTGGCCCCGAGCCCTGGTCTTACTTGAGGCAGACACAGGTCTGGGTTCAACTCCTTCCTCCTTCTGGGTCTGCCTGACCCATCTGGGCTTGTCACGGGCACTGACCGATGGCCAATGGATGGCCACCTTCTCCTGCCTCCCTGGAACGGCTAGAGGTCAGCATCAGCCAACAACTTCCAGGGGCTCTTAGGGCTGAGAAGAGGAGCCTGGGGTCTTTAGTGACCTGCTGGTCCTGTCCCGGCACTACCCGGGCATTGGGGCCCTTCTTCCTTCCCGGACGCTTGGTTCCCTGCGGGTCGTGGCCATCAGAGGGGAGCAATTCCTA
Source organism: Ictidomys tridecemlineatus (assembly GCF_052094955.1). Classification (NCBI taxonomy): domain Eukaryota; kingdom Metazoa; phylum Chordata; class Mammalia; order Rodentia; family Sciuridae; genus Ictidomys; species Ictidomys tridecemlineatus. The sequence continues at coordinate 17,412,908 of NC_135494.1, forward strand.
TTTTTTATTATTATCATTTGCTGCAGACGGACCAGTCACTTCATAAACGTTAACAATGACAGATCACCAGTGCCAGCAACACCACAGTCACATGATGACGGTCATTACCCAAGGGCGGCTCCATGGGCCAAGCAGCAGGAGCCGCCACCTAGCCAAGGCAGGATGGGTGCCTGAGCAAGAGCCCGGGGACGAGGGGGCTTGGCCATGCCAGGAAGGGTCCCTGTCCTCCACCCTCGGGGACAGACGGGGAGTAGGCAGGGGAACAGCCACCAAGGTCCCTATGCAGGTTTCCTGAGCTGCCATGTCAAGTCCCCGTGCACTGGGCAGCTCACACCAGCAGAACCCATTCTCAGGACCTGACTGAAGCCCCGGTGTGGGCTGGGGTGGTGCTGCCGAGGCTGGGAGGGAGGATCGAGCCCTTTCCCAGCCTCTCTCTGGGTTTCAGGTGGCTGCTGACATCTTGGAGACCTGGGCTTGAAGAGTGTCACTCCTCCTCTGCTTCTGTCCTCGTGTGGCCTGCTTTCCTGGGTCTCTGTGTCCTTTCTTCTTCTGAGGATGCCAGTCATTGGGCCAAGGGCCACGAAATCCTTTATGGACTCAGCTTGATGACATCCACAAAGACCCTGTTTTCAAATAAAGCCACATCCTGGGATCTGGGTGGACATGATTTTGTGGGACACTGCGCTGCCCACTACCATCACTGAGTTAAAAGACGTTCACCTGTCCACGTGGGCACCATTGCCGGCCACATGAGCTGGTGGTTTGCTCTGTTTGTCACACGGGGTGGACATAGTGGAGGGAGGCCCTCCCAGTGTCGGTCCCTCTTGCCTGAGTCCAGATCCTCTGGATTTTGAGGAGGCTGGGAACCTCCTCCCTTGAGGATTTCTGGGAAGACCAGACACACAGGCTGGGGAGGGGAGAGGCTGGCCAGCCACCCCTGGGACCACAGGGTCTGCCCCGTGGGGGGACACACAGGCTGGTGGGGGGAGGCTGGCCAGCCACCCCTGGGACCACAGGGTCGCTGAGCAAGGATCCAAGTCAGAAGCCTGTTTAGTGGGTGGGGGACCCTCCAGAGACCCCAGTGACTACAGCAGCAGGGTCTATGGGAGGGAGGGGCCTCAGAGTTCTCCTGCTCTAATGCGTAAACGGTCACTCCATGACCACTTTGAACACAGGTCACAGAAGGACCAGTTGCCCCAGCCTGACCAGTAGGAGTGACAGCACATTCTTCACCAATCAAAGCTTCACCCTCACCCACTGTCCCAACCTTCTACATTCAAACAATGAAGACAGCAGACACCAAATTACCCCCACTCTCCGGCAGCACCCAATCCAGAGCAAAGCCCTGCGTCCCCCAAACCCTCAGATCTCCTAATGTGACCTTAAATCTAGAAGGCGCTCTCCTGACTCTCAGGGACGTGCCCCAGGGCTCCCCACAGTGTGTGATCCTTCTGTTGCCAGGAGCCATAAGCCCACGCTGACCACGGTGAGTTCCTGCTGGTCTGTGCTGGCAGGACCTAGACCTGGGGAGACAGACGGCCATGTGGGCCCTGCGCTGCCTCGACGCTGACCCGTGCCCTGCATCACCATCTTGCGGGATCCTCCTCCTCGGGCTTCTGGTGGGTGCTGTAGGTGGGAACCCGAGGCACAGGGGCCACTCACACAGGGCCTGTGTGTGCTCAAGGCCACCTGGGCCACACGTGCCCACATCTACATGGCTGTCTGTATCTGTGCTGGGTCACCTGTGTCTGCACCTGTGTTCGCACCTTTCTTTGGTTGTGTGTCTGTTCCAGTGTCCACGTCTGTGTTCGTACCTGTGCAGGTGTACGCACACCTGTGCAGGTATCTCTACTTACATGTGTGTTTTAGAATTTATCAAATACCTTAGATGGGGACACTGAGGCACAGAGCTGTGCCTGGCTCTCCCCAGGGCAAACCGGTCAGCTGTGGGCCTGTGGTCCAGGAGGACAGCCCGGTGTCCACTCTGCCTGTCCTGTGCTGGGCTGCTCAGCACCTGCGGGTCATCTCCTGCTGGTAGGAGTTAAGTAAGCACTTGCTGGACGAGCGGAGGCAGGAAGACGGGCGGACTCTCCACTGTGGGGCGTGGAGTTGATGCAGCTCCCAGGAGAGTAACTGGATTATGGGCAGTAAAACTGAAACCGCTCACTTACTGCCACCCTTGGCCTCTCTCCTGGGACAGTGACCAGAGGCACATCCACACGCCTGCTTAGAGACCCACAAAGAGCAGCCTGGCAGCCCCGTCTAGGGAGAGCCGGGGTGCCAGGCCGGGCTGCACCTCTGCAGGCGGGGAGTGGAGACGGTGGGGGCTGGGGGCTGGGCGAGGAGAGGGAGGGGCACGAGAGACAGGAGAGACAGCGCCCGCCCGGGAAAACACATGGACCCATGGACGTTTATCAACGTGGATGGGCCACATTCAGACCCTGACAACAAAGCAGCTTGCTGAGTAGTCGCAGGATAGGGTGCTGTTTGTGAAACTTGCTGAGTACTCCTGACACCCCACGGGGCAGAGGGAAGAGGCAGGCAGAGAGTGAGAGGTGGAAACAGGGGCAGGAAGGAGGCAGAGGGGGCAGAGGCTGGCCTCAGGGCTCCCTGTGCTGCACTGGGGTCCCGGGCAGGGTCTGAGGCAGGGGGTTCTCTTTCATGTGTTTAAGTCTTTCCAAGCTGAAACCCTGTTAGAGAGAAAGGGACAGAGTTGAAGGGGAGTTTGTGGGCAGCGGGGAGGGGAGAGCCATCCAGCAGAGGGGCCGAGTCAGCACTGCCTCCATGGCTGGGGCCAGCGGGAGAGGGACCGGGCTGTGGACGGCGGCCACGCAGGGCCCTGGAGACTCAGCGCCTTGAGGATTTGATCTTTATTTTGTGTGTGATGAAAACGGAAGGAGCCTGAGCACAAGGGCCAGGGGGAGATTGGCATTTTAGGGTTTATTCTGCTCGTGTCCTGCAGCTGCTGGAACCAACGTCCACACCAGGGACTCTGAACCACAGAAGGCTCTTCTTTCAGAGGCCCAGAAGTCCGGAGTCCAGGTGTGCAGGGCCAGCTCCCGCTGCAGGCACTGGAGGGTCCTCCTGCCCTGCCCAGCTTCAGTGGCCAGTCCCTGTTGCTCTTGGTGAGGAGCTGCGCCGCTCTGCTCTCTGCCTCCTCTGTCCTGTGCAGGGCCTCTTCCCTGTGGGTCTGAGTCTTGTGGATCCTTCATCTGCCCAGAAATGACCCAAGTGTGCAGAGCAGGGAGGGGCTCACGGAACCCGGAGGTGACTTAGCTGTCCTTCGGGTCCTCTTGGCCAGCTCTTGAGAAGGACAAGGGGTGTGGAGAGCAGAGAGCAGCTAGAGAGCAAGGAGATGAGGAGGAAGGGAGGGAGGGAGGGAAGGAGAGGGAGGGAGGGAGGGAGGGAGGGAGGGAGGGAGGGAGAGAATGGGAGGGAGAGAATGGGAGGGAAGGGGAGGGACGGCTCAGCGCTGGCTGAGGGGCCAGGTTGGGAGCTCCACACAGGAGCCCCCTGCAGCAGGTTGGGTCAGGCTCGGGAGGAGCCGACCGGCCAGCCCCTGGCCTCTCCCACAGGAGGCTCCTCTCAGTCTGTTGCACCCTCCCTCTCCATGTCCATGACATTTTTGGGTCCTGTTCCTTTCTCCAGGGCCCCCTGAGCTGGGGTACAGTCTGGGCCAGCCACCAAGTGCTCCCTTGGACACATTGATCAACTTCCTCCAGTCTCAGGAGAGTTTAAGCACCTGGGGTCAGAGGTGAGCAGGACCAAGGCCCTGGCTGGAACTGTGGTCCAGGTGTGTGTGGGCACTGGACAGATTAGGGGAGGTGGGCCTCAGCAGGGCAGCCAGTGTGGGCCAGGGCCTTGAGGCCGATACTGAGAGCGGTGGGTCTGGAGGGGTGGGTGGTTCCCCAGAACTCCACAAGGACAGGGAGGCAGGGATGGTTTACTGGCTACTCTGTGTCCAGCACCTAGAACAGCACCTGGGACACGCGTGGTGAATCATCCTAAATGTCAGCTGACCAAGCCAACGAATGGGTGGAGAAGGGGAGTGACAAGCCGCCCCCACAGGCCAAGCTGGGCTGCTATAGGTGTGCTTGGACCTGGTGGGAGTGGACGGTGTCCAGAGAAGCAGGGAGAGCTAATGCTAGTAGCTGGTACAGGCAGTAGGGAGCTGTGGGAAGTGATGGAGCAGGGGAAGAGCAGAGCTATGCTTTTAGGTGACAAAGGAATCAGAAACCTGGCCATGAGCTGTTGAGATGGCCTGGATAGAGGCTCTCAAACCTGTGCCCAGGTGACACCGGAAGGCTGGCAAGTAACAGAAAGCCCCATTCCACGTACCATGGCAGCCACCACCTCTGCCTGCCCAGCATCGCTGCCGGGACCTGGAGGAGGACTCTGGAGGCGTTTCTTGGACACCTGAGTTTGCTGGCTACTCTGTGTCTTTGCAAACGTCCTTAGAAAGGGGGGTCACACTGGATGAGTGGGGCCCTAATCCAGCGACTGGTGCCCCTTTAAGAGAGAGGAAGGGGCGCAGAGGGAGAAGGCGGTATAGAGACGAGGGCAGGGGCTGCAGTGAGGCCCATGGACAGGGCAGGAAGGGTCCTGCCCAGAGCTGTCAGGGGAGCCAGCCCTGCTGGCCCTGGACCTCAGAGGCCCCCCAGGATGCAGGGCAGAGCTTCGCTGTTTTCAGACCCCCCACCCGCCCAGTGCAGGCACTGACAGGGCCACCTGGCTGGTCACAGCCACCGGAGGACCCTGCCCTGTGCTTTGGGTACTGCTGTCGGGCTCTTCGTCTCCTTGGACCTTGCTGGGTCCTGCGCGTAGTCTGCAGGCTGTTTTCTCATCTGCTTCGAGGCTGAGGAGACGCAGGGAGGTGCAGGCAGGCCCCGGCCATCCACCCTGGCCACCAGCTTGGCTTGGCACACAGGCTGCGGGGAGCTGTTGGATCGTCGGCTGTGAGTCCCCCACTGCCACGGGTCACAGGCAGGGTTGTGAGTCGACTGTCCGTGAGGATCAGGTGGGCCTACAGAGTCACAGTCTGTTTTGCAGGGATGCCCTGTGAGGTGCCCCAAGGTGGGGGGCCGCGTCCTCCCCTGCCAGGTGGCCCAGGCACCCGCTGATAGTGGAGCTTGCGCAGGCTCGGGAGCCTGTGATTATCATTGAAATAGCACTGTGTACTTGGTGATTGGACATGGCCCCACTGTAAAGAAAACACATGGGGCCGTCAGTCAGCATGCGGGGTGGGAGGTGCCTGCTCAGGACAACCGCGGGGCTTGGAGGAGGTTCCTGCACCCCTGCTCCAGTCTGAGGGTCTTCCTGGCAACCTGGAGGGACAACTCCATATGGATTGGAGGACCGACAGGGCAAGGTCCACCCAGGAGACTCAGGCCCGGGGCCTCTGGTGGGCGCTGGACAAGGGTGGGCGGTGGAGGGCCCTGGAACCCGGCTGCCCTCCGACCCTGCGGCCCAGGGCCGGGGCCAGAGGGCGAGCCCAGCACCTTCCCAACAGGCTCCGTGTGCTCACTGCCCTCCGCAGTCCTCTCCTGGTGTCGTTCTGGGGCCCAGCGGCTTGGTTCTCTCAGGGACGGGGGAGCAATGCAGGCTCCCAGGCCTGCCCTGTCCAAGCCCTGGGTCAGAGCGCTCCTGCAGGGATCGAGTGGTGGGACTCTCCTCACCTGTTCTAGACACACCTGGACCAGGTGTGCGGGCTCTTCCTGCCAACGCCACAAGGTCATGGGGACACATCAGAGTCAGGGCCCTGGACATGACCTGGGCTGGTAGCCACGGCTGAGAAGGGCTCTGGGCAGTGCCTGGATGGGCTGTGGCTCCTCCCAGGGCCCCTCAGAGACAAGCTGACCCCTCCTGCTTAATCCCAGTTTGGGCTCTTCTAGAACTTTCTCGTAACTGTGTTTGTCAGGGCCTTAGCCGGCCCCCGGCTGGCCTCGTCAGAGCTGTGTTCCAGCTCCTGCAAGCTCTCCATTGCTCTCGGCTCAGACCACCATGTGCCCTGCTGTGGGGGGTCCCTCCGGCTCCCCCGAGTCTCCATCCCTGCTTCCCCTGCAGAACCGAGTCTGGGTGGAAGTGATCAGAGGGCACAGTGGATGGCGGGTGTCCTTAAAGAGACAGAAGGGACACAGACACAGAGGAGAGGCCAAGAAGATGGAGGTGGAGACAGAGTGAGGTGGCCACAGGCTATGCCAGGCCTGGACCCCCAGGAGCTGGAAGAGGCAGGGGACGCGTCCCTGGAGTGTCTGGAGGGAGCATGGCCCTGTGACACCTTGATTTCAGACTTCCGGCCTCCAGGCACCAGAGGAGGGCTCTGTGCCGTCCAAAGGTGACAGGTTGGTGTGATGTGGTGCAGCAGCCCCAGGACGCTGACGGGGCTCTGTGCTGCTTTGGCCAGGACAAGCCCTGAGTGACGCTGGGAGGGGCAGGTTTCAGAGGAGGCTCTGGAGAGGGCCTGGAGAGGCATTTCAGCTGCCCCTAACATCACAGGACGGGACAGGAGAGAGGTCTGAACGGAGGTGACCGCCTGTCCCGCCTTTCTCGTCATGGGGTGGTGACACTGTGAGCTCTGGACTTGGACCCTGCCATGCTTCGGAACAAGCATGGGTGGGGGCTTGTGAGCCTGGGTGTCTCTCAGGCTGTGGAGAGCTGCCCTCTGGCCATGTAAGCTGGCCCTGCTCCCGTGGGGTTTTGCTTAGTTAGGGGGTAACTTGGGTGCCAGCTCCCCTTGCAGCTGATGTGGCCCCAGGGCTGTGTTAGAGCCTGTGGAACATTAGTGCATGTGGGTGGAACCTCCCAGGAAGTGACTCTAAGGGAGAGGCACACATTCTTCCTTTGTGCCTTCTTCATGCTGGCTTAGATGCAGCTGAAATGGCTCGAGCTAGAGCAGCCATCTTGAATCACAGGGCTCTCTTGGGAGACAAGACTGTGGCGAGCAGAGCAGCAGCAGGCAAGGAGGGTCACCCCTGGGACTTCATGCAGCAAGGCTGCCAAACAACCTGGGCAGCAGAAGTAAAGCTGTCCCTGTGCAGCCTCTGCTGTTTGTGCTGGACATCGGGGGCTCCCAGGACCTAAAATCATGAGCGTCCTCAGCCCTCAGAGCCAGGCTGCACGCAGTAGGGTCTCAGAATACTTCTTGGATCAGTGAAGGAGTGCACAGCGTCAGGTGCTGCCGTCTAACCACCGGGGATCTTTCCGCTGGGCTCATTTTGCATCTGTGTGTGACAGACAAACACCGGGTCATGGAAGCTGGATCCCCGTGAGCATCGTGAGGGTGGCTTGTGGCCCTGAGAGGGGAACTGACCTCACAGGTCCGTCCAGGGCGGCTCTGGTCAGGACGCATTCTGGATTCTGGGATGCAGCTCCCTGGCCACTGGGGAATGGGGGTATCTCCTGGCCCCTCCCGCTAGCCCATCAGATGGCCTGTCCCGATCTCCAGGTCCTGGGATAGCTCCCTCCTCTGAGCTGCTCTGGGGGCATCCTCTGGGCGTCCCACGGGCTGTGCTGTGGCTGGACGGTGTTAGCCAAGGCTGGGGCCCCATGACCCCTGTGACCTTCTTCCTCCCACCAGGTCCCCCCTGAAGGTTCTGGCCTCCAGCAGCACCACACTGGGGACCAAGCGGTTCCAGATCAGACCCTAAGAGACAGTGTCCCCCAGGGATTCCTCATCTGGAAGTCCCTGTGACTCTGACCTACTGGGGACACCATACAGAGGTCAGCCAGTCCCCTCTGTGGGAAACTCATCAGGCCCTTGAGGGTGGCCCTCCTCCCACATGAACAAGTGCCAATACAAAGGGACATTTGGACACAGACGACTGGGGAAGAAGGACTTCAGCCATGGCCACTGTCAGGGCCCAGGCCACTACGGCCCCAGATGGACCTCCCCCTGCATCTTGGCCTTGGACCTCTGCCCTCCAGGCTAGGACAGGAGAAGTTCCTGAGGTCAAGCCCCTGGTCTGTGGCACTGGTTTCTGTGGCCCTGGAAACTCACAGGGACACCTGGGAGGGTTCCATCCTCAGCCAGCCGGGAGCCCGCAGGACGTCAGGAAATGCAGGACGGGCCGCTCTGGGCTTCCCCTGTCACGGCCTTTAGTTCAAGGTGAATGACAGGACACAGCGGAAGCTGCCCTTGGTGAGGGAGAGGGGCTCCATGGCCCACGTGTCCCTGTCCCCACCTCCAGTGGCTGCTGAGGCCATCTGCGGTCTCTGGGCTGCTGGCCAGCGTGGGCAGCTGTGTCTGGGACACTCTGGGAGCCCTGCTCATCTTTTCCAAGCACAGGAGTCACCTGGAGCACCACTGGCAGAAGGAGCGTCCCCTCCCCCCGCCATATGGCACCGTCAGGTGACAGGTCTGGAAGATGATGCCAGTTCTCCACGGGACATGGCTTCCCCTCAGCTAGGGACGCCTCTTGCCACACGCCCTGTTGACAGAGGCCCTGGGCAGGGCAGGCGTTGCTGTCCAGCTCTGGGTTCCGCTCCACGCTGATGCTGCGCTGGACGTAGCTGGGGTCTTCAGGGTCTGGTTTCTGCAAATTGAGTTCTGGAACCATCTGCGCCTGCCCAGGCCAGGAGGGCCGCTTGGCCAGTGCGGCTCAGGCTGAGGACTTTGTAAAGTAGCAGCTTTCTCCTTGGGACGTGTGGCCAGGTGCTGGCCAGGGGCTGGCACACAGACAGATAAGAGGAGGGCCCAGCGGGTTCCGTCCCCTCCCAGGTACAAGTGGCCAGCAGTTCTCAACTCAGGGCCTGCTGGGATGGCCCACAGGGTGACCCACAGTACGAGGCCCTGCCCAGCTGGTGCCAGGTTCAGGGTCAGTTTTGGCAAACGTGTCTGGCTTTGCCCTGTGGAAGAATTTAAGAATAAACCAGGGACCATTCCAAGAATCCAGGTGGGAGCGGCCATCACCCCACGCCGGGCGAGGAGGACCCAAAGCAGGAGAGAAAGAGGAGAGCTGGGCAGTGGGCAGGAACCACCCGTCTGTCCCTGAGATTCTGGGACATCACATTCCTCCTCCTGCTTAGTCCCCGAGGATGGCTGTGTCCCTGGGGCTTCTCCAAAGGGCCAGGGAGTGCTCTGGCCTCCCCACCTCTGGGCTTGAAGGCACCGAGGACTCAGCTGTTCTCCTGGGGTTCTTTGGGGTGTTCCAGGGACCCCAGATGCCCAGAGCTGTGTCCAGCACACAGGCATGGCATGCCCCAGGGAACCAGCAGGGTGATCCCCGGGAGGATGTGAGTGGACACAAAGGCCCATATAGAGGTGGCCGCTTGGCTGCCCCGTCCATGGAAGGGTTCCTGAGGGGGCGGCTCTGCCACAGCTGAGGGCCACAGGCGTGTGAGGGAGGAGGGAAGAGCGGTCCAGGGCCAGCGTGGTGAGACGGCCCATGCTGGGCTCTGGGGGGTGGGAGGGCCACGGGAGGCGGGAGTCTGTCTCCCTGCAGCTGGTTCCCAGGGCTCTGTGCCGGAGGTTTCTGAGCACCTCCGAGGCCAGCCCCTGCCTCCAGGGTGGAGGACAGACTTCGGGCTCCCTCCCTCCTCAGGGCCGGGGATCCCCTCAATGGGGGATAATGGCTTTCTCTCTCTCCGTCTCCCTCAGCCACCCAGGCCCTGGCTGCACTGCCTCTCCACTGTAATCAGAACTTTAATCTGAACTACTTCAGAGCACTTCCCAGCCTGCAGACAGGCTGATTTACAGAGGAGCAAATGCCACCAGAGCCTTGGTGGCTGCTCTTGGAAGGCTGGTCTCGTAGACCGCGTAGACCACACTCGCTGGGCAAGCAGCAAGCTGGCCGGGGGGCGGTGATTAGGATACTGGCCGGGAGGCGGGCGGGGAGGGGTGGCGAGAAGTCTCACATTTCCTGGACATGGCCTCGGCAGGCTGGAGAGGAGGATGGGGTTCCCCAAAGGTCAAGCCATGGGGATCACAGGAGCCTCACGTAGGGCGTCTGCTGCTTCTAGAGCATGGACAGAAACCAGAAGGACATCCTCCTCTCTGAGGTCGCCTGGAACAAGAGCCGGGAGCCAGGTCTTGGTGGTTCGGAAGAGGAGCGTCTCCTGTCCTGAGGGCAGCCGCGCCTCGTGCAGTGGTGGGCGGGGCCGAGCCCTTCCCAGAGGACCCGGAGGGAGGTGCTCGCCCCCAAGGCCTCAGTGTCCTCGTTAAAACCAGCCCAGGGCCTGGCTAACCCGTGTCCAGGACTCACTCTGCCGGGTTCTACTCCAGTTGCTCCATGGGCCCACTCATGGGGTCCTTCCGAATCAGCAAAGCTGGTGCCATTATGTCCCCACGTACAGGGGGGGAAGCTGGGGGACAGGGAGGCCAGTGACTCACCCTCAGGTCCCACAGGTCCTCTGACGGCCAGGAAGCCTATTGCAGAGTTTAGGCAGGTTCACTCGGAGCTGGTGGGACGTGGGTTGTGCAGTCAGGGCAGCAATGTCCTCCTCACAGAGGGGTGCGTGTGTGTGCGTGTGCGTGTGTGCGTGTGTGCGTGTGCATGTGCACGTGTGCGTGTGTGTGCGTGTGTGTATGTGCGTGTGCGTGCGTGTGCGTGTGCGTGCGTGTGCATGTTTATGTGCGTGTGCGTGTGTGTGCGCGTGTGCGTGTGTGTATGTGTGTGTGTGTGTGTGTGTGTGTGTGTGTGTGGCCAGGAGTGGGGGAGTTACATGCGATGGGGGGATGTGTGGAAAGCACCTGTTATGGTTTGGATCTGAGGTGTCCTCCCAAGCTCACGGGTGACACAACGCAAGAAGGTTCAGGAGACATCACTGGGCTGTGGGAGCCTTGCCCCAGTCGGTGACCTCATCCCCGAGAGGGATGAGCTGAGTGGTCGCCGAAGGCTGGCGGGTGTGGCTGGAGGAGGCGGGCACTGGGCTGCGGCTGGGGGGTGTCTGACTTTTATCTGGTGAGTGGGTCCCCTCTCTGCTTGTGTCCTGGTCACCATGGGAGCCACTCCTCTCCACCACACTCTTCTGCCATGATGTGCAGCCTCACCTGGAGCCCCGAGGAATGGAGCCTGCTATCCATGGATTGAGGTCGCGGAAACCATGAGCCCTCAAATGAACTGTTCCTCCTCTGCAGCTGGGCTGGTCGGGTCTCCTAGTCCCAGCAGCAAAAAAGCTGACTCAAGCAGTACCCAGCCCAGAGTCTGGGGCAGGGTCACCCCTTGAGACATGGTGGTGATGGTGGGATGTTTATGGTGATGCTGGTGGTGACAGTGATGATGCTGGTGGTGATGGTAATGATGATGGTGGTGATGGTGACAGTGATGATGGCGGTGATGTTTATGGTGGTAAGGTGATGATGGTGATGCTGGTGGTGACAGTGATGATGCTGGTGGTGGTGGTGATGATGATGGTGGTGATGGTGGTGATGGTGACAGTGATGATGGTGGTGATGTTTATGGTGGTAAGGTGATGATGGTAATGCTGGTAGTGACAGTGATGATGTTGGTGGTGACAGTGATGATGATGGTGGTGATGGTGATGATGACTGTGGTGACACTGATGATGGCGGTGATGTTTATGGTGATAATGGTGATGATGGTGATGCTGGTGGTGACAGTAATGATGATGGTGGTAGTGGTAATGATGGTTGTGGTGATGGTGGTGATGATGATGGTGGTGACAGTGATAATGGTGGTGACATTGATGGCAATGATGGTGATGATAGTGATGGTGATGCTGATGATGACAGTGATGATGATGGTGGTGATGGTGATGATGATGGTGATGATGACGATGCTGACAGTGATGATGGCGGTGATGTTTATGGTGATTAGATGATGATGGTGATGCTGGTGGTGACAGTGATGATGATGGTGGTGGTGGTAATGATGATGGTGGTGACAGTGATGTTGGTGATGATGACAATGGTGATAGTGATGGTGGTGACAGTAATGATGGTGGTGACTATGGTTTGGGGATGAGTTGTGGGGCTGGGGTACATGCTGGAGGTGACCTGTGGTTGTGTTGATGGTCTGGAGTAGGCAGGGCTCTCAGCCTCGGCACTGTCCACACTCGGGGCTGGATCTCTGTCGTGGGGGTCTGTCCTGTGCCCTGTGGGCTGTTTAGAAACCCTGGCATCTACCCTTTCCCAACCAGTAGCATCCTTTCCTCCCCAGTTATGACAACAAAAATTGTCTGCAGGTCTTACCTAATGTTCCCCAAATGACTAGTCAGCCCTGGTGCCAGGACGAAGGGACAGCAGATGATCCTCAGGCCTTTGACCTGAGGAATGATGGGTGCTGCTGACCACTGCTGGAGGGATGTTGGTCTCTTATTCACTGCAGTGACCACAGCACCTAGAACAGGGCCCAGTCCAGAGGAGGTCCCCAGTGGGTGAGGTCCTCAGTGAGTGGGATCTGGTGGACCAAGGGCTGTGTGTGGCGGGGCCACTGGAGACATCTGTGGGCTATGCGTCTCATTTGTCCCTCAACCTGATGGGAAGCTGTGAGTTCATATGCTCAAGGACACCGTGAGGTCTCACTGCAGCAAGTGGCAGGGCTGGAACATAAATCCAGGTCACACAAGGCCCAGGTCTGTCTCAGACACTGTGTTTTATCCTGGCCCAAAATCATGGGCATGAGAAACCGTGTGGACATAGTGGTGTCCCTGGAGGCTGCCCCAGGAGACCACTGAGCTGGCCGTTCCCCTGGCTATATGAATGACACCTGCCCATCTTTCCTTCTAATGGACGGTGGCCTCCTGGAGGAAAACCTGCTCCTTTGAAAGCACCTGGAGCTCTGGCCAGGCTGACCGTCCCCTGTGCCCAGCCTCTTTTGAGTCTCACAACCAGGGTTGGTTTTTGGAAGCTCAGCAGAGCCCTGCTGTTGGACAAAGAGCAGAGAGACTCGATCCCCACCATGTGTGACCAAGGACGTGGAGCCAGGCAAGAGGCCGCAACGGCAGCGAATGGGGCCATTGTCGGGGGTGCCCGCATGCCTGGAAACACCTGGAATCTCCCGTCTTTACTCAGGAGCCAAATGCATTTGCCTGCGGAGAGCAAAGTCTGTCTCCTGGCAAAGAGGAGAGGAGCCAGTGGAGAGAGGAAACACGTTTCTGTTCGCCCGGATCGCGCTTACACACAGCTCTGGACAGCACGGGGGCCGAGGGGTCTCTTCCTAGGGCTGGGTCCAGGTGGGCACTGACCAGGCTGCAGCTGAAGGGCCAGCACAGGCCAGTGAATGGGCTGTCAAGTGCACAGACCCTTCAGATGATCTCCAGAGGTGCAGACGAGGACTGGAGGCGTCCTGAGCCGATCCCCAGCTCCGGCCCTTGGCAGTCACCCAGGTGTGACTACTTTCAGAGACAAGTGGGAAACTCTCCGGTCTACTGTTACCTTGCTCTAGCCTGGGTCAGTGGGGGGCCCTCCTGGGCACTGCTGCTCTCCGGGAGCAGGGCAGTCTTCCCGCTGAGTGACTGGCCTGAGATTGGTGACTCCCCTTCTGGGGATCTCTCCCGCTGACATGAACCTAGAGGCAAACCAAGCTTTGGGTGGGAACAGGGTCAGAGCAGCATCCCTTAAACCAAGGGCAGAAGTGAGAAGCTGATTCCGTCAACCGGCTGCTTCCTCCTCTTCCTGGCAGAGAGACCTCCCCACAGCACGTCTAGCTCACCGTCCTGCACTAGTGCCCTAAGCTCATCTCCGTGAGGGTGGATGGACTTCCCAGCACCCGCCCGTCTCCTGTGAGCCTGCGCGCTTCTTCTGTAGTCAGAGACACTGTGGGGTGGCACCCATCAGGCCGGGCTGCCCGGTCTCCCTGCTGGCCTCTCCAGCCTCCCTGTTTGAGGGCTGGAAACACACGGTCAGTTGAAACAATGATCCTTGGAATGGACGCGATCGCCTCGGTGCCTGATTCTCCAAGTGACGAATGGTCAATTCCTCTCTTTTCCCACTTTTCAGAACCCTCTTCTCTGGGTGGTCCCTGGGCTGGGTGTAGTGATTTCATCATGGCCTCCAGGACTTGGGGTGGGGTGGGCTGCCCAGGTACACCCCGGAGTTGGCATTGGTCAAAATGCCAAGATGAGGCTGCGGGCAGAACTCGGGTGAGTGATGCCCCATCTCCTAAATCAACAGGTGGAGCAGAGAGGGTCAGGCCAGGGCCTCTGGGGGCTCACCCTGGATGGGGGCTCAGTGCTCTTTCTGCCAATCTCTCTGGGAGAAGCCAGGTTCGTGCCAACAGGGTGCGGTGTGTTTGTGGGACGTGTTTTCCCTCCACCCGAGGCCAGTGCCCCTGACCCCGCTGCCCTGGCACACTGGGGGGCGGCCTGGGCAGTACCGTTTGCTTCCTACCACCTGGAGGCCAAGTCCAGGATGTGGGGGGTGCTTCATCCCTGGGCCTCTCTCCTCAGCCACAGACAGGGGCTCACCCTGAACCCCAGGGCCGTCCCTCCATGAGCCTGGGTCCTGGTCTCCTCTTCTGATAAGGGCTCCAGGCGGACTGGTGGGGGCCACCCTAGTCCACATGACCTCGCCTAAACTAATCTCTACACGACCCTACACCCAGCAGGGCCTGGGGGTCAGGAACTCAGCCTAAGAATTGGGGGGGCGGCACAATTCAACCTGTAACCCCCGCTGAGCGAGTTTTGATTGTTCAGCAACAGATCCTGGCGCTTCAGCCCATCTACTTAGGTAGATGACAGCGCCTTTTGAATATTTAAAAATGGATTTGCGAGTCTTCAGGTTCCTGCACAAGGCTGGGGAGGAGGAGCTCTCATCGGGAGCAATGTTTGATAACCGACCCTGGATTCTGAAGGGAAGGGGTCGTCACGAGGCTCGCCCCTCCCTGCAGCCTGCGGCTGCCACTCACCGGGACTGAGAGGCCCACGCTGCAGGGGTAGCTCTCTGTCGAAGGAGACTGTTGGAGACAGAATGTCTCGGGCAGCCGTGTGTGGTCACCCATGTCCACACCTCCATTATGTCCAATAACTCTGCCACAAATTCTCCCACGCGTCTCCTTAGGTGTCCAGAACACACGCACCCTTCACACGGGGATCGCAAGCAGAGGTCACAGTGTCGCGAAGACTGCGACCCACCTGAACACAGGTCTGCCCATTGTCCTAGTCCTAGGAAGTGGCCTCGGCCCCTTGTCATGTCCTGTGCTGATAGCCTGACCTGTGGCAGGCCCCTGGCTACTCCATGCTGATGACAAGACTCAGGAAGGCCGCTGGTCAGGCCAGAAAGACCAGGATGGAGGCTGGGGGTGGGGGACAGGGGCTTCAGCTGACTTCCTGGAGGGGAACGGCAGGAGTCAGAGTGGCCACGTGGCTGGTGACCAGCCCATTGAGTGCTCGGGAACTCTATGATGCTCAGGCAGGCTTCCCCGATGGGTGGCACTGGTGTGGAGGGTCACACCTTGGAACTGGGGCGAGAAGGCCGGGGGGACACAGGGCTTCGCACTGGGCACTCTCCCACCCTCCCTCTCCACCACCTCTCCCCCAAGTGCTTCTAGACGGTATTTCTTGCTGTCACAAAACCCTAAATGCAGGCATTGCTGTCCTGTGCTTTGAGTGTTCTGGGGAGTTACATGATAGTACTTTTGGGGACACTTTCACATCTTTAGCCAGGGGTCTGCAGTGAGGGTGCCCAGGGACCCCTGCTTTGTAGCTGGCCTGTGAAGCGAGGTGGCCACGGAGGACTCTTCCCTCAGACTGCGCAGCTGGCCTCAGTCCCTTGAGATGCCTCTTCACAGAATTCATTTTAAAAAATTTATTCACACACTTGTTACCATTCATACTCAGGTTCATAAAACCAAAAACGTTTTAATTATGAAACATAAGAAAAGAATGTTTAATTTCAAAACCAGACTGGCCTCTGATCCGCCTGTGTAGTCCAACAGTATTCAGCAGGTGCCTACTCAGGCACACTGGCCGGTAGGTGGGGGTCAAGGCCAGTGGGCAGGAGGCAGGGCCCCGCGGGGGACTTGAGAGCACGTTTCTGTCACTCAGTCTCTGAACAGACATTATGGTGTCATTTATTTCGAGCTGCACAGCTTTACCCATCTGTCATGGGCTCCCAATTTATGGTGCTGTGCTCAGATGTGTGGGGGGCGGGGGGACCAGGCTCCTCTCCGAGCTGAGGCGCCCCTCCCTGTCCCGGCCTTGCTGGGCGGCTGGGGGCTGGGGGGAGGAGCGAATGGAGGAGGGGCAGGTGGGTCTTGAGGGCTGCCAGCAGGAGCCCCAGGGTCAGGGATTCTCCGAGGGCCGGGTGGCTGCTGTCCCTGCACCTGCCTGACCACCAGTGAGGCCATCAGGCTGTGGGTTACCCGGGGGGCCTGGGGGCTTGTTCAACTCGGGCCCCACCTTGGCTGTGGCTCTAAGTCAGGATCCTGGTGGACCCCCCCAGCTGCCAGGGCTCCCGTTCTGTTCTTTCTCTCTGACTCGTATTTTCCTGCCAAACCATCCACTTGTTCCTAAGTTGGGGGTGGGTGGGAGGGTGTCCCTAGTAAGACAGGTTGTTCCTGACCTCCCATAACCTTCCCTGGAGAGGAAGTCAAGCTGAATTGAAGTCATCAGGGTGGGCCTTCATCCCATGTGACTGTCCTTATGAAAAGGGGAATTTGGACCCAGACCCATGCACGGACCAGGCTGTGTGAAGCCAAGGGCAGAGGTGGGGGTGAGGGTTCTGCTATCAAATCACCAGTCACCACCAGGAGATGGGGAGGGGCCTGGGTCAGAGGATCCCTAGAGCTGTTGCCTGCTGGCCCTTTGTCTTGGACTCCTTGTCTCCAGAGCCATGGGACAATACCTTCTGTCACCTAAGCCACCCACTCTGCCGTGTTTGCCGGGGCATCCCTACAGGGGTGAAGGAGCGGGTGTGTGTCTTCTGAAAACCTCCCACCCTTCAGGTGACTCCCAGGTCCTGCTGGCACCAAGAGCTGGACCCCTGAGGTGTCCCTGCTGGGCAGCACTGTGGTCCATCTCCCCACCATGGAAGACCAGGAGCCTCCCCAGCCAGAGGGGGAAGCCATGGCTCAGGCTGTTCCTAGGTGACCAAGAAAGATGACGTAGCAGGCACGGTCACCACCTCAGTGTCACTTCTGCGTGGCTGAGAGTTCTAACAGACTCACTCCAGGGTTGCGAGGTGGAGTGGTGGGCTCTGCACCCCGGGGGCCAGGTTCCCCAGAACTGCCGGGCCAGGCTTGGGGTGGGGAGCTGCAGAACAGGACTCGGGGTGACGAGGGAGGTGACTTCCTGTTTTCCTCCTGCCCCTCCTTAGGGTCTGCTGTGGGCTCTCCCTTGCCCGTAGGTCAGGACCATGGAGAGCGTCCCAGCAGCTCCCTCAGGGCAGGCCTGTCTCCTTTGTGCACCTGGAGGCTGGGAGGCTCTCACTCCTCACGGAGACCCACTGGGGGAGCACCCAGGACAGGCGCGTCACGTCCCAGGAGCCAGCAGTCAAGGCTGGGTCCAGGGTCTGCCGTTTCAGCATCACCATCGTGTGGTCTAAGGCCCGCAGGCTTCCATTTTCCTTCTTCCACCAACTGCACAGCAGGAATGTCACCATCCAGGGACAGAGGCCACCTGTGGTGTTCCCAGGCAGACCTGGGTCCACGTCCATTCCACCGGGGTGCAGTCCTGTGCCCTAGCTGCAGAGCTTCTGCCCAGGAGGAAATGGGAGTGGCCTGGGGACAGGACATGGCAGTGTGTCTGCCCTGGTGGACGTCTCAGGGGCTGCCTGGGGCCAGAAACCCCGGGAAAGTGCTCAGCTCTGGGAGCCTGCCCTGGCCTTCAGGAGTCCACCGCTGAAGACGAGCCTCATCAAAACGCTCCCACAGTGAACTCCTGCTGTCCCCTGCCACTTCCACCCTCAGAGGGTGCCCACGCCCAGCAGATGGAGAAGGGAGCTGGCCGGACATGAGGGAGTCCAGGGGAGGGCAGGGCTGGTCCCTGGAGCTGTGGGGAAGGGGACAGGATTTGGGGGCCACCAGGGTGCCCGGGCTCCCCCTCAGCACAGCTGGCTGCTCAGTGCTCCAGCTTGAGCTGCACAACTGTCCCTGGTGGCCCCCGGGCCCTGGAGCTTTGGCTCTGCCTGAGCTGCAGGAAGCTGTGCCTGCTCCATGCCAGATGGTGGCTCACAGGCAGCGTCTGCTCTCACCATATGGAGGGCAGGGATGTGAGCGGAGGTGTCGGCAGGGCGCGTTCCCTCGGTGGGAGGAGAGCGCGTCCCGGCTTCTCTCCCAGCTTCTCTCCCAGCTTCTGGCGGTTGGCTGCAGTCCCCAGGATGCCTGGCTGGAGGGACAAGCGGCCTGGCTTCGCCTTGGTCTTCCCCCGCCTTCTCCTGGGTGACGGGCTGTGTTCCGTGAGCCTTTGAGGAAGGAAGTCTGCATCACTCCTCTGTGACCTTGTCCTGGTCAGTGACATCTGTGAGGACCCTATTTCCAAACAGAGGAACATTCGGAGGCGGCAAGGGCGGGCGAGGACGTCAATGGTGGACTTTGGGGGAATGCAGCTCAGTCCCTACCACAGGCCAGATCCCAGGAAGAACTCCAACTGACGTGATGGCTCGCCCTGGTCACCAGGCCCCAGGACTTGAACACGCAGTGGGAGGGGACAGCAGGCACTTTGCCCCACGCCCCTGTAGGGAGAACCCCCATCCACTCAGAGAAGTCAGGACTCCCGTGGACAGTCCCCTGGGCCTTCTGGTTGGCAGGCAGGGCTCTCCTGGATGTGTTTTGGCTTTGTCCCCTGAGAGCACCGGGGTTCTGGCCTGGAGGGGGGTCCCCCCTCCCTCATGGCTCCTGGCTTTTCTTCTCTGAACAAGGATGTCATCTGGGGTCCAGATGAAGTTGGTGAACACCCACTGACTCAGCTGGTGACCTCAAACAGGAGGCTGGAAGCCCCGTGCCCAGCCCCTTGGCCTCGACCCTGCCCTTGGGGAGAGAGGAGGGACAGCCCCCTCTGGGTCAAGGCCCTTGGGCAGTGGATCTTCCCTGCTGTGCTGTGGAGCAGCCGCCTAAGCGCCTGTGCTTAGACTGACCCGGGAAGGCTGGTCCGGCCCAGGAGGGCCATCCCCAGGGTCTGATGAGGCCCAGGCTTGAGCAATTTACAGCCGTGGAAACTGAGGCACGGTGAGGTTAGGGACTCGCCTGGGTCACTGGCTGTGTGGGCTGGAGCCTGGTCGGAGCCTGGATCCTCTGTCCCAGGATTGAGGCTGTGAGCCCCACCTTCCCTTGAGCCTCCTGGGCCTTGGTGTCCTTGTCCCCGTGGGCTTGCTGTGTTGACCATGCGAGTCAAGCTGCCCACAAGCCACCTGCTCCAGGCTGCGGTGCTCCCCTTCACTGGGGCTGGGGGCCGCTCCTGGCCTCTCCAAGTGGACCTGCCTCTGAGAAGGCTGGGGTTGGCTTTGGCTTCCTCGCTCCCCCAGCTAGAAGCCCCTCCTTCCCAGCCACCAGCAGGCCACCTGGAGCCACCAGCTGGTCATGGCTTTGCACCTGGGCTGGGAAGGTCACCGGTACAGCCTGGAACTCAGTGCCAACAGCAAGGCTGGGCAGTCGACTGGCTTCAGAAGAGGCCATCCCCTGCCGACGCTGAAAAGGCCACGTGATCTGGTGGCTCTGGGGCTGCAGGTGGGTGCCTGGGAGGAGGAGGAGAGGGTGGTGGCCTTCCCCATCACCTCCCAGTGCCAGCTGCCCCGGCCTGGGACCCGCCCTGACTGCTTTCTCCTTCTGGCCTCCTTCTCCCCATGACCAAAGCTCGTCCAGAACATTCCATGCTACACCTGCTGCCCCCAAGCCCACCCCTTTCCAGCTGTGTGGTCAGCTAGAGCCGAGGGCTCCCCGTGGGCCCATGAGGGCCACTCCTCTCTCACCACCTTCTTCCCGAAGTGTGCCTTCAGGGGGCTCAGCACCTCACTCCAGGCAGGTGACAGACTGTGGAAAGAGGAGAGTCGCCAGCGCTCCTGCTGGGGCCTGTGCTTGGCCCTCTCTGGGGGGTGGTTGTCTAACAAATCCTCACAAGAGGGTGTGTCCTGCACCCAGGAGCCACAAGGCTCCGTGATGCTGTGGTCCTAACAGATGTGCTGTGACTCCCCAAGTGGACTTCTCGGGGTGCCTTCGGTCACCTGCACTGGCTGTACTTCAAGTGTTCACAACCATGTGTGGCTGGTGCCGCCATGTTGGACAGTGGCCACCTAGGTGGTTTCACACCACAGGAAGTTCCACTGGGCAGCCCAGCCCTGGATGGCCCAACGGTGCCACTGACTTAGCTGCAGAATTCTGTGAGTGTGCATGGGGTAGCCCTCCTGGGTAGCCATCCAGGGAGTCCATGGTCATCTCCAGCTACCCAAGGCCATCCCCAGGTGGAAGATCCAGCACCATCAGAGCTGGCCCCATGCTGTGTGACCCGGAGGCAGGCCGGGAAGGACTCTCCTGGGGACACCTGGGTGTCAGCACCAAGCTACTGGGCCATCTCTGACTCTCACCATGGAGAACGAGAGCAAGGCTTTGGAAAAGTCCTGACTCCTGACAAAGAGGTCAGACTCCTGATGGAAGCCAGGGGAGCCTGGAGGGGAGTCCCCTATGTCCCTTGGTGATCAAGGGTCTTTCTTGCCAACTCTTGGTGGACTTGAAGGTGTGTCTTCTGGTCCCACAGCCTTCCTGGGAGAAATACAGCTCAGGTGTTGGGGAGCAGAGGCCCCTGTGTGGGGTAAGCCTCTCTCTTCCCTCTCCACCAGAAGAGAGCTCTGGAAGTCCAATAATGGAGAGCTTATCAAGCTCTTGAGGTCGGGCTGGGTGAAGGTCTGCCTGGAGTACAGGCTGCTGCTAAGCTGGATGCGAGGTCAGGAGATGCCACAGATGGAGCTGAGACCTCACATGCTCAGCCAAGAGGCGGTGGGGCAGGAGGCACAGTGGGCGGCCCCATCAGCGCTCACAAACGCTGTCCAGGGCTTTCCTCTCGGGGTGCAAACCACCCAGGGGGTCCATGCGGGGGCCCCTCTCAGCAGCCTCTCTGTGTGAACAGGCCTTCCTCGACCCCTGAGGCTATGGGTCCCCAGAGCACACGCACACACCCACACGTACACACACGGATGCACATGCCCATATGCACACACACAGAGGGGTGGAATCCCAACTCACAGAGGTGGAAAGGCTCCGATTCCTTCTTCCGGTCCCCACAGCACACGGCTGGTGTCCCACTTTGATTTGGTAATCATCTTTTCTCCTTTCAATAGCTGTCAACTGCCAGCTGGTCCTTTGAAAATAATACTGAAAAAAAAATGAAAAAAAAGCACATGAGACTTTTCAGAAAGTTTTCCCTGGACAGCCCAAGCCGCTCAGTGGCCCATGAGGGGCCACTCCTCTCTCACCACGCCTTGCCCAAAGTGCACCTTCAGGGCTCATCACCTTACTCCAGGCAGGTGACAGAAGGTGGAGGTTGGACTGTGGTAAAAGGAGAGTCCTACGCGCTCCTGCTGGGGCCTGTGCTTGGCCGGCTGGGGGGAGGGGGGTCCTCTAACACCCTCCTCCTCACCTGCTGCCCCACGTGCCCTGCAGCTGCCCCCCTGAGCCGCCTCCTCACTGTCTGCACCCCCTGGCACCCTCCGCTCCACCCTCACTTCCTGGATTCCTTTCCCGGGTCCAGTCCACTCCGGACACAGCCCACAGCTGAGAAGCCCCAGTCCTCCCAGTCCTTCCGGGTCAAGTCCAGGAAGGAGCTGGCCTGGTCCCAGAAAAACAACTGCACACCTCACACCTCACACAGCGGCTTACCCGATTCTGACTGAGATGTTAATGGGATCACGGGGGTTTATTTAAATTGTAAATGACAAATAATTGACCGCATTGACTTTGCTGCTCTTCCTGGAGGCCTCCCTGCCTATTTTGGGGTCCCCAGGCCTCAGAGGTTAATTATCCAGGATGCTCCTCCTCAATATGCAAGCCCCAACCTCAGTGCCTGGTCAGTGCTGAGTGTCCTTCATAAACACTGCCGCCCATTCAGGTTTCTCAATCAATGTCACTTAGAAGACCAGGGACTGCGGCATGAGGAACACTTAGCTCACAAAGTCAGTGTGTGGGGAGCCCGTGTTGGAGGAGGGCTGGAGGGAAGCCGGGACGCCCCGACCCTGCAGGGGGCCCCCAGACCCTGCCTCAGGCTCCTCTGTGACCCCCTTTCCGAAGTTCAGCTGCCTCCCCTCCGGGCCTCCTGCTGGTTTTAGGGGAGGAGAAAGAGAACATTTAGAAACAGCACAGTTCTGACCCACACCAAAAATACCCACATCAGAGCCTTACCCGTGACTCGGCTGGTGTGAAAGACAGCCTCCTTGTCACGGCTCAGTCACATGAGCTCAGAGACCAAAATAGAATGTTTGGCAACTAGTCAAGTATCATCCGCCGCTGCACAGGGAAGGAGGGAGCGCCAGGAGCCCGGGTGCAGGGGTGGGGGCTGCGGGCTGCCTGCCACCTGCCCTGCGCTGGCCCCGGGGCCTGGGGCAAGGCAAGCCCTGCTTTCCTCAGGACAACGGAGACCGAGAGTGGGTGCCCTCCACGGACCCGCAGAGGAGGCTCACGGTGGGGGATGCCTCGGAACGTCTCGGGCCGGCATCTTCTACTCCCGTGAAAGAGTCGAGAACCCAGGTCCCACGGAGACAGGGAGCCACCTCAGCTCCCGAGAGCCAGGCCTCTCCTTGCCAACCGTGCACAGCCGTCGTCAGTCCATCAGCCGAGAGGGTTGAAGACCCAAAGCACAATGAGGTGGTCCTGCTTTCCAGAGGGCAGCTCAGCAGCAGGGTGACCACTTCCCCCAGTCCAGCTGCCTTGGCTCCCCTGCCCTGGCACCCAGTCTTGCCTCTGGACACCGTGTGGCCTGTGCGGGGGCCCTGCACCCCAGGGCTCCCTCTTCCCCCTCCGGCACCTCCTGGCTTTCCCCACGGGGCCCTCCGCGTCCACCCCACATGCAAGCGGCCCCCTTTCTTCTTCCTCCGGCTCCCGCTGCCTCCTCACATGGTGCAAGGACGAGGGTCTCTCGGGCCTCTTTTATCAGGGTGCTGAGCCCTCCTGTGAGACTCGTGAGCCACCCCCAGAGCCCCACCTGCTTCACCCCTGCGTGGGGTCAGGGCTGCACATGCTGAGGGGCCATAGCGGCCCTCACACCTGCCCACTGCTGTTCTCCTGGTCTGCTCTTCCTGTATCGTCACCTGTGAAACCTGCCTGCTGGGGTTGGATGGGGTGGCCCCCCGGGTGGATGTGGAACTGGTGGGGGTCCTCAGGTCGCTGTGGTGTGCCCGACCCTTGTGAGACCAGGTTACTGGTAGAAGCCTGTGCCTGGCCCTACCCAGCCTCCCAGGCCTCCTATTTCCAGATGTGATGGCTCCGCCATTGCCATTGCCGAGAGGTGGCACAGCCAAGAAGGTCCTCCCAGAGCTGGGCCCACGCAGGAACCCCATTTGAACCTCCCAAACTGTGAGCTGAACAATCTCCTTTTATCAGCAGCCCGCCTCAAGTATTTAGTTATAGCAACAAACGCTGATGATACGCTGCCCAACGTCTAGACCCAGTGACGGTCTTTAGCGGTGCTACCGACGGGAGCTCCCTGGTGAGACGTCCAGCCACCGTCTCCACACCCCAAGCACAGAGGCTGAAAGGGGCTCCCGGGTACAGATCACTGCTGCAGCTGTTCACTCACAGACCACGTACGCCCTTGGGAGGGTTCTCATCGCTCAGTG
Source organism: Ictidomys tridecemlineatus (assembly GCF_052094955.1). Taxonomy (NCBI): domain Eukaryota; kingdom Metazoa; phylum Chordata; class Mammalia; order Rodentia; family Sciuridae; genus Ictidomys; species Ictidomys tridecemlineatus. The sequence goes on from NC_135494.1 coordinate 17,436,561, forward strand.
GGTTCTCATTCCCCTCCTGCAGGCCTGGGCACAGGGTCTGCGTAGCTGGGCTCAGCCATGACCCAGGAACCCAGGTCCACTGGCCCAGCCTGAGATGAGCAGAGGGTGAGCCTCCCAGGCCCTGCTCCTGGCCTTGTGATTGGTACCTGCTGACGCAAGGGTCCGCCCCTTTCCCACTGTCTCCTGCAGTGCGTGAGGGTCCTACCGCTCCACATCCTCGCTGGCCCTGGAGCGGCGGTGTCTTGGATCTGGTCGCCCTGATGGGGCTGTGCTGGCATCGCATCGGCACTTCCCTGGTGCCCTGCATGTCTGGCGAGGCGTTGTGAGGTTTTCTTGTTCTCTCCTCATTTTCTTACTGCTGAATTAGAGTCCTGGGCACGACGTGGGTAACGGTCTTTTATCAGATGCATTTTTTTGCAAACATTTTCTCCCGGTCTATAGATGGTTTTCTCGTTTTTTTGACATGTTTTTAATCTTGCACAGGTTTTTAATCTTGATGAAGTCAGCTTATCGGTTCTCTCTTCCACGGATCGTACCTTCGATATTGCTGTTTAAAAAGTTACCACCAGACCCAAGTCACCTGGGTCTCCTCCTGTTATCTGCAGGAAATTCTGTAGTTTTACATTGCACACCTCGACCCCTGATCCATTTGGGGTTGATTTCTGTGGGGGGAAGGTCTGTGTTCACATCCAGCTGTGCCAGCACCATTTTGAAAAGACAATCTTTGCTCCTATTTCAACTCTACCCTTTTGTTAAAGATGAGCTAACTGTATCTATGGGGGGTCCACTGTGGACTCTCTATTCTGTTCCATTTATCATTTGTCTTTTGTTTTTCCAATCCCACACCGTCTTGTAGCTTTATGGTCAACCTTGGAGCTAGGTATGGACAGTCCTCAGACTGTGTCCCTTTTGCCTCTCCAGCTAAACTCTAGGATCAGTGTGTTGATGACTACAAAATAACTTGCTGAGTGTGCCATCACATTTCCATGACTGTGACAAAAATACGGGAGAAAACCAACTTAAAGGAGAAAGGTTTGTTGGCTCACAGCTCCAGAGGTCTCAGCCCACACTTGGCTCCATGCTGCGGGCCTTTGGGGAAGCGGCACTTCATGGCGGGGAGTGTGCAGCAGAAGAGATGAGCTCACCTCCCAGCAGCTAGGAAACAGAAAGGAAAAGAAGGAGAGATTAAGGGAGTGTCCAGGGACAAAGTGTGGTTCCCAAGGGCACAGTCCCCAGGACTCTCTCCCCTCCACTGAGCCCCACCTCCTGTAGCTTCTGTCACCTCCCTGTATCCCATCAGGTTATGGGTCCATCAATGGGTCGATTCATTGATGATGTTAGAACCCTCACGATGTCATCATTCCCCAAAGCCCCTCTTCTGAACTCTGCTGCACTGGGGACCAAACCTTTGGGAGTCATTAGAGATTCAAGCCACAACACTGAGATTTGAATTGTGATTGTTCAAATCCGTAGATCAAGTTGGGAAGAACTGATGTCTTGGCCACATCGAATCTTCCTATCCATGAACATGGGATGTCCACTGATTTAGTTCTCAGGAGATGTCCTTCTCTAGAGTCACATAGCGTTCCTCATACGGCTCATGTAAAAATGGGCTTAGCTTTATCACAAAATATTTCCCTTTGCGAGTGCTCATATACATGGTAATGTGTTTTTAATTTTAAAATCCATTTGTTCTTTGATGGAATATAGAAAACCAATTGGCTTTTGCAAATTAACTTTGTGTTGTGCAATGTCTCTATATAATCAGGTATTCACTCCAGGAACTTTTGTCAATTCTTTGGGGTTTTCTACATAAATGATCATATCTTCTGTACACAAGGACAGTTTTATTTCTCCCTTTCCAAACTGTGTACCTTTAATCCCTTTCTTGTTTCCTTGAAGTGTGTAGGCCTCCCATGTGATGTTACAGATGATGTGAGAAGGGGAATCCCCCCCCCTCTTGTGTCTGATCTCAAAACCATTCTAGAGTCAAGGCTTCCTGCAGAATGCTGGTTCTTGGAGTCTCAGCAGAGCAGAGGCGAAGAACTGGCTACTGCTGCTTAGTAGGTGAGGTGAGGCACGGCTTGGCTCACCAGTAGCCAGGCTCATGGACAGGGCATGCTGGGCAGCACGGTTAATTAGCCATCCACTTTGCCATAGCCAACTGGAAGCTTAGAAGTGTGAACTGTGTGGACTCAGGGGGAAAACCCAGCTCTTGCTCATGGGAGGGCTAAGCAGGGAGAAGGCGGGCAGGATTGACAAGCTCTTGAGAGGTTGGTGTGACTTCCCGTCCCTGGTTGAATCCGGGAGCTCAGCCCCAAAAGAGATGCTGGCCCCTCTGAGGTGAATGTAGGAATGGTCAATGGGAGGGAGGGGACCCTGGTGGCTCAGGGCACCTTCTCGAGAAGAGATGTGGAGGGGAAGATGTCCAGTCACAGCACCCTCGAGGGCAGCCAGAGGGCAGAACCCAGTAGCTGGGATGCTGAAAGGGTGGACACATGGGGCAGTCTTCAGGCCTGCTCCTTGTGTCCACTCACTGCTCCTCTGGGGAACCCTGGACATGTGCTTGAGATGGGGGGTTCTGTAAATGTGGGGGGCGAGGGACAAGGTGTCAACAGAGCCAACAATTGGAAGGAATAAAATGAGATTCTTTTTTTGAGGTGGGAAAATCAGTGTCCGGCAAGGACCTGACCAGCCCTCCTCAACATTGTCAAGGTCACAAGAGACAAGGAAACTCTGAGAAACTGTCCCAGCCTCAAGAATCCTAAGGAGGTCTGAGAGCCGAAGGTCACGTGGGACCTGGGAGGATCAGGTGAGGCCTGAGGAGGTCCCGGTTCAGCCTGGGCCTCAGTGGATGGTATCCCATCTGAAGGGCCCCTTCTGTATCGCAGATCGGCAGCCGACTCCTGATGCTAACGGCAGGGGACACAGGCTGTGAGGTGCAGGGGAACCGCTGGTCACTGTGCAGATTTTCTGTAAGTTCATGACTGCTCCGAAATAAAGCGTTTCTTACAAATCTCCTTCCGTTTATCTAGAGTGTTCAAATTCATAGACGCAGACGTAGGGCAGTGGCTGCCAGGGGCTGGGGAAGGGGCACTGGGAGCTCGTGTCTGATAGGGACGGAGGAGTGCTGTGGGTGGAGTGTGGGGACGGGGCGCAGAAGCTGGGCCTGCTGGATGCCACTGAGCTGTGCAGGAAGCCTTGGCCGAGGTGGCCTGCTGCACTCGTGTGTGTGTGTGTGTGTGTGTGTGTGTGTGTGTGTGTGTGTGTGTGCCGTGATTGATGGTTTTTAATTCCCTCCTTCCTCCCGCTGTTGCAGCCCCACCCTGTGTTATGGGCTATTCTGGAAACCCGCTGGCTGGCATCTGTCCTCCAAGCCCTGGGGTCCTTGGGGTGCCCAGCTCAGGAACGAGCGTCTACACCCAGTGCTGTCTTGTGCTGGGAAGGCACGTGCCGGCCAGGCGTCTGCACCCCTGTCTGCAGGTCAGCACCCCGTGGACCCAGCCTGGTGCTGCACTGCTGCTGGCCACAGCTTCACAGCCTCCCAGTGTCCTGCGGAGCATCCAATAGGTAGGTATGTGGCCGCCTGTGGTTGATGGTGGCTTCTTCAGGACCTTCATGGGGGGACTCTGCTGGGGGACTCTGCTCTGGGCCTCTCCATCCCTGCCACAGAGTGTGGAGACCGTTTTCCTCACAGTTTCCCTTTCCTGCTTTCACGGTGTCTTTCCCACCCAACGTCCCCTCCCCTCTGGTGACAGCCGTTCACTGCTGGTGGCAGGCTTCCTCCGGGCATGATAAGTCGTCCTCATTGTCTTTCCAATAGCCCCACAGCCAATAAAAACCAGCCAAACAGTGAAAGGACACTCAGACTGGTCCCCAGAGGGCCATGCAGACCTGAGATGTTGCTGGTGGTGATCAGGGGTTCTGTGCCTTTAAACAAACAGCCCAGTGACAAGGAGCCTTCAGTGAGCAGGGGCAGCGCCTGGGGGCAGGCGGGGCTGGGGCTGGGTGCACTGGGAGGGGTGGGAGCTGCCTCGGGGGTGGCCTAGGACACAGGGCTCACCCAGCCACTGAGGGGCAAGGACTGCTCTTTCTGTCCCTGACTGTGTACCTGTGGTGACTGGGCGTGGCACCCCTAAGTTCCCAGGGAATGTTCACAAAACCCACGTCCAGGTCTTGGTCTCCTCTGCTCTGGGGCAGGTGCTTGGGGTGGGGGGCGGGACTGCCAGGATCTGTGGCTTGAAAGGCAGGGTCACCAAGGGCAGCCAGGTGAGGTCACAGGGCAGCGACCTGGGGCGGTCAAGCTCATCTCCCTTCTCAGGTGCCTGGCTGTCAGCTGCTCCCCATCTTGTCCCCCTCAGCAAGGGACAACAAGCCCTCTCCTGTCTCACCAGACGTGGGAGGGGAAGGAGAAAGTGCAAGCTCTGCCCGATCCCTGTGCCCATCCAACTCCTCTCCCCTCCCAGTCCTCCCTGGGCCTGGATACAAAGGAGGACCTGGCAGGGCAGCACACCCAGGTCCCTCCTGGCCCTGCAGCCCACACCTGTCCACGCTGGGGTCCAGGATGAGCCCTGCCGGGGTGAGGCCAGCAGAGGCTGCAGCAGTCCGCCAGCCAGGCCTTCCCGGGGTGAGCGGCAGAGAGGGCTGCCGGGGGCAGGCTCGGGGTGGGACCTGAGGTCCTCAGAGCGTCCAGAGAGGGCAGGGTGGGGGAAGGGGCTGGGGTGGGCGTGGGGGGAAGAGGAGGGGAGCTCCAGCGGGCTGTAGGGGTTGACGGCAGGCCATCTCGAGGCACGAGGACACCCAGAGAGCTGGTGGAACATTGCTTCCAGGAGCCTCAGTGAGGGCGCGTCCCCAGGAGGGTGGCCCGGAAGTTGTGCCCTGAGCAGGGCCTGGGTCTCGCCCTGCCATCGCTGGGGTCGGGATAGAAGGGAATGGCAGAGTTGGGGCCCTCGTCCTCTCCTGGCCTTGGACATCAGGAGCTGCAGAAGTGTCGTCCCCCTGGGCACGGCCCATCCGAGGTGGCTCAGTGGAGCCACTTCCCAGTCTCTGGCACTAAGGACTGCCTCGTCACCCAGGGCTGCGGGCTGCACAAATCCATCTCCCTGGGGGGGGCGCTGAGCCCTGGCTTCCTTCCCCCTCATAGGACTCAGAGGGACACGCAAGCTCCAAACAGAACCCCGAATAGAGACGGTGGACAGAGGCTGCTGGGCTGCTTCTAGGGCAGGCAGGGCCACAAGTCCTCATCTTTGTGGCCCTGCCTCTGGCCTATGCAGGACCCTGGGCCAGCTGCGTCCTTCTTGAGGCCACAGCAGTGGCCCATCGATCCCATCTGTCCCCGGAGTCAGGAAAGGACTTTAAAAATCCCCAGCAGTTGACACAAAAGGCCTTTTCAGGGCATTTCAGCTAACGAGAGACCTGAAGTCCAGGTCCTGAGTGGCCGATCTCTGTCCACACTGCCCTGAGAGAAAACAGACATCAAAGTCATCCAGGCCCATGCTGCAGGTCTCCCTGGGGGCTTCGACCCTGGCAATTGCTGAGATTTCCCCCTTCACCACACAAGCTGAGCGTCTGGATGTCAGCCGCCCTGGGCACCCACCTCCATGTAGAGTAGATGTGCAGACTGGTAGCCCAAACGAGGTCAGGTCAGCCACCTCTGACACCGTAAGTGCTGCCTCCAGTCAGGCTGCTTTCTTCTGCGGGATCTTTGGGGCCTCCTTTGACGTGGCTGCGGGCACAGGGCTTCCATCCCGCAGAGACGAGCCAGCATCCAGAACGCAGCTCTTGGAGTCAGTGATGGATGGGGTCATTTCTGGAGCACCCCAGCTGGCCCAGCTTGGTCTGGACACGGGCCCTTCTGCCTCCCCATCAAGGGCATTGGTGGAGGCTGTGGGATCCACTCAGGTATCCAGTCATTGGAGCTCACGGGGCGTGGTGATGCGGTTCACTCTACCAGCCCCTGTTGTGCACACGGTGGGCGTGGAAGGAGGTGAGCACAGTCCTGCCCCGCTCCACTGTGCGCAGAAGACCGGAGGCCATTAAAGCACACTAGAGACGAGCCGGCTGTTAATGGAGAGGCTACTCAGTGCTCCTCACTGTCACAGGCAAGTGGCCTGAGGTTTGGACACTTGGCTCCACTTTGTAGGTGGGGTTTGAAGACCCCAGAAGTGGGTCGGGACGTGGCCTCTGCCCTCACTCTCCCATCAGGGGTGGCTGTCGCTGGGCTGTCTCCACCGTCAGCCAAGGGAAGCCCCGGCAGGGATGAGGGCCGGCCCAGGTGGCTCTCGGGGATGAGCAGAGGCTCCTGGCACTGCCAGCACAGGGCACACGCTGGCCCAGGGTGGGTAGGGTTTGGACAAGAGGAGAGGGCCACTGGATAGGAGGCGAGAGCCGAGAGTGGAGCCGGGGTGGTGCTGGCCGCCATCAGAACCACAGGCTTGGAGTCCCCGCTGCGTGCAGAGAGCAGCCCAGGAGACCAGGGAGCCCTGGCTCACACCGCGCAGTGGACGCCCCCACTGGCCACACCTACTGGACCACGTCAGGACTCTGCAGAGCCGGAGGACACAGAGCCCTGGCCCCGGTGGGGACCCACAGCTCAGGTCCCAATTCCCGCTGCTCTGCCCCCAGACTAGAAGGGTGCTCTCCAGGGATTTTCCCACGGGTGGAGACCCTGCCCAGGGCCTTGGCCACAGCAGCCAGCTCCTTCCTGCCTTTCAGCCTCCTGCCAATCCAAGCCCAGTTCCCAGGTTGCCGTCTGCCACAGCCGGCCTGCTCCCCACTGCAGGCTGTTGGGTGCCGGGCTGTTAGTGCTTTACGTTAGTTTAGTGCAATTGGAGTCCAAGTGAAAGGAAGCTGGCAAAGCTGAAGCCCCAACTCTGCTTTGGATAAAAGAGGCAAAACAATTAAGTTGTACATAAACGTATCAAAAAAGTGCAAATAAAGAACTTCACAATGATAAACAGTTATTAGATCTGTGGTTAGGAATGACCTTCAATATTGCTACAAATGATGATCTGTTAGAACACATAAAATAAATACTTAACACTTAATATCTATATGCAACACATTTAAGATATTATGCAATATATTAATATATTGATAACATTAATATATTATGCAATATATTATAGTGAATTTAATTTGATCATATAATAAAATACTTTGCATAAGAAATTGCTGTTCTATATGAAATAACTAAATTTGTCTGACTTAAAAAAATAAGTTAAGAAAACATCTTCACAAAACAAATATCCTTCAGTTTTTCTTTTTTAAAATATTTCATTGCATATATGACATACTGGGGTAATAATGATGCCTGACACTGACATACCCCTGAAGACTGCAGAATACTATTTGGTCATGATCTTACACAACATATTAGATACGTGATCTCAATCCTAAGATTTTTCTGGCTCACTTTTCTTCAAATTTAACTACTGTTTAAATTTAAATTTAAAATTTTAGCTGATAAAACAAAAAGCACCATCAGTCAGAAATTCACAATGATTTCTGATAATTTTTCATTTTAGGATGGATTTTCCTAGTGGTACAACGGTTACTGGCACTGTGACAACATTGGGATAAGTTTCTGATATTTTATTTCAAAATATAACCTTTAGTATATCTAGAGCCGACGATTCTCACCCAATTTTTCTATCAAGATTTAACTCTCCATACAAATCAGTTTTAATTAGATTCAGTGTGAATCCGATTTTAAATATAAATAAACACAGTAGCATTTTCCCTTACAGACACTTATTTTTCTTACAATTATTCAGCCATATTGATTGCACAAATCAGTGGCTTCCACAGCTGTATATGACCCTCCCTCCAGCCCTCTCACCCCCTCCTGTTCCGTCGCTCTTCTCCAAGACTCTCTCTTCTATTTTCCTGTCGTTTTCCCCACATATGAGAGAAAATATGTGATATTTGTCTGTTTCAGGTTAATTTTTCTTAATATGACTTCCTCCAGTCCTATCCATTTTTCTGAAAAAATGACAGGATTTCATTCTTTGTGGCTGAATCATACTCTATTTTGTACATTTACCATTTTTTTTTTTTGCAAGAGTTAAAGGAGTAAGATTTATTTAAGAATAGAAATAGGAGCAAGACTCTCGCAGGGTGAGAGGGGACCCGAACAGCAGGTTTCCATCATATATATATATATATATATATATATATATATATATATAATGTGAGTGTGTGTGTGACTGTGTGTGTGTGTGTATTCGTTCAATTCCCATCATATACATATACATATGATACTGGGAGTTGATGCCAGGTATGCTTAGCCATGGAGTGGCATCCATAACCCTTTTTAAAATTCTATTTACAGACAAGGTCTTGCTGAGCTGCTTAGGGCCTCGCTAAGTTGCTGAGGCTGGCTTTGAACTTTCAATCCTCCTGCATCAGCCTCCTGAGACTCTGGATTACAGGTGTGGGTCACTGTGCTCGGCATACCATATTTTTTGAAAGCCATCCATCTGTTGATGGGCATTAGGCTGATTCCATATCTTGGCTATTGTGAATTGTGCTGCAATGGACATGGGTGTGTAAGTGTCTCTTTTGTAATTTTTTTTTTAGTTGTAGATGGACACGATTAATTGATTGATTGATTGATTTATATTTATTGGCCATTTGTACTCCTTTGAGATGGGCGCTCAGATCACTTACACGCTCTCATTCTTTTCAGCCTTTTTGAATCCTTTGTATCCTCTGGATAACAACCCTCCGTCAGACGAAGGGCTGGCGAGATTTCCTCCCCATGCAGGCTCTCTCTGTACTCTGTGGACTGTCTCCCTGGCTCTGCAGAAGCTTTTTAATTTGACGCGATTCCATTTGTCAATTCTTGCTTTTAGATCCTGAGCTGTTGGAGTCCTAGTCAGGAAATTGTTTACTGTGCCTACATCTTGAAAGGCTACCCCTGTTTTCTTCCAGCAATTTCAAAGTGTCAGGTCTTACATGAAGGTCTTTGATCCATTTTGAGTTTACTTTTGTACAGGGCGAGAGGTAGAATCCAGTAAGGAGAAGAAATTATGTACGTCCCATCACCAAGCTCATCTTTGCCAGTTTGGTTCCTTTTTATTAAGTGAAGGGTTTCACTCTTCTGTTACAGGTTTTCCAGCGGATTCTGGTTCCTGGCTGTTGTCCTACTTGGCTTCTTACATGTGCTGGAAACTGAATCCTGCAGAGGACTTGCCACCTGTATCCTCCTAAAGGCAGATCCTCCTCATCAACAAGAGTCCCAGTGCCCTCAGTTCTCTGTCACCTACCTGGAGAAACAAGCTTGACTCCGGACTTGTTACTACGTTGTGAAATAGGGTTTACCTTTTTTTGTCTTTTTGCACCTAGATTATTGGTGAGGTTGGTCTGGGATTTTCTAGTCTCACAGTGTCCTTGTTCAATCCTGATCTCAAATCATGCCAGTGTCGAACCGAGTCAGATATTTTGTTTTTTTTTTATCTATTCTCGGGTACAAGCTGTGTAAGGGAAACAATTCTCTGTTCATTGAAGCTTTTGTAAAATTCTCTTTGAAAAAAATCACCAGAACCTGGCGTCCAAATGATTTTTATAAATTTGGTTTTGCTTACAATGCTGTGTAAGTTTTCAATTTTACTACCAGAAACAGCTACTGATGACGTTCTCGATGCCTAGCATTCCTGATGTGTCTGTGAACCCTTTCTATACTCCTCCTGTTCCTGCACTTCCTATTTTATTCCCTTGACCTTGAACTTCCTACTCAGTCGATTTTTTTTTCCATTTGTTTCCAAAGAAATAGCTTTGATTTTATGGATCGTCCACAGTTTGTCTGACTTTTTGTTTGTTAATTTCTGCCCTTATTTATTATTTCCTTTTTCTCTCTAATGGATCACTCTGTTTTAGAAGGTTCTGAAATCAAATAATTAACTGGTCGGCTTTATAGCCTTATTTTAAAAATGCATCAAGAGCTATGAGTTTACTTTTAAGGGCTGCTTTAGCTATGTCTCAGGAGTTCTAATGCCAAGTGGCACTTCATCCCAGCAGTTTTAGATATTTGGTTATTGACACCCTGATTGGTTCTGTGATCCATGAAGTATGGTTTAGTGAATCTTTTTCTAATTATTGTCAACTTTCTCGGCTACTTGGATTCCAGCATTTCTCCCTCCAGGGGCACATAGAAGGTTCGTGCATTATCTAAGTAGGTAACACAGACTCCAGAGGCTTTGGAAGGTCATTTGGCCGCATTGACCCTGCTCTACCCAGTACTTGCTCATGTTGTCTCCCTGCCGTGGCTCTGGCCGCGGGGATACAGTTTTAGTGATCCTGTCTGGCTCTGGTTTGGGAGCCATTGAACTACCTCTCCCCGTGTATTCAGTCAACTACAACACAGGGTTCTACCCAGCGTTTTCACGACTGTGACTGAGAATCCTGACAAGGGCCATTTAAAGGAGGAAACACCTATTTGAGGCTCGCCTTTTCAGAGATTCCGCCCACAGGTGGCCGGCTCTGCTCCTCAGGGCTTGGGCATGTCATGACGGAGAGCGGGGCGGAGGGAAGTGCTCCCAGGGTGATGGGGAAACAGAGACTGAGCTCAGCTCACCCATATAGAAACCCCAAAGCCACCCCCAGGGACCCACCTCGCTCAGCCACACCCAGTCCATCCTATGGGGGATCAACCACTGACGGGTCAAGGCTCTCCTGACCCAGTCATCTCACCTGGGAACCGGCCTCACTGTCTCTTCCATGAGCTTTTGGGGGGCACCTCTTACCTAAACCACAATAAACACAAGCTGTTGATATGACAATGTTTTATTTTCCTAATTCAGTCTCAAGTTATTTCATCTTTACCTCCTTCTCTCGCTGCTCTCACCCCATATTTTGATTCAATTTTCTTAAATAAATAATTCTCGTCAGGGGTTCAATAGATTGGCCACAACCCTTTTCTCCATTCCTCTGCCTGGGATTGTCAGTAGCGGGCTGCTCTGCTCTAGCACTTGGTCTGCTCATTAACTCAGAGCTCCTGATTCTTTGTCCAACCTCGAGGATTTCTGGCCACCTGTCTTCAAATGTCGCTCCTTTGCTATGTTCTTATTCTTTTCCGTGTGTACGTTGGAAGCTCATTTCATTTTCTGTATCTCTTCTCTATTTGAAGTAAAAAAAAAATCATCAATTAGATATGAACTAAAAATAGATCCATTATTTTAAGAAGCCAAATTAAGGATCCTAGGAATAAAAAATAGAATCATTGGAAAATCATTTTTTAAACCCCAAGTGGAAGTGAAAGAATTTGTGAACTGGAAAGCGGCCCCTGAAGCTCATTCTGAATAAAATACCTGGAGGCAAACCTCAAGACGTGGGGGGTGAAGAGATCCAGAAAGCACACTGGGCGGTCAGTCCCTGGCCCTCACTCCTGGTGCTGGGTCACTCTTGGCTTCAGGTGGACTTTTGTCGAAGCCCTTGTCTCCTCTCCACCACGTGCTTCTTCTTCCGGTCCGGGGAGGGCCGTCTTCCCCGTCTGAGTGTCGATAATCCCTGATATGTGTAAATGATATACATGTAACATATGGCAAAGGAAAGGTGTTCCAAAGGGCAGCGACGGGCGTGCGGACGAGGAGGGAGCAGCGTTGGAGAGGAGGCACAGTTCCAAGTCTGAACTGGATGCCGAGTGTCCTGGAGTCCAGCCCCATGACCCTAGGCCTGCTCGCTGGAGGTGTCTGGGCTGAATGAATGCGGAGGAGCCACTTCTCCAAGCCCCTGACTCCAGGGCCTCTGGGTCGACTTCCTCTGAGGTTGAGGTTGCAGAGAGCCAGCCTCCGGTGCCAGAGGGGACCAGGGCTTGGTGCATGTCCAACCCCGAGGCCACCATGAGTACAGGACCGGGTTTCCTGCCTGCGTCTTGAGAGCAGGCTGCTGGGCAGCCTAATGAAGATGGGGTGCGAGGCTCTGCTGCAGTGGGACCCAGCGAGGCTGCATGGACAGGCCAGCCAGGCCGCCTTTCCCATGGGGCACAGTGAAGCTGACCAGACCGACTGCACTGACCTGAAGAGGTGGTCAGGCAATTCCCGTCTTGAAGTCCACAAATCAGCTGCTGCCTGGTAAAGAAACACTTGATCTGTCAGTGCTGTGGGCTGGCCAGAAGCGGCCGGACTGCTGAGGGTGTCTGCCATGGCAGGGAGAGGTGGATCCCCAAGCCGGGCATGCTGCCCCTCTTGGTAGAGGTTGCAGTTACAGATCAGCGTGTCCCACCTACTTAGAGCCAAACCCAGGACTTCGTGGAAATTGGTGAAATATTTGTGCCAAAGGGCCTCTGCTGAGTGCCCTATGGAGACAGTCTGCCATGGGGGAGTGCTGCCCTGACTTCAGGGGACGTGGGAGGGGGGATAGCAGCACGGGCACCAGGTACCTGCACCATGCATGCTCAGCACAGTGTGACATCCGTTCTCCATGCCAAGGGGACTGATGGGCATACGTGCAGCAAGCAGAGGCTGAATCAGTGGCCAGTGAAACAGTGGCCACACCTTGGCCTTCTAAAAATCCCATCAGTTTAATCTCATTTAACCCAAACCCCATCCTGGGAGGATCTTCAGGCAAATGAACGGCGTTAGGCTGTGCTGAGCCGCGAATCTGACTTAGGGAAAAAGGTAGAGGCTGCCTCAGCCAAAGCCCAGCCACTTGCCCCCTGCGAAGTCCTACCTGCACCGACTCTGGTGGACGAGGACCCGTCCCCTGGAGCATACATGCAGCTGGAGCTCATCCTCTCAGGAAATGATGCTGAACCTGGGTTCTGTGTTTTAAGATATGCTGGACAGGCCTGATGCACTGGTGCTCTGGTCACTTGGCATCAAGCCTGGCCCCAGCAGGTCACATCTGCAAATGAGCAAATCGATGAATCAGGGGGTTGTCAACTGCCTGGTTTGGTGGTGACTTTGAAATGACCTCAGCCTTTACCCTGGGGAATCGACCTGCAATGTCCCCTGCTCCTTTCATGTACCCTGGGGACCTGCCCCGCGGGGGCCACTTCCCAAGGGCGGGCTGTCTTGTGGGTCACCGTCCACTGCGATGCCCTGGATGCCCACGTCAGCACAGGCTGCCATTGTCTTGGAAGTGCGTTGCTCCCTCTGCAGTGAGATAGCGGCTTCCGTGTGGGTGCCTGAAACCCCCAGCCCCGGGCAGTGCCACCTCGGGTCAGGGTGGGCAAGCCAGGCCGGCTTCCTCATCTGGGGTTCCCTCCCTGCTCTCCCTCCTGCAGGTGCCATCAGAAAATCTGGGCCCCTGGGAAAGCAGGAGGAGAAGGCTTCTCTCCGTCTCCCAGGAAGCCCAGCCGTTGTTCTCATCAGGCTCAGAAGAACAGGACCCAAAGGCGCGGTGCAGCTCCTGCTCAGCCCTCTCCTTCCCCCCCCCCCCGCCCCGGGGATGATCAGCCCCCGATGGAACAATGCAGGAGAGGACGCCCCAGGTTGCACTCTGACCTCCACCTGTACCTGCAGTCACTGACCTCCACTGGCAAGTCAGGGCCCCAGGCCTGGAGGGACTTTCTACAGCACTTTCCGGTAGACGGGGTCTCATCAGTGGACGTGAGACAGAGCGTGCGGCAGCTGCGGGCCATGTCAAGGAGTGACTTAGAGACAGCACAGGGGACAGAGTGTGGGAATTCTTGAGTCCGCACCCTCTGTCCCCATGGGTAACTCCTTTGGCCCTTCTTTGCACGATGCCCTTCTATGGGCCGCCAATGCGCCAGAGCTGCTGCTCTTACCTGCAGACTTTGAGTCCGGGTCAGGCAGCACGAGGTGGCTGACCTCCTCTTGGAGCCCCGGGAGCTTCTGGCCGAGCGGGAGTGGCTTTCCCTGTAGATCATGTGACACACCGTGGCAATTGAGGGTAGAGCTCGACTGTGTGCCTCAGGTCTTTGACCTTCCATTTCCTCTTCTGTAAAAGGGAACACGGACCCCGAAGCTCACGGTTGCAGAGCACCTTGCGGGTTTGACAGTGTCCCTGAATGCTGGCCGGCGATGGCAGCTCTGGTGGCGGCTACCACTGGGGGTCACTGGGATGACACAGTTCTGTCACTTTGTGCAGGTCCTGTTGGTGAGGAAGGCTCCGTCACAAACATTTATTGATCAAATACCTGCTTCGTGGGGACAGCACAGGGTGCCCACGCCACCAAGCCAACATTGTCCTCTTCTTCTTTCTCTCAAAAATCTCCAGTTGGGTCTGATGATAGAAATTTGCTCGGTAGATAATGATCCTCCAAAGACGCCCAAGTCCTAATTCTAGGACTACCTTGCCTCATGCGGCAACTGGAGATGATCCAGGATTCTCTGGGTGGTCCGGCGGAACCTCAGGGTGCTCACAGTGAAATAGGGAACCGGGGAAAGTCTCAGAAAGAGGGCAGCAGGAGAGACGGGCGGGTGTGCTGCCTTTGGATGGAGGAAGGGCCCTGAGCCCAGGGTGTGGGCACCACTGGACGTTGCAAGGGCTGGGGGCTGTGTCCTGCCCCGGAGCCCCCAGGAGAGGCTGCCTGCCCCACCCTAATGTAGCCCACCAGGACCCACCTCTCACCTCTGACCTCCAGAGCTTTGGGCTGCTTTGTGCCACTGTTTTGGGGCACTTGGTTACAGCAGCCATAGACACGAACCCACTGGGAATCTGACACAAGTTCCCTATGTCCAGCCCAAACTGGCCAAGTGCTTGCTATAGCAGCCGCCGTAGCAGCTGCTGAATTCATGGGAGGAAGGGGCCGGGGCCAGGCTCTGAGCCCCTGCCTGTGTGGAGCTCACGGTGCCACGGGAAGACCGTGTCCAGCACGTAGTGGGACATCTGGGAGGGATGTGTGCTGGATTAGGGCGTGGGGAGTCTTCTGTGGTCCCAGCAATGCAGCGGTCACTGAGACACTGCGGCCCCACCCGGCCACCTTCCCTTGCTGGCCACAGCAGGTGGGCAGAGTCAGGGCTGGAGGCCACGGGTCCTGGGTGCTGGGAGCTGAGCAGGGGCAGTGCTCCATGGAGCCCAGCACCTGGCCGATCGCCCCTGACTGGAACCCCTTCCTTCTTTTCCCTGCGCTGTCAATCAGTAGAGAAGACACAGAGACATCTAGGGAGTGCGGCTAATCAGCCAGGCACTCCATTAATGAGGCACCATTTTCTGCACTTGATTCTCATTACAGTGAGTTTATTTTCGTTTCTTGTGTAGGAGAAAAAAAAACAGGTGCTCACATTTAGCCTCATCAGCTTCCTGTTACTGTTTGATTCACTTATTATTTTTAAAATAGGTCTATTTTGGAGGAAATGTGACCTGGAAGAGACCCACGGTATTTACTCCAGCGGCTGCTGGGCTGCTGCGGGAGGGCGTGTTCCCGGCGGGGGTAGGAGGAACCAGGGAGCCAGCTGCAGCTGGCCACACACACTGGCCACCGCTGGTGTCCTTTGTCTGTCTGCACAAGTTTCTTCTCTTCCTTTCTCAGAGGGAAGGGCCTGTGTTGACATCTCCAGGTCAGGTGACCAGGGCAGGCCCAGGGCAGGCTGCTGTGTGTGGGGGGGTTGCACCAGTTCCTAAAACGGGACCCTCTGTTCCCAGTCAGCTGGGCACCCTCCCTGAGGGCTCTGAGCCCACAACTAACCTCCTGCCCTCACCTGTCCCTGTCCGCAGTCAGGGTCCCTGTCCACCTGCAGATCCCAGTTTGGAGGTGCAGCTTAGGGACTGCGGTCCTCCCTGAGGGGCAATGGCACACAGTGACCACAGCTCAGAGTCTTCTTGCAAACAGAAGGGACGCCCCGTCTGCCTGCCCATGTGGGATCCGCGACGCTGGCCTCTCGTTGGAGCGCAGATGCGCCATCTTTCAGCCTCATCCCAGGGTCGTCCCGGCCTCCCGCCTGCCCTGTCCGTTTCCTTCGTGAAGGGCGGGCTTCATATAAAAATAGCCCTCCCAGGCATCGTGGGACTCCTCGCAGGTTCCCATAGAAACCAGGCAGTGCAAACATGTGGAGGATTTTTTCTCAAATGAGCCCAAAATTTTATCCTCCAAAGATTCAGGGTCATTCTGTCTCACAATTTGGAAGAACCCTTGGCTGCTTACAGAAGGTCTTTAAAAAGGAATTGATAAAGTGCCCTCGTCCTCTCCGTTTCTCCTGCACTCTCACACACTGGTTTTGTTCCATTATAGAGGAGCCACAAAATGTCACTTCCTGAGGTTTCCAACTCACCCCTCAGGAGCTGGGAAAAAGCCCTTTTGAGATAGAACTCTTCCTCCCCAGACTCGGAAGGCAGAATGGGAAGAGATGCGTCACTCCTTCCGTTTCAGAGCTTGGCCTCGCCCAGGTTAGGTCACTGGGAAACTGTCCATCAAGGAAGCGAACTTGGCCTCCAGCTCTGAATGGGACGTGGGAGGCAGGTGACATGGAGAAGCAGGGCCCCTCACGGCCCGGGGCACCCTGCCTTGCGCAGCCCAGTTCAGTTGAGGTCAACTGCGCTTGGTCAGCGGAAGCCTCTTCAGGGCGTCGAGCTGGAGGGTCAGGAAGACGTGGAGCCAGGGCTTTCGTCCCTGTCCCTTGGTTTCCTTGGAGCTCGTGCTTGGCACAGGCGTGGGGGGCCGGGCCGGCAGACAGGAGCAGAGCCCAGCAGCCAGGCCATGAGGTCATCCCTCCAGGCCCAGCCGTCACTGGTGGAAGCCGCTCCTTGCAGGGAGGACAGCCCTGCAGAGGTGTGCTCTGGCTTCGCCTTGGGACCAGGCCAGGGCCACGCTCCTCTGAGTCCCCCTGGCCCAGGACAAGGGCATGGCTTCCCTGGACAGCAGCCCCTGACTGAGTCCAGCCCTGACCTGCAGAGGTCCTCCCCATGGGTATTTTAAAGGTAAAGGAGCTCTCTCTTGGTTGGGCCCGTCCAGGGCGGCCTCAGCCCAGGAGGACCCTGTGTCTTGGTCAAGGCCTCCATCCTCCATCAGCCACCAGTCACACTCCCTCCCTCCATCAGTGCCCAGAGCTGCATCCTCGCAGGATGTGGGTGGGGGGCAGCAGGGTGCTCAGGGAGCCCAGGCTGGTGGAGGGCTCCACTGGGAAGAAGGGGCTGCCGGCTGTGTGCAGAGGGGCCTCATTATAAAGCCCATCTCCCCCTCTGCAGGTGTGCGAGGAGCACTCACCTGGGGAGACCTTGAGAAGCCATGTGCAGCCCGAGTCTGTCTGGAAGGAAGGGCGGGAGGGTGCCTTCCCCGCCGGCTGCTCCTCAAGGCACTTCCCCGACTTGAAAGGTACAGCGCCCAGTGCTGCACCACGCTGCCCGCCCTTGGAGGCACTTCTCCAGGGGAACAGCGATGCTCAGCTGGCTGTCAGTCGCGGCCCGTGATGGGCCGGGGAAAGCGCTACGCTGTGAATTAAGCTGACTGATGGGGACGCCAGTTTTATTAGCCTTCTTCCTTGGGTGATAATTTCCATCTAGGAGGATGAGTTACTAAAGAGGTCCTGCAGGCGCCTGTTTGGATGATGGAGGCGTTTTAATAAAGCCTGCCTTTCCTCCTTCGCTCTGGTTTTGAATATTTGATCTTTGTTGGGGGAATTGTTTCCATGCTGCTGGCCCAGGATTGGGCAAGAAGTCGACAGCGCGGGCCATTGGGCATCTGGCCACCTCAGCGTCGAGACTCACGGCTGAGGGGCCACGGTCCTGGGCAGGGTGCCTCTGGAAGAGGGTTACGGGAAGTCACAGGAAAACGGAGAAGTGGCGCTCAGACATCAGCGGTTGGCCGCAGGGACTCAAGCCCAGCCAGGAGTGTCCTGTGTAGTGAGAATATTTCAACGTGTGCGTCTACCCCCCATTTCCTGTGTGTCCCAAGCCAGGAACCCACTGAAGGCTTCGTGGACCCCTCCCAACCCCTGCAAGGACCCCTTGCTGAGCAGACCCCACACCTTCCCCTCCAGAGGCCTCTGCTCCAGTGTTGGGCTGTGCTGGTGACTGTGACTAGAGCCTCTAGTAGTTACCAATCCCCCGGTGATCACCCGAGTTGCCCCCAGCCGGCCAGAGGCTTCACCTGCCCCCTTCCAGCGCGGTATCTCCTGAGGTCTGCCCCTGGGCCTTTGCCCTTGCTCTACCCTCCTCCCTGTGCACTATCCCCGGAAGGCTCCATGGCTCCTCCCTTGTTGGCTTGGTCAGTGTCCATTGTCCCTCAGAGGCAGCCTCCCTGAGCTCCATCCCACAGCTCTCTGCTGTCGGGAGTCACCCCAGAGGTGGTTTGCACCCGTCTCCTGTGCACTGATTTCCTGCACATGCTGGAACACCCTGGAGGGGTGGGGGGACTTGGCCCTGGGTCAAGGACTGGAGCAGGGCTGGCACCCACGGGAGCCGCTCATAGATCCTCTGCAGGCAAAGCCATCCTGGGGGCCTCAGTGGAGGACAGGACCCTGTGACGATGTGACCTGGCTGCTCCGGAGGACTTAGGTCTTACCAAGAGCCCTAAGCTTCGTCCACGAGAAGAGCAGATGCCCTGCTATCAGAAGGGCAGCCGGCCCGCTCTGGTCCCGGGTCTGTCCCCTGACCAGCCCTAGGAACGAGGGCACAGGGATCGACACTCTGGGCTCCTGAACCAAAAGGCCTCTACCCAATTGGCCTCTGGCATCATTGCCCCCCCAAACCAAAGCCTAGACAGTGCGTGTCCCCTGCTCAGGGTGACCCTGTTCACCTGACCCCGTCCGTCAGCCATGATCACTCCTTTGATCTGCACACACGGCTCAGCTCTGCACGTGTGATGGTGAGAGGCCGTGAGCATGTGTGAGAGCCGGTGTGAGTGTGTGCAGCAGGAATGGGAGGAGAGGAGAGTGCCAGGTGTGAGGGCTGTGGGTGAGCAGGTGGGTGTGTGGGCCCTCTGGGTCTCGGCAGTCTCGGGAAGTGTCAATGAGGGCGTGTGTGGAGTGAAGTGTGGGTGGGTGTGAGGCAGTGTATGTGTGTGTGAAAGCCTGGTGTGTCGGTAGGAGTGAGAGATGCTGGGTGTGATAACGGAGGTGTGAGGAAGGTGTGAAAGTGCGTGTAAGGTGGGTGTGTGCACTGTGCCAACGTGCACAGTGAGTGTTCACCCAGCATGGTGTGCATCCTGCCATGATGTGTGTGTGTAAAACAATACCCTGCAGTGTGAGTGTGCACATGGTGTGGGTGTCGATGTGTGTGCATTGTGTTACACACGTGTGTGCCCAGGTGCATACAGTGCGTGTGGCCATGGGTAGGATATACAGGTATGCATATGTGGTCTGTGGATAAACGTGGGGTGTATGTGCAGTGTGAGTATAAACATGCCTTATGCATGTGTGGGCACATGCTGTGTGTGAATGTACATGTGTGACATGTGTGCACATATCAGTGTGTGTGCAACCCACGTGTTATCTAGGTGTGCACACGTGGTGTGTATGAGCATAAACTTGTATTTTAATACACATGGTGTGTAAGTATGTGTGACTGCACACGTGTAAACACCACATGATACACTTGTGCACACACCTGGTGTGTGCGGGAGACCCTGCTGCTCGATGCACAGACGTCTCACTCCTGCCCCTGCAGAGGAGCAGTGGTGCCGGAGAGCCTTGTGCCTGGAGTTCCGTGCTGTGTGCCCGGTGCTGGGCCCGTGGCGGGGTGGGCTGGGCAGTCGTGATGTGGCTTCTCTGGCTGCTGAGAGAGCCGCGGGCTGTCGTGTGCCTTTGTTTCCAGGAACTTCACCGTAGACACAGCAATTGTGCCTTGTGAGCAAAACCAACTGTCCACATTCGGTACTATTTAGTTATGTTGAAAAAGTCCAGCCTTTTGCACTGGTGCACTGCCGAGTGCCCTGTGGTCCTTGCCCGGTCCCCACACTGCAGAGCAGGGGCTGCCCCTTGACATGCTGTGCTCTCTGCAGTCAGGATGTGCACGGCGCGGCTCTGCAGACAGGGCCATCTCTGCACCCTCTGTGCCCTCTGAG